>NW_028288567.1:6731260-7062521 GCF_059628265.1 Tinamus guttatus | reverse complement strand
GACAAAGGTGTTGGGGAAACAGGAACCCTTTCCCCTGGCTAGGGTTTAGGCATCAGATGTTCAAAAACAAGGTTACAAGTCAAACCTAAGTGAGTAATTTTTATTTGGTCCTGCAGTTCTTGCTTAGAAGCAGATCATTCAGAACAGAAGAGGGCAGCATAGCTTAAATTAAGGCAAGAGCTAAAAAATGAGTTGAGTTTGAGAAATTACAAATGGACAAAAGAAATGCTATGGGTCACCAGGCAATGTATTGATGAAGGGAGCCTGGCAGTAGATGCCTCACTGGAAGAGATGTCTTCATGGGAAGAAAAAAGAGGTAAAGGGTTTAGAGAGAAAAAAAAAAAAAAAAAAAGTGAAGTGTAAAGAGCATGGAGAATAAGTTTTTCAGCAGTGTTTTTCAGGTGGCCAGTTCAGCAGCAGAGCAAAAGATCCAAAGCACAGAGACGTGCAAGTGATGCACCAGGGGTGGTAAGTGTTCCCCCCCACAGGCCCACACGACATCAGAGACAGACCCAGGACTACCAGATCCTGCACTCTCACTGTTCATGCGTGACAGGTATGGCCTGTCATGGATATGCGGAAATATGCAGATCTCCGCAGTGCAAGTGTCAGATCACAACTGCTGGAGGATCAATGCTCCTCCATAGAGCGTTATTTCAAAATGATTCTCTCTGGCTGTATAAACATATGAGAATATCTTAAACCTGGTAAAAATACAGTACCCTTGGTTATATCAGTGTATAGGACAAAATTTGGTCCATTAGTTTTATTTTCCTTTTTCTGATGGCCGTTATTATTAGAGGCAGTTGTGGATAAAGGAGCTGCTCTAGGCAGGGATTCGCTGTGGCATATGACTATTTTAAAGTTATGTAGAGTGTAAAGTCACATAGCAGAGAAATTGTCACACACATGAAAATTGGTCATACCTATCATCGGCTCCGCATCCTTTCTGCCACTGTGTCCTACCTTCAGGGAAGACAGAGTAATTCTCTTCACAACTGAAGGTTCTGCTAGTACCTTACTAAATCTGCAGTGCAGCTGCACTGCACCCTTTTAAGATCAAGCTAATAACACAGAGAGGAAAGTGAATGGCATGTCAAAAGAGGGCAATGGTATGTTGATTCCAAAGTGAGTTATTTTTTCAATCATTTTGCCCAATATTAGAATCACAGAAATAATTTTTACTTCATAGAAAATGTGTTAACAATTGTTCTTTTTCCAAAATACAAGATGAGAATATTAGAGTTTTACTTGATAAATATGATGATTGTTATTTCACTGTCTATGTAAATCAACCACTTGATCTCTCTATGGAAATTATCAACAAAATATCAGTGCCAAAAGAAGTTTTTGAAAATGAGCTGCATTTTCAATCCCAGGAATGGGACTGAAAACACTACATACACGTAAACCACAAAGCATCTGCCACACTGTTTGGACAGGGACAAGATTTTATAAATTCAGAAGGAAAATACTGTATTTGTAAAAGTTTTTGATCTGTTGTTAAATGCGAGGTCCTGATGATTGCACTTAATAGTTCTAGGGCAATGTTGAAATGGAGGTGGTTTACGTTTTGGCAGTTTTTAAAATCAGATCTTAATTTTTTTTCTATTCCTTCTATTATTAATTTTGATAGTAGCACTAGAGTAAAAGAACCATTACTACTGATATGTTATATGGTTGAATGGTTGCATATGATTGGGGATAATGAAAATTTACCATTTTCATGTTTTTTTTAAATAATACTGTCAGATAAACCATTTTATCTTTTCTAGTCTGATAAGTAGGAGCCACATTTGATGATTTAAAAGTAGTAGTGTCATCATATAATAAAAACTAAAATAATTCTGAAAGGAACGGTAAGCCTTGAAATTTTTGAACCAAAAAAAAAAAGTCTGAAACAATCCTATCTTTCTGAATCAGAATGAAAAGTAATGTTTTGGTGTCAAATTTCTCAGAAAAAGAGAAATTCCAGGTCTTTACCAACTATAGTTACCAAGTGAATGAATAATTCATTTTCTCCCAGGCCCCCAGTTTTGTCAGCAGTAAATTTACACACAATCATTTCTTAAGGAGATATGGGAGGAAATGCAAAAATGCCAAGAATGTTTGCTCAGGGAAAAGACACACCATCTTTTTTTCCCAACATCTGGTTATTCATGAAGGGCTGACAAATCTTCCTTTAGACTTATTAAGCACCTAGATATCTATCCGGAGGGGATCTGTGATAAAAGTGATTTTCTACTGTAGAGAAGATTGGGCTGAAGGCTGGTACAGACAGAAAGACACTGGAGGAAGGATGGCGGCTGTTGTTGGTCTGTGGCTCAGAAGTATTAGCTGAGTTCCTCTCCAGGCTTCTATTTTTAGATGACCTACAGTGCATTAGATCAAATGTATAAATTAGAAGAGGTGAAATTGTCCCTCTGTCTGTGAATATGCTGCTCCCAGAGATGTGCAGATATCTGTGGAATTCAACTATCTGATGTTAACCTGAACCTAGTCAAAATCAGACCCCAAAGTCCACCTTAAACACAAGTTTAATAATCTCTTGGCAATTTGAAGTTAAATTTTCATTTAATTTACACCAAGGTAGAAATTCAGACACCAGCAGAATTGCTTTGCTTCTACTGCATCTTTCTTGCTGCATTAACAACGAACTGCCATTACCGCAGGTGTTTGCAGAAAAAAAACAAAAACATAAAAACTATTATCCATGAGAATTACATTTCTACTTTTAGAGTCATTTTGTTTTCTTTCTACTGTCATCAGAGCAGCTTTTATATAATGGTGCATATCTCTGTGTCTGGGGGATGTATATATAAGCACAAACACACAGTGAACTGGCTGCCCAGATCTCTGCAAACTCTGTGGGGCTGGTGGGGCTGTGTCTCTTGCTAATGGGGGCTGTGCCTGTGCAGGGAACACCAGGCAGTGCAGAGGCAAGCTAGGGAATTAACTGCGATGGGATTTGCATTAGAGCTTCACCACAGTTAATCAGCTTTGTCCCTGAAATCTGCTGCAACTTGCTATATGGCTTCCTGCTCTGGTCAACAGAAACTCTTAAGACTCCAACATATAAAAATGCCCTAAAGAAATACCAAGGGAAAGGAAGCAATTATTCCGGCTCAGCTAGATAAGTGCCTAAGGGATCAACTGCTGTTTGAAAAGTGTATTGGCATTCTCAGCCTCATGACATGGATTTTGAAATGAAGCAAACCTATGTATTTTGCTTGCATTGGGAATAAGGTCCTGAAAGAAAGTTAGATACAAGTGCATTGTAACTTCGTCTTCTGTCTAAACCAAGATGACTGGAGCATTCTAGCAAGTCTTTGTTGTTTGTGATTACATACAGTTTAAAATATGTGGAAAAGCTCTGTGGCTCCCTCTCTTACAGAGGAACTCAGGATTTAGCTCAGTCAGTATACAGGCCTGACAGATACAAAGGTCACCAGTTATTTTTTGTGGCAAATTAATTTTACTGAATATACCTCATTTTTAATCCTATTTGTATCAAAAAGAGCACCCAGCTTAGGCTGAAAATGTATCTGGGCTCACATTCATAGAGAGATGAGAGTTGCCAGACCAGACTACACCAGTGTCACTCCACACAATCTACTAATCTGCCTTTGATAATAACTAGTACCAGACACCAAAAAATTTTAAAAAAGCTTCTATCGAAGAATAACTCCAGGCATTAAAGCATTTTACCCCAATCAGAGAGAAGTTGGTGCCCAAAGTATGAGGTCTTTTCCAAACATTTGCTAATCCAGCTGGAACATTATCAATGTAAATGTCTGATTCTTTCCAGATCTTGCTAGCCTCTTAAGAGAAACTGTGTGGAATAAAAGCACTGTTAGATGAAGCAGAAGAAAGAAATTTCCAAAATGTGGGATATAAACAAAGGAGGTTTTGGGCAGAATGAAAAATAAACAGAGAGAGTGTCTGGAGAAGAGGAGGGTATGAAAGAATAATTCTGTCCTTTAAAAATAACACAAGCTTCCTTTATAGCTTGCAAAACAGCAAGGCTTACCTTGGAGGGAATAGTTTCTGACTCCTCCTGCAGTTTTGGAAATCCAAAAACGTGCAGAGATCAGGAAGAAGTCAGACTGAAATTTGTCTATCTGTGCAAACGTGCTAATCAAAGCTCTGCCCAAGAGAGAGTAGCAGGCACTGTGGATAACACAGAGAAATCATAATTAAGCACAAGGGAAAGGCAAGCCTAGATGTCCTGGCTCTAATCTTGCAGAATGTGACAGTTTGGGGGCTCCATGCGCGCACACACACACACAAGAATTGGGGTTTTCTCTATATGTATCTCAACAGAATAGATGAAAAATCTCATTTCTCCGATAAAACAAGGGCTGAAGTTACAATTGCAGTGATGATGGTAAGACTGGACCCCTAAAGATTTGTGCTTCCAGGAAAAAAAAAATGAAGAAGTCTTACGAATGAAAATTGATAGACAGAGCACTACAAAAATATTTTGTAAGTATTGTATCCAAAACAGTCCAATGTGAATGTCATGCTTTGGGAGATGTGAATAACAGCTACGCTGACAAGGGTTCAGTACACAAGGCAAGAAGGAAAATGACCTGTAAAAAGTAAAAGAGTTTGCAGAAGAAAGGAAGACGGAACACTGCGAAAGCCATTGCCTGAAATACAGCAGAGAAACTCAATTTCAATAACTTTAATATCTAAGATTTTCTTGCAGAGGCGAAGTCCGTACATGATTAAGAATTCTGTTTCCAGATCTCCTGAAAAAATTTAAGGGCATAGCTAACAACATTTTTAAAGATTTCTGTTCTGATAGATGGTATCACTGACATTTTGCATTTATTATTTCAGATTGTTTTGCACTTGCAGAAATGATAGGTGAGTGCATTTTGAAACTCTGATGGTAACTTGACATTCATGAATTTCTTATCACCTGGAAAAGTCTGTTAAAATATTAAAAGCAATTATTTTAATCTTGTTGAAAATTAATTATACTTTATAACATCGGTTCTGGAAATAAATTCTAAATGTTAATGCTGATAAATCGCTGTTGCAAATGGATCATTATGTAGAGGAAACATTAGTTTAATTGGAGTTGTTCCCGAGCCTCTCTACAATCTTTATGTGCTGCAAAAACCTAAAAGGAAATTCTGTCTTTTTGAAGAAAAGAAGACCAAAAAAAGGGGGGGGGGGGGGGAGGGGAAGAACTACAGTCCTATATGGGTTTTAACCTACATTGCCAAGAGATGAAGGAAATGAGATCAGATTAGGTGGCTTGCTTGGATGTCATTTTTTAATCAATCAGATAACTTTTATCTCAACAGAGGGCCCAGAGAGTTGAAGTTTTGGCAAACAGGCCAAAACACAAACTTTACCAGGGCTCTGCCACCATGAGAAGAACCATACCATGAGTTTACACTTCTTCAGATACTCCAGAATCTGATGAGGAGATTGAGATTCAGTGGGTAAGAGACCAACACTCCTTACTCAGGAGGCAAAACATTTACGAATGTCTTTTACATTTAATTGTAAATGTGAGTGTAGCTGTTCTCATAAAAGGGAAGCAAATCATTCACCACTGCTAAAATGCACTGGTTGCAATGGTGTTTAAAAATTGCTTTACCTCTTCCTTCCCTTTCACTGCCTTTCTCCTGGTTCTGCCCAAAGATACTGCAGACGCAGCGGGACAAAAACGATGCTATGCCCTTTCTCTCCAAAACGCTCTATGGAGAAATCTTGTGCTATATTAACAACAAAGCTGGATGTGCAATAGGAAAACCTTGTGAAGCTGATTTAACCGGAACATTCTCCCTTAGGCTAGGAAGGTCAGCTATTGACAGATAGTTCTTGCTGGAAAGAATCTAACACTCTGAAAGCCAGGCCTAAGACCTGTTTAACATCCTTTTGGAGCTTAGTTTTGTGGGGTCTTGACAACCTTCAGCACCTGTGTCGTTTAGGCTGGAGGACTTGCAGAACATGTGACAGGCACAGAGCTAGTTTTGCTCCTCTGCCCTGATCTGTGACCCACCTGTGGCCGGGCATTCCGCTGAATCTCTGCGTTTCTGCAGGCCAGACACACTAGAGAACTTTGCCCACATGGTTACTCACTTGCACAGCATACCGAAGTCCTACAGGAAGACAGCATCTGTCTGAGAGAGATAGAGCTCTAACACAGCCCATGACAGCCAGCTTCTTCAGAGTACTTGCGTGTGAGAATTTTCCATTCCTCCCCATCTTTCTTCTGAAATTAATGCTAGGATCCCTTTGATTTCCTTGGGCAAAATCTTTCCCTCAAAGGATTTTTAAGAAAAGAAGATTTAGAGAGGGGTTTTGTTTGTTTGATTTTTGAAATTGTTTAAATGGGTGAATGGGTGCTTTTTTCCCTTTTTTTTTTTTTTCCTAAATATATTTTACATGAATGAAGAGCAAATCCAAACCACTTAGTACAAGACACAGGCTTTAAAGAGATCCCTCTTGGTTATTCCACACAAAAGTAGCAAGGGAGATAGTTCTCAAATGCCAGTATCTCCTGGAGCTGCTGTTCATTTCTACAGAGCTCCTTATTCCTTCACCACCTCTGGAATGTTACATTTCTCCAGTGTGTTGGAGAATGGTTCATGTGTCCATAAAAAGACAGAATTGTCTCCTAATCCAGGCTGGGGACTCTTCAGCATTCCCTACCACCAGGAAGGCCATCATGTTGGGGCAGTGCTCCTTGATCTGCATCTTTGACAGGGAGGTTTGTCAGCTAGAAAGTTGACTAACAGCATGGACTGTTTCTACGCAGAGAACCACATTCCCCCAGAGAATAAGAACTGCACTGGACAGTACTCAAGTCTATGCAGGGAGTCCAAGGTTTTATGTTCCATTACCTGATGAAATGGACTAAGAACTTGAACTACTTCTGGCTACCAAGTAACCCTCACATGTTAACAACTTGGGCTATTACTGAGCTGGATTAGATTCAAATCCATGCATGAAGGTAAAAGGTTTTGTGTTCCATTACTGTAGCCAACATTCTGTTTTCTTACTTAGCTCCTTTCATTACTGTGTTTTTCAAAGCAGTTAGAAAGCACCCATTAGCACTTCATTCCGTACAGCTAATCTAATAAAGGGACAAGTGAAGTGGGAGGAAGGAGAAGGTGGGTAGGAGTTATTATCCAAATGAGGTGTTAAGCTTTGGCTTCTGCCCTCAACTTGGGTGAGTGTTACACGGATTAGAGAGGAGAGAGGGAAAGGAACTTCTGTTTCTAAAGCATGACTATGAAAATAGACACACTGGTAACTATGAACAAAATGGAAAAAGTAAATATAGTCCATGAAGTAACATCATCAGGAAAACAAATGTTCTCAAAGAAAAATTTCAGAAACTGCATAATTCTCTGCAGCATTAAGCACTGAGAGCCAAGGTTTGCTTTTTTGGAAAAGTTCCTTTGCATCTGGATCCCCATCAGGCTTGGAAGAAGAAGTCTAGGAGGCTGTGGTTTGGAGTGCTCAGGCGCTCCCTCTGCATCTTGTTCTGTTTTCCTTGTAATAATAGCATAAGTCTCATGTCTGACATGTGCCTGACAGGGCGAGTCTGTCTTACCTGGGGTTTACCATCTCGGGCCAGGGACTGAAGAAACGTAATGAAGCAAAAGCAAAAGCTGGCTATTCATCCCAAAGCAAAACTCAAGTCCACACAGCACACATATTGTTTTGGGTGTACCTCGGGATTTGCCACAGCAACAGGCATAGCTTGTCCAAAGCCCACTTTTGCACTTTGTATGGGAGAAAAAGTTCAAGACAGGTAAGAGCAGAAACTGGAAAAACAACAAAAAAAATAGTATCGCTCCCCAATCAGACTTTATTTGGGATATTGTGATAACTTCAGCATGCTCTAAAGGCTGACACAACCACTGTTAGTTATTTCAGAACATTACAGCATGTAGCATCCACCTGAGAATGGCAAATCCAATGCAGTATGTTTATATATAAAACACTAAAGAGCACCCATCCTTTTGTGTATCATCACCTGAAGTGTAACAGGTGTCAGTAATGCTGCTAAGAAATAGGAACACCTGCAGATTTTCATTAATTAAAAAGGCATTGATAAGCTGCATTTATCTCACCTCGAAAAAAAACCCTTAAATTCTTTTCTTTTCTTTTTTTTTTAATTTCTCCTGTCTCCTTCCCCTTGTTTTCTTTTGAAGAGTGCGCATGAATAGAAGTCACGAGGTCTTCCTTGACAATGTCAGGAACAATCCCTGTACACAGAAAAAGAGTATTACAAAACAGAACAAGTTATTTTTCAGTTATAAATTCCTGAGAATGTCACCATCCCACAGAATGCTGGACAAATTTTGGTTTAGGGAGTGATAACGTAATTTAAAAGTAATGTTCTTTGGACTTCGCAGGGGAAAAAAAATCTGCAGTTTTTTTGCCTTCTAGATTTTTTTTTCTCAGCCTGCTGGTAAAGCAAATATTTTCATGCATTTGTTGATGTGCCCAGAGCATTTGGCAATGTGCAAAATCCCTGTTTTTTGGATCAGCCAAGTGTCTTCAGATGTGAGGCAACACAGCAGACCCTCCAAGGTGGGTAGCGCTGGACACCATTTGCCCCTCGTTCAGGGACAACCTCCCGCAAGCCCCACTCGCCATCGTCTCTGCTGCCTCCCTGGGGAGCAAAGGTGCCAGTGCCACCTGCTCCTCATCCCTGCCCAAGGTCCCGCCAGGCCTGGGCTCCCCTTTGCGCGAGGTGTGTGGAGGGGACATCAGTCCTCACCAGCTCCCTGCCGCTGCCTCTTGGCCCCAGCCCCAGAGCCAGCTGATGCTCTTCTGGCAACACACTTGGATTTCATGACTCCCTCTTAGAAGACAGAGTAGGGAAACAAAGGAACAAATAGGCCATAAAAGCAAAGCCTCTCTCTTCCCAAAACATAAGCCTGTACATAAGGAGAAGAGCCTCGGGTGTATTTGTAAAAACTCACTGTATGAACCAATTGAATTAATAGCTCTTACTTCCAGCATAAAAGTGATGCAGCTTCTACATACACCTCCTCCCACCTGTACATGCAGATTATCATATGCAGAAAGCAGGTTTGGATCTTTGGTCCCACCCCACCAAACTCTACCCTCCTTCCCTGCTCCAGTCACTCCCCTCCCTAATTATTTTACTGAATCCCTGGTAGCTGGATCCTCATCGGTCTTGTGACGGGTGGGAGGAGAAGGAATATCAAAACCATACTACAGCTATACTTCACAGAGATGAAAAGAGGACTTCAAAGTTCCAGTGTTATTAATATTAATGTTTCCATTACTCCTACACAAATATAAATGTGAAAAAATAATGAAAATAAATAATCACAAGAACCCCATTCTGTTGAACCTGAAATTAGAAGTAAGCCATTGCCTCATTTGGCTGGCAATCATACCTCTTTTAAAGAAGTATATAATATTACAAATAGTCAAGAACTGAAAAAAAATTATTATGGTTAGCAAGTTTGTTACCTTCAACATTCTGACTCCAGCCAATTGAAAGTGAACACTAGTCCACCTGGATGAGCAATTTGCCTCACTTGGGAGTGTGCATTGTAAGACCTGAATTTTTGAAGCTGTACTTTAGAAAAAGGAACAGCATGCTAATGAAATACAAGGTGCAACTTGGGAAAAGCAGCTGTCAAACACCTTATCAAAAGCAAACAAGCTTAGCCCATCTCTCTTGATGTGCTGGAGACAAAGTCATACATGTTGAAATATATTCATATTTGCATCAAAAAAATAGCAAATACTGGAATACCTCAGTATGCAAATCACATAAAAGCACTGAGCACACTTTCCTACTGGCAGCCAGGCAAGCCCAGACATACACACACTGTATTTCTTCTCTTATCCAACACCTCATGCCTGGCACATTTACACAACCTCCTACAGGGTGTTTCTCATCCCATGGCACATGCCTCTCATCACTCCCCGCCAGGGGCCAGGAATAGCCATATATCATCCCCCGGGTGCATATGACGAGGGCAACCCGAGGAACTTAGGAAACAACAGGTGAGCGCGCGGGGAACCCAGGATCCTGGAGCTCGCTCCCCTGCTTTCCTCCCTGCAGCACTGGGGCACTTTCACCAAAGCCCTGCTCGGGGCAGTCCAGCTCTGCCTGCAAAACACAAGAAGAAATGTTGTTTTGGTCATGGTGCAAATGTGCCAAAGTGCCCAAGAGGCAGCATTGTGGGGAAGGGGCTGATCAGCCCATGCTGTGTCCCTGAAAGGGACATACTGAAGCTAAAAAAAGTGGATGGGATGAAACCTTGTCCTAAATGCTTTAATGGGAGTATTGTCATTGTCTTTTGTGGAGCTAGGCTTTCTTCATTGGGTATGTGCCAGAAAATCCCAACAGCCATTTGCATTTTCCTAATTCAGGTCAAAAATTAGGAACTGCATGTGTTTTACCCACTAGTGTACAGCCATCACCATGGGAACCCTGTTCGACAGAGTGTGAAAACTTCTACAGTACTGGCTGGATTGATAGTGTTGAGCACCTTATTTCCCATTAAGCTTATTAAGGGTCATATCATTCAAAAATTAGACTACCCAGGCATGTACAAATTGCTCTAAGCATACACATAGTTACTACCTGTGTATGTCTTTATCAACAACAAATCTCTTACTGTATTTCTAAACTGAATTCCACTCTTCAACATACCATGATGACAGAAGAGGATTTCTATATTCTACAAGCATATACTAATTATATTTTCCATTGCAACATCCTGTGAGTAGATACCACCCCATTTTGCAAATGAGGAAACCAGAAGTTGCACAGAAGTTGCAGACCTTGTCAAAACTGCACAGCCAAGTCCTGGCAGATTTGAGAATGGAATCCATGAGCCCTGGCTCTTTAGTTCCCCTCCTCTGATCACCAGACAACACCCCCTTCCTCTGAAATAGGCTATTTTGATTGAAAACAGATGGCGTACATTTTTGGCACAGTGCTTTAACTATATTAAAATGCTCTGAATGAGTATGTACTTATATCATACTATACAAGTATACGTGTATATGCATACATACTACATCTTTGCATTCAGAACTAGGTATGAGTGGAGGACGTATTAATTTACATATATCATATGCAAATGTAATGGATATGCTGAAAGATGCTTAAGTGCAGCTGCACAGCTGACATACTTAAATACATAGGCAGTATTCTTCAGTGGTAATGTAATCATACACGATGTATTCTTCCCTCTCTCCAAGCAACAGACTTTACATTGTGGATGGACTATATACTCTGATGTAACTCATGTTCATGTTCTTTATCTTTTCAAGAGAAGTTTTGGTGTAGTTTCAGAAAGAGATGAATCACAGCTTTTTGCATTAGCTCCAGAACTTATCTCCATCCTAGCTTGAAGACTGCATTTACCAGACATCTCATGCATTTGTAGCTTTTTTTTTTTTTTCTGCAACTGAATTGTTATGTCTTAAATATCAGGCTTATCTTTTGAATTTGTTCTTTGTGTGATAAGATTTTTTTCCTGCATTAAGACTTCTCTAAACAGTTTTTCTCCAGTTAAGGACTGGTAAACTCTGTGTTGGATTTGCTGTCTGTCAGGATTAATATCTTCCTGCACATCATAGCCTGGAGAAGAAGGGCCGGTTTGTAATTCAAGGGCCAGTTTATAATTCCCTGATTCTTTGCCTGGCTGCCTGCAGCCTTGGGTCAGGCTAAGACAATCTGTCATATCAGCTGGTAAACAGCTCTGGAGATCTTTCCCATAGCTGGAAACTACCAGACTAGGTATGTATGTCGCAGCCCGGGCAAAGATGGGATGATGGGCCTTGGAAGTCACTTACACAGGGAGAGTAGTGCACTAGTAACATAACGCCTAGTTACAACCTCTTTCCATGAAGGGACAACACAGAGGAGCCAGAATAAACAACCACTGACTGTATTTCCATTTCTTTTATTGGTCGACTGGATTTTCCCCTTCACTTACCACAAAAGAGGTAAGGAAATAAGCCCTCAAATCCACAGTTATGCAGGGGGAGTTGAAAACAGCTCATTCCCCACGGGTGCTAATCTTTTGTCTGTACATTGGCCCCAGCTACCTCATGCCTTATATGCACATGAAGTGGGCCAGAGACAGGGATGAGATTAGAATTCGGGAATTCTGCTCCTCACAGAAAGGGGAGTCTGAGCAAAAGCAGTTATTTTTGTCTGTGCTAATTCCTGCTGGATTGACCCATGAGTGCTCTACAGAAGAAGGAAATATTGCTGATACTCACTGCTCCTCAGGCTCTTTTGGTTCTACATCTGCAGAACGCAGGAATCAGGAAATGCCTGCACGAAGGTTTTGGAGAGGTCACAAAAACCAGAAGTATGCTACAGTGCTGGTTTATCTATGGATAAACAAAATAGGACTGCTTATTACAAAGAAGAAATAGGTTATTCTCTTACAAAACTGTGTCTCAAAATATACAAAAAGTAACACTTGTTTTTCTACTTTTACAAATATTGCTGTAATATAATAAGAATATGAAGATCTCCACAACAATTGTACTTACAACATCAGCTATCAGTGGTTAATCAGGGAACACCTTACCTCAGTTTCTATCTTGCATAGGATGCATTATCATGTTTTTATCTTCCTGACTCTTTGTTAAGCTACCCAACTAATATTCTAGCACAACTCCTTCTTATTAAAGATGTTATGCTAATTTTATCTGTATAGATAGTGTAAATATACATTCTCCATACTGTTTTTTGCAACTGAGTCTATGAAGCTATTTTGCTTTAACTTTGCAAAATGTAATATAAATTTCAAAGCAAAACAAAACAAACAAACAAACAAACAAACACAAAAGAAAATTCTGTTCTTTCATCCTTTTTTCCATATTCCTATATAGAAGCCAGGTTCCTCTCATATCTATAGAAATGTCTCTAGGATGACACTCTTGCTCTTTCTCTAGTCACTTCCTGCCAGGTAAGAGAAATGTCAAAGAGTCTTAAAAGCTCAGTATCTGATCAGAAGACATCTTCTCACTGCAGGCTTGGCAGGGACTGCCAAAGACTTTTTTTTTCCAGTTCTCTTTTAACAAGCCATTGGAAAGAAGTCTCAGCTATTTTTTTTTCAGACTGCTCTATAGCACAAAGACAATAGCCTGGACCAAATTTGCTAGATTCAGCTCCTAGAGCAACCCGACACTGGGAGAATGACAAAGCTGGTCAGAGGCAACACAGCCTGAGCTACCATGGGCGGCAGGATCTTTGACCCCCTGGTTTATGTAGGATTCAGACTACACTCTTCCCATTCAAAATGCAAACTTTGCTAATAATCTACCTAATATTTCTCCATGAAGAAAATCGTGGTATGTATTAAATTTAAATTGTCTGTTTTTTTTTCCACTTTTTCCATAATACTTTTCTCTTGAATGATGTCCTGAAGTGTTTATTCATGTTCTCTCTCTGTGTCTGTTATGTTTACCAGACAACACATACATACTATAATATACATATGGGGAAACTGAGACACCGAAGAACTACACAATCAGCCTGAGACTACTAGATGAACTGGATGAAGATGGGAACACTGCCCATTTCTCTTAGTAATCTACCCTTGGCCCCAGTTCAGCATAGCACTTAGGTACTCATTTAACTTAAAGAAAATACTTAGCACTTTACTATGAACCATAAACTTTTTCTTTATTATTATTATTATTATTATTATTATTGTTACCACTTTCACTGTAGAGTAAGAGAATTAAATCTTCCGAAAGCCTTGAAGCAAACAGGCACTGTAAATGAAACATCCTGAAGCTCTGCGCTCTGGGTCTGTCACAGGCCCTGACCAAAGCGAGGAGGCTGGGAGGCTGAGGCTCAGCTCATTTCCTTTTCCTGCAGGAGATGGCAGTGAGATTAGGGTCTGTAGGGGTGTTGCTGTGTGAACTAGCCACAGGAAGCATGGTTCATGGGTACATCCTGAGGAAGCTAATTTTATATCCACTAGCTACTTTCCTCGTTATTCTGTTGAATAAGTAAAGCGCAAATTTGCTGAAAAAGCAGAAATAGCATCTAGTAACTGCTGCTGCTTTTTCCTTGAGAAAGCACAACTGTGACTATCACTCAATAGTAAAAATACAAATCTTTTCCTTGTAACATCTTCAAAAAACTTTTCATTACTTACACAGAAAGAAAACCTTTCTAGCACATGAAAAGAAACCTTCCTTTTCAGAGATGGCCAAGAACTCACCATAGTGAACACCGGACTCCAGCTGGTGAACCTAGCTGGCCCTTGCTTCCTCCTGGTTCACCACACATGCAATTTGTGAAGCGTCTGGGCAAACTGTGAAACCATAGCTGATCTTCACGTCTGAAGAAGAAAGATGTGAGGTGGAGATACACTGTGATTAGCGTTTCTATGGCAGGTAAATGTAATACTCTACTAACCACCCATCTGAGGTGATAACCCAGATCCTCCTGCAGCAGCTATTTCCAGGGCACAGGCCTTTCTGTCCACACACAAGGATCTGAGCCAGAGCTATGCTCACAGTTTTGACTAAGCAAGTGCAAATATTTGCATTTTTGTACCTCAGTAATACTTTGAATTATGCTTATTACCTTTCCATATAATTAATTCTTAATTTTTGCATTGACAGTGTTTAAAAAAAAAAAAGTTGGCATTGTGCTAAGTTACAAATCATTCTTATTCTAAAGAAATCTGAATCCAAACATTTTCTGTTTGTTTCAAAGGAAATTCAGGAGATCAGTTATGTTTTTGCTGATATTGAAGAGCCTCTTTTGCCATTGAACAATGTGGGAATGTGACTAAACGCTATATAACATTTCAAATGTGTTTTCTGTTGTCCATTTCTTTTCACTATCTCTTTATTTCTTTGGGAGGTGACCTAAAGCCACCTGCTGAGCAGCGAGAGGTCTTTATTTATAGCAAATGCTTTCCACAACTGTCTCAAGCTTTACAGAAATCTTCATTTTTCTATTAGATTTCACTGCGAAAAAAATCAATCCACAAAATTTATTACTGGCAAATAATAAAGGAGCTAGGTTTTAGTCATTATTACCTGCAGCATTGCCATAACCCACTTAAAATGTGATGACTGATAGCAAATTTAATCCGTAAAGAGAGAGATGGGGTTTGCTGCCTGTAATATTCAGTAAACAAACTGAAAATGTCAATTGTTGATAAACCGCAGCATTTTGATTTCTATATACAGACCATGGTGGAGGTATCTCTTTATATTAAGCGTCCTATTGCTGGCTAATGCATTGATTTCTGCCTGAATTGTAACTGTCATTATTGTCTACCTCCATTTTCCCAATGAAGTACATGTTTTAGAATTCTGTTGCTGTATTGCATTTTTAAAAATTTTTTAAATAAATATAATATGAAATAGATGTCTTATTTTCAATATATCATTTTTATTTGAAATAAAATGTAATTTAAGCAAAATACTACTTAAAACAAAAACAGAGAAGAAGAATTTGGGCTATAATCCAAAAACTCCAATACCTTGGGGAAATTAAGATCTGCATGTGATATCTAGCACTCACTTTTATAACCAGCTGAGAACTCTGAGCGCCTTTCTGATGTAAGGCTAATCTAGCTTAACCCATTCTGGCCTCACATTCCCAATTATGTTTCTTGCTGGACTTGTTTTCATCTAAATGTGAAATTTTCTACTGTTTACAGTTTACTGTTTTTCCCCTCTGTCCCTCTTCACAAGCTTTCCTCCAGCTCTTGTCAAAATCTCTGTTCTTGTCTTCCTGTTTCTAAACTACTCTTCCTTCCCATCTCTGAATTAACCACCATTTTCCCTTCCTTTCTCACGTGTATCCCCTTTTTCCTCATTTATCCTGTTTCCTTCCATTTTAAAGATCTCTTAGTCCCAAGTTTCCTAATTCCTTGTCTCTTTCATTGTTACTTATATGACAGTGACATCAGTAGCTAGCTGCATTCTTTAAATGACCTTCAGAGTTTGGTCCTCATTGCATTCATTTCTACAGATGCCCTGTCTTTTAAATCTGTAGCAGAAGTTGCAGAGAATCAAGTATTAAAAGCCTTGTGATTAGCAGCAACTATCAAACTTGCAAGGAAGATACGTTTACAAGCAGCTCTCATGCAGAGTTATTGTACTTGTGAACTGAAGAAACGCTGGTTTTGCACAGGCACCAGCCTGTGCCATGTAAATGTATAATGTAAATTTATCCACTCTTCTTTTGAATCAATGGATTTTCTTGCAGTGTCTTGTGTTGCAGTGGCAGAGATTTGCATCCATCCAGTTTCACATGCAAATACATGGTCTTCCTGAGAACTCTTCAGTTTGAAAAGCCACTTGACCTGAGGAAGAGTTCTACCTCATTAAATAGCCTAATTTAAGAGACTAAAGTATCTTGAAGAGTTCAGCTTTCTAAGGTGGCATAACATTCAGAAGTTGGTGGAAGAAAACTTGTGCATAGACAGAGGAATCCGCAAAAGAGAAGGGGGCTATAGAAGGACAAGAGAAGGGGACTACAGAAGGACAAAAGGCTTGAAAAGCTACCAGCATGGAAGACTACAAAAACAAGAGAGAAAAGAACATTCTCACATTTACGTTACTGAAAAAAGGAGAGAAAGAACAACCTCAGACTGCTACACAGATGCTGATTAAGCTCCACAGCATTCTTGTGAGATTTGTCAGACTCAGTCCCACTGAGTCCCACAGTCCCAGGAAAAATACATACTGAGAGATGAAACAGTATTGTCAGAGTGCAAATAGCCGTATTTGGAGTCCAGCATAAGACAAAATTTTGGTCAGTTTATAGGCTGTATCGTAAAAACACAAATCAAAATAATTGCAATTTTATGCAGTTATAAATGAAAGTGCTTCCTCGCATCTTCCATAATCACAGAGGATATTTTGTTCATATTCAGAACACAGCATCCTTGAACACTTCAGTAGGGCCAAAAGCGCTTCAGGTCTTCCCAGAAAACTGGACCCGCTGACCACATTTTCTGACACACATTTTCATTGTTTTAAATGAGGACTAAAGCCAGAGGAATGAGGCTGATACAAAACTAGTGAAGTGAGATCAGTATGATGCAATTAGTCTCTGAGGCAAAATTAGTCAGTCCAGCCATTCACAGAAAATCATTAAAATTATAAATAAGACTCCAAGAAGCAATAAAAGAAGCATAAGGGAAGGAAAAGATAATTCTAAATTTACAGTGCTCACATATAGCTATACATTTATGATCATTATTTGGAGATATGGAAATAATAATTTTCTTTTTGCCATATATTGTTTAGCCCTTGTACTTTGACTTGACTGCAGACATATAGCAGAAATAGGTCTTGGGAAGGAATTTGGAGGGAAAAAAAAAGATTTACAGGCCTCTAAAAACATTAAAATATGTTACTGAATGCATTGCTACAGGTACTGAGCCTAATTCAGTTCTGTGATAGACTTCTTAGTTTCAGTGAAGAAAACTCCTTGTCCACTTGGCCTGCATTTACTCCATTTATAAGATTTATATGAAACTCCAATACTACACATATTGGAACAAATTTTTACATATGCAAATCTTCAATGTATTCCTAGTCTGCAGTTATGATGTGTATTATGTAGCTACCTGTAAGCTCCTGTAACATAAGATGTTGTTATTATAGTTTAGAAGATTGCAGTAGGACCTACTTTTTGAAACGGCACCATCCCAATTTGTGTGCCAGTTTTTGCACAGAGAACAGCTCGGATTTTCATCTGGGGATGCACTTCTGTTTCACTACAAACAAAGTGTGTCTACAAAGTCAAGTTTTGGAGAACACAAAAGCCTGGATGCAAAATTTAGCCGATATATAAGGGCCCCTTCTGAGTCATTCTCCCTGAGCACACAGCAGACCTACCAGTTAAACATTTTTTTTTTGTCTGCAAAGCAAGTGTATGGGATCCCTCTTGACTTTAGAAAGGGTCTGCATGCCAAAAGCAGGTATCTGCAGTATTATCCCCCAAAACAACATATTTCATGTCCTTGGACAGAAAAGGCAGTTTAATCTATCATACTAACATAAAGAATTGCAATGCTCAAGGTGCATGCTGTTAATACATAGATTAAATTGTTTCAATCATATCCTCTTCACACTTCTTCACATATCACTATTCCCTTGGTTGCTATCAACTTTCTTAATATATTGCAAGATGTACAGTCTTTATCATCTTTATTTTTTTTAGGTAACATAAACATGTGCAAAGCTAAGTAATGAGAGGCAAATATTATTGTAATATTAATAAAATAGAATGGAGTAAAGTAAATACCTGATAACTATTAAAGACTGCAAAGTTAGCACTCAAGTGACGTGTGTGTTTTTAGGATCCTGTATGTTTCAGTGACAGAACATACAAGACAGCAAAAATTTCTGAGCCTTATGCTAAGCTCTTCCGTTGATTTTTCTAAATATTGACTGAAGTCTTTCTTGCACTATTTCTTGTAAACCAGAGATACAATATTTCCTATCCCATGGGGGTATTGTGGGAATAAATCATCTAGTACATAGATAATTTCCAGCAAATAAAAATGTGCTAGTCATTGTTTTTATTACTTACGTTCCTCACAGCTTTTGTGACAAAACGGGTCACTAGAGCCCAATGGGCATATCGTGAACTGTTGTGGAAAACTGCCGATACATTTTTGGACAAAGTACAAGCTATCAAATGAGTAGAGAACTAATAATTTCTGGGGATTTGGGTCCAACTGAGGCTTAAAGGGAATGGTTTTAATAGAAATGTATCCTGTGCCTCTTTAGTCTTACTTAAGATGAAAGTATTCAGAAAAGAACTGACTTGATGTGTAACTTCTTCCAAAGGGTGTTGACAGAAACAAGAGTTGGGCTTTAAAACTAGAAATATAGTGAAATTAATGCCTTTGCTAGGTATCCTTATGAGGCAATACTTCCATGTTTGCAAACACTTGGACTGTGATTTAAAAAAAAAAAAAAGACTTTATTACTAGCTGAGGAAAACAGTCACATAAGTAAATAAGTGAAATACCCACACCCAGCGTATCTCTGGCAGTAGTTCTCCAGTTCACTTCCCTACCAGCTGATGCCAAAGTCCATAAAGCGAACATCCCCTTAACTCTTTGTTTTCTCCCCTTTTCCTCTCCTCTGCTATTAAGGGCTAACATAAGCATGGGATGAACTTGGCTGACACATTTCCAGTCTCTGTGGAATGTGCATTTTGATCTCACCCCTCTACCCTGGCAGTAGCAATTTATTTTCACGGCTGTCATCCATCTCCCACCCCCCAGCTTCAATACCCATTTCCACAAATTCAGGGAAGAGTCACCAGGAAATATTTTGCTCTGATTATCCCACTGCCCAAGTGCCACAGCTTCAGGGCACTCCAATCCCATGCAGGCACTTATGGGGTGGCAGTAAATGAGGATGACACCAGACCATTGGGCCCAGTGGGCTCCCAGCCCAGCAAGATGGCACAACGAGGGGCCCCTTTCCCTGTCCCACACATCACAAACCTTGATTCTGAATTTCATCTTCATCTACATGACATATACAAGATGGCCGACATAAACTGTCAAAAAGGCTAGCCTAAAAAATGTATTACAAACATGTTTCTTGTGGCAAGAACCAGCTCAGGCTCTTTTGATGATGGTCGCAACAGGGGCAGATGTACCCAGATTGCTTCCTTCCTCTGAACTCCAAGGGACACCCGGTTGGCTTTCAGGGAGTGCTGAACTTGACCGATTTCAACCAATTTTTGGTCAAATGGGCCAGAACTGGGCCATCTTCCTCCCAGTTAATCCCACTGCTGAGGAAGGATGGATTTAATTAAATTACAAGTTGTCTTGAAGATGGCGTTGGTTTAAGCCCTGCTGATACCCCACCCTTTATATATTTCTGAAGTGAAAAATGCTGCTGCATGCTACCAAGCTGCTGCTATTTTCCATGCTGGAGGTAGCCTAATTCTAGGGCCGATGCAGCTCTATGTTTGCTTGCGTGGCACCATGGTGCATCCCTAGGGTGAGGGAGGGATTTCCAAAAGGGGAGACACTACCGTGAGGATTTGGTACACCTTTAATAACGTAAATTTGAGGTGAACAGGGCCTGATTTAACACCTGGAGATTAGCAGAGAAAACTCATGCTGTGAAAGGAAAATGGAAAATGAGTAAATAAAACTCGACCTGGGTTTACCAGAGCAGTATTTTTTATTTAATTTCATTTTTGGAGGAAAGGTGACTGCAGAGCTGATGCACGGCTGCCAACGACTACTCCAACCGCCGCAGGGGCGCGCGGCGGGAGACAGGGACGGGGGTGCCACCGGAGGGCGCCCGGGCGCCGAGGCCCTGCCTCCCGCCGTCCGCCCGTATCCCTGCGTTCCCCGCCGCCGCGTCCCAGCGCCCTCCCCACCTCCATCCCATCGGCGGCGACGCCCGGGCGGGCGGCGGCTCCCCCCGCCGCGGCCGCCATGTTGGGCTGCTGCTGGCTCGGCGACGGCGGCTTCTGCGCGTGAGGGCGGGAAGGAGGGAGCGGTGGGAGGAGGAGGAGGAGGAGAGCGCGGAAGCTGGGGAGGGCGCGCCCCGCCGCCGCCGCCGCTCCCTGCCCGCCACCCGCGCGCACACGCAGCCAGCAAGATGCCCCTTGCCCGCCGCGGCTGCGCCGCGAGAGCATCTCCTCGGCCACAGTGAAGCCCCTGGGGCCTCCGCGGGACGCGCTCCCGGCCTAGCAGCAGGAGGAGAAGGAGGACGCCGCGGCCATGGGCAGGATTTGACAGGGTTATGAGCGTTTTCCAGCGGCGCCGCCGCGTTGGGCGGGAGGGGACGTGCGCTTAATCCCGCTGGCTGCCCACCCCCCTCCGCTGCGCCGCCGCAGCAGAGGCGAGAGAGACGGAGCGGGGACGAAAAAGAATGAAGACTTCGGTTTTTTGGAATCACTGAAAAGCCTTAAAAGGAGCTTGGTGAGGAGGACGGGAAGGGCTCCCCGGGGCAGGACTTGGCTGTGCCCCGAGGAGGGGCCGCGCCTCGGGGACCGGCTCCCCGCCCCCAGCGGCGGATGCGCCCTGGGCTCGGCGCGGGCGGAGGCGGGGGGCGCTCGGCAGCTCCCTCCTTCCCTCCGCGGCTCTGCGCCTTCCTCCTCCGGCTTGGATTTTTTTTTTTTTTTTTAAATACATTTACGATTTTTCTCCTCCTCTCGAGCCTTTCTGGGGAGCGAATCGCTGATGCAGAGCGAGAGGGGCTTTCGCACTTCCATGATGCGGTGGGATTCCTTCCAGGATTATGTTGCATGATTTGAATTTTGGATGAAAAAGGAGGCCTCTTTTATTATTTTTTTTTAAGTTTTTGGAATAGATCTGTATATATATACACGCACGTACACACGGTAAAACTGGTGTCGGGCAACCCTGGTTGAATTCCATTTTAATTATTATTATTTATATCAAGAAGTGACTATATATATATTTTTTTCTTCCTGTTAAACGCATTTTTTTTAGGATAACTATTTTCTTTCCTTAAAAATTCTATATACCTATACCCTATATACACACTCTATACGTGTGTCGAAACTTACTAGGTTTTATTTTGAAGCAAGGAACCCCGAGGTGGTTTAAGTTAAGCACCACCCCAGTTTGACACTCGTGTAAGAAATACTGTGGGTTTTTCTTTTTAAGCAGCAGTACCTGCAGAAGTTGGATTTCTTTTTTCTTTTCTACAAAATAAAAAAAAAATTAAGAAAGCAACCCCAATGCAAACTGAAACAACCATGTCTGGAGAAGTACGTTTGAAGCAGCTGGAGCAGTTTATTTTGGATGGGCCAACTCAGACTAATGGGCAGTGCTTCAGTGTGGAAACCTTGCTGGATATACTCATCTGCCTTTATGATGAATGTAATAATTCCCCCCTGCGAAGAGAGAAGAATATCCTTGAGTATCTAGAATGGGGTAAGTTTAAATATGTTTATTCTGTGTATTTCCATCCTCACTAATGTCTGCTTTGTATAATGTCTCTGTTATTTATGTGTAAGAGGGGATTGTTATAACTCCATGTTTTACTTGAAAGTATTTTTGGTTTTACTGTATTTAAACAGGCTGGTGATGATGAAAAAGGTATGGCATTGGTTATTTGTGATGGAGGTATGCATATAAATAGATTTTTTTTTTTTTTTGACATGGATGAGGTTCTGGTATGTGAGGTGTATTTACTTCCCTTTAGGTCCTCCTGTTGAGTTCTGTATCCTGAAGTTGTTGGGATTTCGGGATAATAAGGGATACATTTTCTGGGGGGAAAAAAAGAAGATGAGTGTGAAATCCTGTGATTTGCACCTGCAGTCAAATCTATAGCACTTTAAAGTAAAAGATTTGACCAACAAGAAAATCTTTTTGGCTATCTTAATTGATATGAATTTGGAATGTCTGTGAAAGTGAAGAAAAATACGTTCTCTTCTTAAGCATAAAGTCATCGTTACCTTAATTAGATTGATTTTCCTGGTAAGGAAAGCAGAGTAGAAAGGCAGAATAAAATTGTGTTTCCCATCACTTCCATTTTCTCATGTTCAGCGAGATTTTTATAGTATTTAAAGGTTTTTAAGCAAAAACAGAGGGATGACAACAATGCAGCTCTCCTTAAGTTATGACAGCACTGGTTGTCTCCATTTCTTCTTTTGATATATTTTTTTCTCCTTTTAAAAATAGATGCAAAACGGAAGATAGGGGCTGTCATTAGTACCTTGATGAGAACATTTACTGTATGTGACCTTCAAATCTTAAAGTCATTTTGTAGTTCTGCATTTATGCTTAGAATCATTTATCACCTACATTTTGCAATAAATGCACCATCAGGTTTCCTTTATTAAAAGGCACGTTTTCAAAATACAGAACGAGTGTTTGATTTATTAACTGGTAGAGTTGTTCGTAATGAAGTCACCGAGGAAAGACGTTTTATTAACTGACCTGACAACTTGGGGCTGGGGTGTGTGTGTGTTATTTTTTTGCTCCTTACTGTGGTCATACTGACATCTAAAGGACATCTGACTCGGTGATTTAGTTTCTTATACTGTTCATATCACACTGGTCTCTGTCTTATTACTCTCTGGAAGAAGTGTATGTATCTTTGCTAAGGAGGATATAGTAATTAGAAATTACTTCTGAAGAGCTTGGAGATGTTATGGCACCCAGAAGCCATGAAAGATTTGAAAAATCCCTGGCTCAAAGGTAATTTTTGTGCAAGAATTTAGAGTACGTAGTAGAATACCTGTATCCTGTGACAATGTGATATCCTGTAAAAGAAAAGCTAAAGGTATGGATTAGAATAGTGAAGCCCTTGTAGTCCAGCGTGGTGCAGCTGATACATTTAATGATGGTGGTTGGTCCAGTGAATGTGATGTTCTGAGGTTCCTACAGTACCTGCAGGTTTTTGGGTTGGCTTTGCCAGGTTGCTAATGGAAGTAGTGCTCTACTTTGGAATGGCCAGGGCTTCTCAGTGGCCTGTTTTCCTGCTGTTCCTTTGCTCACCCATTGCAGCATTTGTCACCTTGGCATGGGAGCCCCAGAGAGGTGTGAGTGCTCTGCCACCCCCCGCACAACTGCCTGCATCCCTAGGGCAGGTTTCCAAGGGGCTTTGCGAGGTGACGTGCGGAAGCCACGGCTCCTAATGCCCTCTGTTGGAAGCGTCTGTAGGAATGATGTCTTATCCTGCACACCCTGAGTTGTCTCCTGGAGGCAGTGCTGCTGCTGAAACTAGCCGGCCTCGGCCCTCCTGCTGCGACGAGGGGCTCCCAGAATGGGATTCTTGCTCATCGGATACACACTCTTGGGCGCCCTGTTCTTTAATATAATCATAACCTCACGTATTACCTTCTCAATAAAGGGGGAAACAATGTAAGTGAATGATTGGTGAGAGATGATAGATGATTTAAAGTCAGAGACATACTGGGTGTCACAAACTGTAGGTTCCTTCCCTGCCTTTGTCAGTGACTCCAAGTTTAAGTGCCTTTGGTTCTTTTTTTGGTCTTTGCTACTTGAACACTAAGGAAAGTAATACCAGTTTGAGACAAGGGAGTTCTGAAGAGTGCCGTTTGTGAAGAAGTCCTGGTTTTCAATGCATGGTATAAAATGAAGTGTATGTTAATTTGTGTCTTGCATCAGTGGGATAAATCTTGGTGCTTGCTGTGTCTGTTACTGGGGTCAGTTGGTTGCTGGTTTGGAAAGACCCTTGGAGGGATTGTGCCAGAATTTGCCCCATTCACAAATTTGTTTGGGGATTGTGAATAATTCAGTTGGAAATCACTGGGACCAGTCTTAGAACAGATGTGATCAGATGCATGAATACTTACAAGAACTGGGATGTTAGTGCACGTACAAGTTACAAACCAGAAATTTACACCTGAGAACTGTTAATTATCTTACAGTTTAAACTGCTTGCTTGAATAACTCCTTCCAGGAGTAAATACGACTTTTTTAATTAAAAATTATAAACTCCTGTTGAAAATGACAACAAATAATTTATTCTAGCTTTTCAGTAGTTCAGTTTTGGGGTGGGGCTGTTGGTTTCATGTGGTTTTATTTATTTATTTATTGGTATGTGGATTTGTATTTTTTGTTTAAACTATTCTAGGCCTTAGATGTTACGTGCCATGTTTCATGTAAGACTGAATATTAATAGCACATTTCAAAAATTTTTGGAAAAGTTTTAAGAGGTGTCGTAGCATGGAAAAGCTAATAGGGTTTTAGTGAGAGCCATGTGCCTATTGATGTATTTAGAAGAGCTAAGAAGCTTTGTGTTCCAAGCACTTGGATCTTTTAGGAGTATTTTATGTACCTGTTACCCAGTTCTGTAATTTGAAAGTGAAGCAGGGTAAAACAGACGAACAATTATAACTTTTTTTAATGTCTTTTTTGGTTGTTATTATCATTACTGCAAGTTTAACTCGGCATGTAAGGACGCAAGAGCCCTGCATTGTGGCAAAAATCATATTTTTGTATATTTTAGTCTTCTTGAGATTGATCCAATGTCATTTTCACTATCTGAAGTGTCTGATTATAGTTTAGAATCTGAACATTTTTGAAATGCTTTTCTAGTTTAAGGTAGAAACATAACTTCTTTGCCTTTTTTTATACGCATTACTGTTTTCATGATTTATGGATAAGATGGTTTTTGTCTTGGTGTTTATTTGTGTATAAAGACCCTGTGTTTAAAAAAAACAACCATGCAAACAACATATATATTTGAGCTCTAACAGTTAATCAGGGCATGTTTTGAGATTACAAGGAGATGAAACATTTAGACTTGGCTTCTTCTGTTTATTTTATGCCATATTTAATCTTAATCTATATTGATGGTTATGTTTATGGTTTAGAAAAAAAGATGGTCTAATTTTAACAACTGGAGTGTACCAGGACGAGCCAGGGGCATTTCAAGCATGTTGTTTTTCTTTTCTACAAGTGTGAGAATTACCTCTGTTCTTCTGTGCAGGGAGTAACATAGGCTCATATGCTGAACTTAGAAGTGGTAGAAAAAAATCTTAACAAAAACTTTTTTTTTTTTTTTTATAGAAGAACATCCTATATAATGGCACTGATCTGAAGTAGCTTTAAAGAGAAACTAGAGCCAAATTATTTAAGATGCATTGAAGGATAACTTAAAAAAAATACTACAAAACATGTGGAGATCTAAGGGAGGAAAGATGGAGGGCACTACCAAAACCTGAAGATGAAGTCTCAGTTTAATTCCTTTTTTTCCCTTATCTTATATGGATATTTTTTGTCTGATGAAGTTAATTGTTCTAATTTTATTTCTATTAAAACTAGAGTGTGATATAGTGGTATATAAACTTTAGACTTTTCTTTAGCTTTTTTTTTTTTTTTTTTTTTTTTTTCCTGCCCTTCTGAGTTATTTATCTATTTGTCAGCAAAGGAAGGAATCACAAGAATTATCAGATACAGTTTGTTTGTTTCATTTTTCAAAGACAAACTTTATAAAACATTTGTCTTTAAAACATTTGTTTAGGCACTATTTTTTTGCATAGATAGCAACAAAGACATAACATTGAGTCCTTGCTGTGTGCCATTCAGCTGATTAGAAGTAGATTTAAAAACCTAAGCTGTATTTTAGGAATTATCATTGCTTTTATTTTATAGCCATAAAACTGGGAGCACATTTTGGTCTGATTGATATATGTGAAAACAAATATTCATTTATTTCTTATTATGGCACATCCTGCTTGTAAAAGGCCATTTCACAGGTGCTTAAGCATATACGTATTTTTAGTTGGGAATGGTTTTGCCTCCTGCACTCAGAGCAAACAGAGGAAGGGGGATTCACCTACATGGAAGTCATTGTAGTTTGAGGCTAACAGATAACTTTTTAGGTCATTGTTTACAATATGACTTTAATGGCTTATTTACACAAATTTATTCTTGCTAATGCTTGTTAACTTTGGCTATATATCTTAATAATTAGAGAGAAAAGTTATTTAATGCTCTCAGATAGCGACTACCTTCAAATGTGTCTATTTCAGAAAAGTGTGCAAGCAACATTTATAGAGACGGAGTTTTATACTGAATTAATAAAAAATAAAATGCAAGTATGGGAAAGTAAGTCAAAGGCCAGTTGCTTACAAACACCTTCCTGCCAGGTAGCTCTGTGTTTGACCTTTGTGTCTTTTAGCTGTTGCCTCTTGTATATTTATTTCAGTTTTTATTTTTGTCTTGTGTAAGGGAAAATAGTTACTGTAAGTTAATGAACAGTTGTGACAAGACCATGTGAACTGTGAGACTGTTCAGTTTTGGTTGAGATTAGGGTTAAAGCCAGTTTCCAGATGAACAAGGATATAATCTTCATTTATCCTTTCTTTAAAAAGAAGCTTCTGAAGGCAGCCCTGTGGGAATAGGGAAGTTTGTGAGCAGTTTGAGGCTGCCTGATGAACTTCTGGAATACCTTGGGAATAGGGAAGTTTGTGAGCAGTTTGAGGCTGCCTGATGAACTTCTGGAATACCTGTACTTGCGCTGACTGACTTATGGCAGTAGTGTCCTTTTTATTGCTTGGGTATAAAACTGGACACTAGCAGATAGTACTTAATCTTAAGGAATTGTAGGAATGCCTTTATTCATTATGGAAGCTGCTAGCATGCTTTTGTCCAACAGGAGCAAATACAGAAATAAAATTTTCTGTGTTAGTCTGCTAACTGTGCAAGATGTTTCCTCTGGCACAAATAATTTCCTGCTAATCAAACATTTCCCATTAAAGTGTTAATACAGTGTTTTGCTAGTAGAATTATCATAGTTGTAAAATGTTTTGTTGAAGTTGTTTAGAGGCGTATTTGAGGTTTTTAACCTCTGAATAGGATATGATGCTGTGTTTGTGTGTATCTGAAAATTCTTTCCCTTTTTTTCTTTTCTTTCCATGTCTTTTTTCCCCCCTCCCTTTTCAACTGAGTTTTAAATAAATTCTCTTACAAACTGATGTGTGTTATTTCTTCATGATTAGCTGAAGACAGGATGCTGTGCTGCAAGTGTAATTAGTTTATCTGGTTCAGTATGGTTAAAACTCTCTGGCATATACCTTTGCGGAGATTGAAAGAGACAAAACTTTTGTTTTTGATGGTCTGTTTTATACGCATAGATTAGTGCTTGAATTTTGAGCTGCAGCAGCATATAGAAGTAATTTCACTTGAGTCATATCTATAGTCAAAAGTGCTAGTGCTTTGAATTTCTATTGCAATTAAATTGCAAACCCAAAATCGCCAAGTTCAGAATGGATGGAGGCTGCTATCCCAGAAAAGTGTATTTTTTCCTAATTGTTTTGTGAAAACTGACACTGTAAATGATCCTAAAGATATCTTTGCAAAGTTTTAACCTCATAGCATCCCTAATTACTTTGTCACAGTAAAAATCTATCGCCTCAATAGAAAACTTCCAGAAGCAATTAGAGCTTCCTGGCAGCCCTGCTTTTCAAACCTCCTTAAAAAGGTACTGTAGTGTGGACAGCTGGGGCAGACTTCAAGGGAAAGACCATTTCCTTAGATGTTAAGCAGTATCTTTTGTCTAAGCAGGTTACTCTTGCATGAGTGTTTGTACTTGTTTAATTTGATTTTCTGGGTGAATAGCTAGAGTAATTTTTTCTGTTCTAGTCTCACTTAACACATAATTTTTCTGAGGTCCTCATTAAGTTTGGGAATGCTACTAATGTGGACTAAAATCTTTTTTTAAAAAAATGCAAGTGAATTAGGTCAGTCATGTGCAATCCATTGTTAAGTCTAAGATTTTTATTTCAAATCGTTTAAACATGACATCAGACTTTTATAACTCTAAAACTCTTCTTTTTAGACAGGTCAGTTAATTAAGTTGTATTACCAGAAATAAGGTTACTAGCGGTCACCATGGATAAAATCCACATGAGGTGTACCCAGACTCCTAAGACTTTGTATTTCGTAATTATTTCTTACCCATGTCCAGACTTTGAATTTAATTTGTATTATTTCTGTTACACAATGTTGTAGGTGTCTTTGATTCTTGGGGATCAGCTTATTGGTGAAGTACCATGTCTGCTCTGCTTAGTAGAAGATAATCTACCATGTACCAAGATGTACCATGTCTGCTCTAAGTAGAAGACAGAACAGACTATTTTTCCACATCAATTTTTTTTCATCCTTTCCAGCTTAAAATTGTGGCTTTTGTGTCTGACAGTTTGCACGGGCAGTGAAGGGCACACAGGTTTCCATTTTTGAGTATTTCCTCCTTTCCTTTTAATGTCCTTTTTTTTTTTTTTTTAAATAGTAACTTTCTTCCTTAAAAAGCTTTACAGTATTTGCTTGGGACTGACGGTCTTTCTCTTTTTCCCTCCACTCCCATTTTGTTGCTTTTTCTCCAAGTCAGACTTCAGCTGGTCTTTCTACCACCATTTGAATCTCTATGTGTCTGCTTGGTATTTTCATAGTCAAAATGATGGTGTCCTGGTTTTGATTGTTTTTTCTCAAGCTAATACGAGTCACTTCTGCTTCTAAGCTCTTGTAGAACTGGGGCATTGGGCTGCTTATTTGGGCTGTGTAGTATTGTACTGTATTGTAGCTACTACTACAATTGTAGCTCAATACAAAGTGAATTATGAGAGTGACGCTCCTACTGTTGGTACACCCCACTCCCGAGATGCTCCTTAACGCCTTTCACCTTTGTCACGCTCCCTTTGGTACATAACATTTTCTGTTTTCTGAATGTTTTGCAAGACACGTAGTAACAAGAGGAGGAGGAAATAAGAGTTGGTATTTTAATTGTAGCTTCTTGATGTTATCTTGGGTGGGGGCTGGCTTGAGGGTGGCTTAAGGCTGGCTAAATCCTTTCTGTTACTGATGTCTGTTTTGCAGGTGCTTATGTGGACAGAGGGACTTAACGTGGTCAAAATTTTTGATTTTAGCAGCTTATTCTGATATATACTTGGTATAGAAGTTCAGCGAGTGTTTCGTTTATTTGTTTGCTTCTTCATTGATGTGACAGTTACCTCCTAGGCTTTCCTTTGTGAACAGGAAAATTTCTAACAGATATCTTCAGAATAGTTCTGATTTTGGTGATGGAGACTTCCTGGGAAAAAATATATGTCTATTTTATGTGTTTTGTTGTATTTGGCATGGTATATGTATTTATAAATGCTTTGGTTTTACATTATTTAAATGAAATACGAGGAGTCTTATTTCAACAGACTTAGAACAATTAAATTTCCCCCAACATCTGGAAGACACTTGATGAGCACTGTTATTGTGTTATAATCTAAGAAGGATTCTTTTATATATATTCTTTTATAATTTTTGTTAGTGGCTGATACAAAAAAGACTTCTTGTTTTTACTATAATTTGATATGTTGGACGGAAATTATCGAAACAGTTTCCTACACAAAAAGAAATTTGTGGAGAAAGTCATGATCATTTAGCTGAGCTCTTTCAGCTCTAGAAGGCCTATATTTGTAATAGTGCTATTTTTTCCTTCGTACCTAGGAACTGCTTTGGGCTAGTGAAAGATGCAATTGAAACCTCTGTGCTTATGTAAAAGTCATTATTTAACCCTTTAAATGTAGATGAGTATGGGTATGGTTGTTTGTTTTTAAATGTTTGGTAGAGTGTTTTGTTGTTTTCTTAATATTCTAGTATTTTTTTTTCATCTGGAAAAAAAGAAATGACTAAATATCTTTATTGATGATAATCCACATTCAGAATTCTGTTAACCTGGTGGCTTTTCGGTTAATGAATCCTCTAGTAACATCTTAACCTGAGAAGAGGTGAAATGGGAACCTGCTGCTTGCAGTGGTGGGTGGTAGCTCTTTCAGTGAGTGTCTGTACAAATATATTGATGAATACATCGATGCCAGCGCCTGCAAAGTCTCTGTGGGTGCTTTGCCGCAGCTGTCAGCTGAGCTTGTCAGTGGGTCTTAGTGCTTTACTCCTCGGGAAAAGAGAGGGTGCCGCAAGGGCAAGGAGGTGAGGACAGCTGACTTGCTGTCTAGCCGCGTGCCTCTTCATTTTTACATGCCCCTTCTCCAAAACTCAGGAAGATTTAATGGGATCACGCAGTATTTTTTTACTGTTGGTATTGCATTAACAGTGTGATCCTTGAAATTACGAGTGAATTTGATACTCTTCCCCAAAACTTCTTGTCGTTAGTACTTTAAATTTCGCCTTAATTTCCTCATCAGGTTTTCTTTCTAAGGGAGCAACTCGATCTCGGTGTTTTTTGCTCTTTCTTGTCATGGAGTTTAAACTAGGGGGAAAAAAATGTGATCACAGTAATACTCTTAAATATCTGGAAAAATCTGTATAGTGAGTATTGACTGTTCTTAAAACTTGAATATATTATTATTTTTTAAAAATGAGCAAGGGTTTAATGCCATAGGGCCCTCACTTTAGAGATAGGTTACAATTTTCGGTGACGTTTTGTGAGCTTGCTCCCCCCCTCCCCCCCCCCCGTATTTAGCAAAGTCATTTTCTCTAATAGTTCACTTAATCTGTTCTTACCAGATCTTTATTCACCTGTTTGGGACAAGTATTTTCTTTGATGAAGTACAGTAGGCTTGGTGATATCTTCTATCTCCGTGTTCCTGAGGCAATGAAGATTTTGTAACACTTCTGCAATGTTAGGCTACTGTGGTGTTTTTTTTTTTTGTTTTTTTTTTTTTTTTAATTTAGATTGCCAGTCTCTTCCAAGCATGCCTTATCTGTTTCTTTCCATCTTTGCCTCCTCTCAGCAAATAAAATCATATTCTCTTAGAGTTACAGGGTGCAAAGGTCGTCTTTATTTTACCAATGCTCCAGTGTCAAGGGTACAAAATCATTTCCTGTGGGAAAGGGCAGAGGAAATGTGCAGCAGAGGGAAGATAGTAAATGAAGTAATTTTGGCGAGGCTGTGAGGATTTCTTCTTGGCATGCTGAGCACTGCTTTTGCTAATCCTTCTCCCCATGACCAAAGCTTGTGGCAGAATTTCTATTAGCTTCAATAGGAGCCAGGTCAAGCACATCAAACTGCATCCTCTGAGCTAAGTTTGAGTGCTCATTAGAGAGGTGTTGGGCTCCTGTCTGTGTGCATACATGTATGGTTATAAAGCAATGTACATCTTGGCATGTGTTGTGTAATTCCAAATGTTCTCTCTCACTTGGAGTTTTGAGTAAAATTGAAGTATCTAAAGTCTGTAAGTGTGTGATTGGCAGATATTTTGAACTTCTCAGTTTCAACCTAGGGCTTGCCAAGCAGATCCTCAGTTCCTCCTTGATGCTCTCTGCCTGAGTGTCTGCACCTCTATGCCTGGAAAAATATATTTTTTTCTCCTTTTTTATTTTTATTTGTTCCCCTCAGAGAGCATAAGTGCTGATAGGATGTCCATTGGAAGGCGCATTCCCCAGGCATGGCTGCTGTATTGAGCTTCAGAAAATTAAGACATCTGGAGGGAGATGGATCTCTAGTGGGCTTTTTTAAAAGAACACTGCCTGTCCTGCAAGATGAGTGTATATGAACTGAAACAGCAATTTGGATGGTGTATGTGGAAGAATCTGTGTGTGTATGTATATGGATAGATGTATATGAAAGAAAATTATTTTCATGATAAAATTATTTAGACTTAAAGTGGTTGTAGTTAACTTACAGCTGTGAGCCAAAACTGTGATATCTGTCTGGTAGGAAGAAAAAAGCATCTGTAAGGCAAATAATGTTCTCATTTAATGGATAGAAATGTGAAGTTAATTCACTGATTCCTATACAGTATTAAAGCAGTTTGTTTGCTGCTGAGCTTTTAAAGGAAGCAAGTCACTTGAGGACTCGAGCATTTAAAACCAGGACTTAAGTACTGTAGTTCTTCTGAGGAGGAGATTTCCTTTATTTTGCTTTAACTCAAAAAAAGAATACTTTAAAAGCGTATACTCTGTTTAGAGTGTGTTATGATTGTTCTTTGTTGTTTCAATAGTGTGATTCTTGTTGAGAAACCGTTTACAGTAATACTGGCCACTTGAGTATAGTGTCTTGAAAATCTGTTTGAGAGAAGTGGGCAGTTGTTACCGTCCTAACCATCTCTGCAGATGAATGGAGGCAGATCTGTGACTTGCTGAAAGTCACCCAGAATGTCAGTGGAAAAGCAGTCTATAGGACTCAGCTTCATATGTGTGTTCCTTGTTTTTTTTTTTTTTTTTTTTTTTCCCCCTGAGCTTTTTGAAATCTTGTTTACTGTGGGAATTGCTGAAAGTCTAGGTGGTTTGTATCTTCTGTGTGTTTTAAGTGCTGTATTTATTTACTTAAATCTGCAGTGTGCTGTTGGCATGCCTTTTTTCGTGGTGTAGTTATTTGAGAAAGCTGTTTTGCAGACTTGGAAACCTAGCCATGTGATGTGCTGGCTTTTCGGGCCACTACTTTTTTCCCCTCTCTGCACTGAAGCATTGGTGTAAAACACCCTTCAGGACATGGCAATGGCTTTACTGTTTGTAAGGGAATCTCTATTTTCTGCTGGGGTCAGGGGAATGTTTGCCAGAATTGTGTTTTGAGCAACTATTTGTGTATGTTGAACTTGGACCTCCACAAAAGTTAAGCTTCTTTTAGCTCATTCAGTAGTTCCTATCTTTTTCAAAATCTCTTCTACAGGCCGCACTGCTTGAACTGCCACTGATATTTCAGGAAAGTTATAAAAAATAATATGTATGATTAAGCCATACTTATTGTGTGGCTATAGGACTTTGTTGACTGGAGTGGGTTTTAGGTAGGACTCTTGACAGTGCTGAAGAAAGTGAACTCGTATATAACATTGGTACAGTAGATATTTTCCCCATAAAACTTCATATGCTTCCAGAAAGGCAAGTCTGGCAAAAGAGGCAACTAGAAACTCTTGATCACAGTCTTCACCTAATAGTGGGCACTGCCTGCTGTTTGTGCATAGGTATTTCTTGAAAGAGTCGCAGTGAAGATCACGCAACTCCTCTGATAACCCTGTTGCTAGTAGTCAGTTGAGGACAACATAGGTAGGTAGCTTTGCTGAATGGTCACCTCCGTGGGGCAGGAAACTTCCCCCTGTCCCGGCTGCCCTTTCTCCTGGCTGTTTCTCCTGAGTGTCTGCTTCCTGCCTGTTCCCACTTCCCTTTGACCCTCCCTGCGAGGGATCACTTTTAAAGCAACTGTGCTGTGTCAGGCAGTTTCCTGGTTGCGATGGCCTTTGTATTAAGGATAGATGCTCTTATGTTTTTGTTTAACTTTGTTCCTGTATTTCATCCTTACAGTCTCTTAAACATGTTCTGTATGGTATCCTGAGGTTGGTTTTTTTTTTTTTTTTTTTTGGTTTGTTTTTACAACAGTTAATCATGACATGACTGTATAGAAATGCTGAATTTTTATTCATGGCATAGTACTTTATATAGAAACTACCTCCAGGCATGGTGTAATTCTTGTAATATACTTTTTTTTTTTAATAGTAAAAGCTTTTGGGGGGTTTAACAAGAATGTCTTTGAGTGAGGTTCTTTTGCTATTTTTGTATACTTTGTTTACCATTTTATTATAGTTTGTGTTTACCTGTTCTTCCCCCTCCCCCCCCCGGAAGATGTTTTTGTTCTTTTTATTTTGTTGAACTCCAATGGCAAAAGTTCTTGAACTGTCCCATGGTAGTTATTTATGAAATACTTGGAGCAGACTAATAGGAGGGTGGGCATGGAGTGTCTCTGAGTTCCTGCTGGGAAGCGTAGTGAGGGTTGGGATTTGCCTGCCATGGTCTGCTGTCACAGCCAGCCCTTGTACACATTCTTGAAGATGGAGAGGGATTAGCTGTTCCTGTGCTCTACACAGGAGCAGTTTTTGAGAAATAATGCTGATTTAGGGTTCTTGTCTATCCATGATTTGGTGTAGTAAGACTTCACAGAAATTCCCCATCTTTCCTTTTACACTGTCTTTTGTAGTAAGGTGTGGAAGGACATGAATCTGAATCTGTGCTTGAAATGGTGAGCTGGGCTGAAATGCATTTGTTTGCTTGCTTGAGTTCTCAATCACACCTGTGTAAGATTCTAAGGAGTTCTAACAGTAGTCTTTTGTATATGTGTGTTTTTTTCTTCTTTTATGGGTCAGTAGACTCCAAAGGATGCACTAGTTAGTCCAAAGACTAGTGCAAAACCAGATCTTACATTAGTATTTGTTTTGGAGAGTTTCAGTAGCTTATTTGTGGTTTTGCTGCTTGTAAATAGTGCAGTTACCCCATCTCCCGCTGAGTGTTCTTACTCTTCTTATTTTCTGCCATTTTCTGGTGAATGTAGCTGTGTCCAAACAACATTAAGGAAGGGTGCAGGTCCGGTTACTCAAAGCACAACTTGCAGAGAAGAACTTGCTGTTCCCCTAACTTTTTTTTTTTTTTTTTTTTTTTTTTAAGCTTCTCTTACCCTTCTCACTCTTTTGTAACAGGGGAAGCCTTCTCATGTATAGTATTCGTATAATATTCTTCTACTGCTCTCCATTTTGCGAAGTTAGCCCTACAGGAGCTCCAGCTGTAAATTAAATGGAGAATAATTCCTTTACTCATCCCTTTGATTGCTTTTTCTGTCTGTCTTCTTGTGCCTGCTGTCAGTTAATACACTCTGGACTGCGGTGTGCAAGAATTTCCTAGGCTTTATTAGTACAATCAAAATGGGCTTTGTTTTCAAAGTGCTTTTCTATGCCAAAAGCACTATAGACATCCTTTGCCTTCCTGCTTGACAAGAGTTGGTGCAGTCTCTCAAAATGCTGCTGCAGACAGTAGCTTTGCACAAGAAAACACATATTTCTTCCCTGTAACTTCATTAACTGCCCTCTGTGCTTCATTTGGGGGCTCATTATCTGAAAGGAGTAGTTAGAATTGAAAACTTAATATTTAAGGTAATCCGTTAATTTATTTTTCTTTTCCTCTCTTTTGATATTGTTCACATGGTTAATAGAGTGACAAGAGAAAAAAGTTTGATATTTTTTCTTCCATTTTCCTTCCAAAGGAAAGAAGATTTACTGTGGAAGGGAGTTTTATCCATTGCTGTGTCAGTAGTATCATGAAGCATGTTGACCTTCTAGCCATCTCCAGGGTGCTGCTCTTTGCTTATATTCCGTTCTGTAAGTAAGAGCAAAGCGATTGCGCTTCAGAGTTATGTTCTGTATTTGCTATGACCCTAGCATTTTGATGTGAACTAAAGGTGAATCCCAAACATATATCTTGCTTTTGTATGGTTTCAGAGTGAAAAAGCTGATGACATACTGCACAGGGCCAAGTCTTTCTTTCTTAATTCTCAGAATTATTCCAAGCGTGGGAGGAAAGTGTTTTGTGTACTGAGCATGATTCTAGTGTTATGCAAGGGTTGGCTTTGAGCCATTGGCCTGGGACACTCTTTCTGCAGGATTTGAGATGTTTGTATTACGTGTGCGGGAGTTCGAGGTGTTTCTCAGGCCGTAGGCAATCTCAGGCAGTCTGTAATCGGAGCAGAAACCAGTCCAGCTTGTCACTTGGAAATGCAAAGCCTGGTTCATGACTGTGTTAGTGCTTTTTTGCTTGGAATGTCATAGCTGATGTCAGCTAATACTTTGAAGATGAGTAGGGTCCTTTCATGCTGCCTTCACATTGAGGAGAAGCAGCATTTTCCAGCTAGCCTCCCTGTTGCTGTTGTTGTAACAGAGTCACTTGCAGCTCAGCTGCACAGCAGTTCAACCTTGCACCCGTGAGAGGGGTGCTCTGCTCCTGGGGTGCAATGTGTGGATGACAGCAGCACAGCCAGGTAGAAAGGTGAAGAAAATGCATTGTGTGACTGTGTCTTGTTGAGTGGTTGGTAGATTTTTAGTTATGTATCCTTTTTCCCACCTAAAATAAGATGCCAGATCTTAAGGGAGGGAGAAGGAAGTAAGGAACGGTACTGGTGGTGTTATGGAGAAATTTCCATAATGTTCATAGTGCATTTGTGAAGTATTTTGGCCACATAAGTTTGAGCTAATTCCATTTTTACATTAAGGTTCAGAGAATTCCTTCTAGCTTTAAATAAAGGAAATAGGAGCACTGAGTTACAGCTATTCAGTACTTCATTTCCCAAATGGAAAGTTAAATCGAAAATTGCCATGAGGAGCCTTTCTGGGAATTGCTTTGCAGGTTATTGATGTTTCTTTCTATGTTTGTCCATACTTATGGGCATTGGTGCATCGAATTTGAAGCCTCCGAAGTGAGGAATGAGGAACCGTGGGCTGTGCTCTTGGTTCACCCCTCTAACACATGAACTGCGGGAAAGAGAGGGCCAGAGATTCGGCAGGGCTTTCACGGATTCTGCCTGGCGGCAGGCCTGGGAAGTCCAGCTTTAGAAGACGAGTAGAACAAGGTTTAGGACCAACCTGAAGGCCACTGGCACATAGATGTATCCAGAGTATTAATTGGATTTTGGATGAAAGTTTTCCAAATCATTGAGATGATTTTTAAATGACTTTGGATACCAGTAAATACTTTTAAGAATTCATGTTAAGTTCTCTGCTGACCACTGGATTCTTTAGTATTTGGAGTACTTCCCTGGTGCATGTCTGTGATATGATTGCATATTTTTTAAGAAAAGTTGTTATTTCTGAACTTAGAAGTCTGGAAATGGCCAAATTAAGGACGCTTTTCTGTGTGTCCTACCTGGGCCTGTGGAGCTTACCCTGTCCCCAGCACCTATTCGGTGGGACAGGAGGCCTTTGGAAATCCCTAAGCACGTGTAGGGCGCCAGCCCTTGGAGGCAGCAGCCCCAGCGGGACCGACAGTGTCGATGGCAGGGAAGAAAACGACGATTTGGAGGGGCGACGGCGAACGAAGCCGTGGAGAATCTGACTCTTGCTTACTGCTGCACGGTTTTTATGTGAGGCTTGGTAGGTTACTTAACCATGTGTTTTTTACATAGCCGCTAACTGTTAAGATTATCACCCTATGGATCAGTTACTTGGTTTCCTGTGGTTTGATGCGAAGAGATAAAAACTGAGCTGTTTGCTGAAACCATTTGCAACTTTAAACCGGGGAGTGCTGTGTAATGCCAGGTACTGTATTAAGTTCCTATCTCGCAATCTGAAGCTCAAGATTAACACTGGATGGCCACTCTTAACCTTAATTTACAGTATCCCAACTCCCAATGTCATAAAGATCATATATCGCCTGCTCTTGGGAGGGAATTTTGAAATACAATATATGACATAGAGATACTGCCATAAGTTTGTGAGCCTTCAGAGACGAGTCTTGAGAATAAATAACATGTACAGTGTTCAAAACTACTTGAATGCATCTGAGCACTGAAAAGGTCATAGACCATTATAACTTTTACATTCAAGTCCTCTAGCTTATCACCTTCACAAATTTCTATCATCCTTTATATTGGCGTTTTAGCCCAGTCTTATTTTTTCTGGTCTAGCCCTTGTCCAATCATTTTTATTCCTATGATTTTTTTAAAGAGTGTGTGATTTTTCTCTAATTTGCACATTATAACATATGCGTGGGAATCATATATATATTTACTCTTCATATTTTTTTGTCTTTACTTTTGTTGATCAGAACAGCCAGTTTCTCTGAACATATTTTCAAAAAACGGATGTGAACTAACTTTTGTTTTGGAAGAAACAGTAGAATTTTTCTGAATGAAAATGAGATGTGGTGGAGCTTCTGATAGACAAGGAAAGGAAAATATTTTTAAAAGCAGCAACAAGTTTAGTTTGGCTTAATTTTCATGTTTCTTTATTTTGTAGAAAGCTAAGGGGGGTGTAGTGTTTAAAAATAAAATAGACTGTTTTAGAGAAATGAGCTCATTTTGGGGAGCATAAATTACCTTTAGGTATGTTTAACTGTGTGTACTTACAGGTATCAAGAGGGGGATCCTGTCCACCCAAATTAGAGGCACTCTGTTATGTTCTTACTTCAGCCTTTAGCAGAGCAGAGCCCAAGTTTTACTCAGTAAGCTCTCGGTTTACTTTATTGGCACTTCATTTTTGGTGCTGTACCTTTGAACAACTGTTGGTGACTCGAAAGCCGTAATATAAAATGTTTCTTGCTCTGTTTTGAGGGAGAGGTGATTCTTGGAAAGCTAGAGCTGCGAGATGTTTTACTATTTAAAGTATCACACCACAGCCAGGAGGGAAAGAAGCCAATATCTCGATTCCTGCTCTCATCGCTGGTGGCTGGAAGAGAGCACCATGTCCAGAGGTAGAGGTCATTCTGTAACTCTCTTGCTTAACTGTTCTTGTGCAAGATCTCCGTGTTTTCCTTCTTACGTGATGGGTTATGTAGTAAGAGCATGTTTTTCTCAATGTATTTAAAGGTTTTTGTGCTTTTCTCTTTTCAAATCTCCTTGTTACAGAACAACCCCAAGAAATCTGCTTCTCAGAAATATCTGAAGCTGCAGTGCTGCTTATCTGGTACAGGTACTTCCATAATGTTTAGGAAAAGGAACCTGAAACAGTATATGTGTAATTCCTTAAACTGTGCTTCCATATTACTATTCTTTGTCAGCTTCTATTATTTAAATGATACCTTGATCCCATTGATTCACAACTGCCATCTTTTCCAGATCCAAATCTTAGATGCCTGCCCAGCGTCTACCTTGCTTCAGATTTGAGATTTCTTTGGATAAAGTGTTTGTTGCCTCCTCCTAGGTCTCTCCAGGCTATATCAGAAACATGGTGCATTAATACAGCTACTGAATACTTGATCCATAGAGTTCCTGTCTGCCAGCCTATATTTAAAGTACAGGCACTGTTGTCCCTGAAGAGAAACTGATGGTGGAATTACACTGGGTGAGGAGCAAAAAAAAGTTCTTGCTGAAGCTGCCTGGTTGGTGCAGAAGGATGCAAACCACTTAGCAGATCTAGCAGGGTAAGTCAGGGCAGATTTTATTGAAGAGTGAATTCAGGAGAGCCAGAGAAGTAGCCTGGAACCTGGAAAAGCTCCTTTTCTGCGGTCAGCTGGTCGGTTTGTAGGGTGTGGGGAAATTATCCCCTTAATGGCTTCTGAAAGAGTACATTTTCATGGCACTGATTTAACATAACAGGATTATTTAAAAGAGGAAAGAAGTGACCCAGTCATATGTTTTATTTTGTGCAGTGTCTGATGGGAGTACCTGCTCTCAAGTTTGAGACTAGTCTGGTGCCCGATGCTTACGTTTGCTTTTCCTGCAAAAATGCACAATGTAGGCAGCAGTAGGTACATGCTCGTCAAGAGCTATATGAGGTGATGTGCTGTGGAAAACTGATAGGAAATATAGTGTTTTAGTACTGGTAGCCATAAATTAGTAATATAATGTGGGACTATCTTATTTCTTTTTCTGACAGCCGTGGAAGGAGGTCCTTCACCAAAGCACTACCTGAGTTAGTCCCCTGTATTTTGCCTGCTTCTGGCAAAAGCACCAGAGAAATGCTCTGTTTTGATACACAGTGTGCTCTGTTTTCACTGATAATCTCATGCAGTTTTACCCAAGTGATACAGTAATTGTTCTGGTGTTGATATTTTGTAAGTAAAATGTTTTAAGGAAATCTAGTTGTTTGAAAGCCTTAAGAAACAAAATTTTTAAAAATGATGAAAACTTATTTCAGCTAGCTTATAATATGGTAGAGAAGTTTTTGTTTGTTTTAATATTTTTCTAATGCCCACTCCACTCTAGTTCATTTCCTTTCTCTGTATTCAAAGATAGTAGTTTAATAGATTTGAACAAACCTTTTGAGTTTAAGCAAATGTTGTCATTGCCTGATTCATAATATTTACAAAAAAAGCCACTCTGCTCAGATATGACTGGTATCCTGCAGAAGCCTTTTAATTAAATAGTGTTTTAAAATTGTTCTTCTGAGAGATTTCTCTTTTCTAGTTACTATAAGGAAGGAGAAAGGGCCGTTCTGCTGGGTTTAGTCATTTGCTAATGAAAGTTTTACTTATTTCTTGGTGCTTTTTGCATGGAAATCTTTCGGAGATGGATAGTTGTGAGAATGAAGCACAAACCAATAGAAAAATGTAAAAAACACTGTCATACTTTGTGAAAAACAAATGGGAATTTATTTAATAGCTATTGCTAACTTAATATTTTTCTGTCTAGATAGAACAGAAATTGCACTTTTTTTTCTTTTTTCCCCTCCTCTCTCCCTCTCTCTTATTCAGAAATTTTAATAAAGTACGAGAATGCTTTTTTAGGTATTTGGGAGTGTGACTTTTTTATAGGACAAGCCATCAGTTGGGTTTGTGGGAGGAGGGTTTTTTTCATTATTTTTGTTATTTTAAATCTGAAGTTCGATGACCAAATATTTGGTCAGTGAAGACTGTGACTTAAAATTTGGATCATTTATGAAAGTGTGTGCATATTATTTTTAATTCAGAAGCCACTTGGTGGCAAAGTGTGTCTCTAAATGCTCCTTTGAGTGCCTTCCTCTTTAGGAAGGCCTGGAGTGCTGTATTCAGGTAGCTGAACACACTCATTCCCAGGGTGATTCCGGCCTTGTGAATGGGACACTGCACCCAGAGCTCCATAAATGGGTTGTAGTTACCTTAAAAGTGGCTGCTGGGGTCAGGGTTGGAAGATAAGTAATTAAATATTTGAGCTTGAATTTACTTGGGTTCATTTCAAGTACTTTAATGGATGTTTTTGGTTTTGGAAGCATGGCCGAGGACATTGGTTGATGATAGCAAATGAATTCCTATTATCAAAGAGCGAAAACAGTCTTTTGGTGTGATTTATTATTTCTGATGAGTGTAATGTGAAGTAAACTGCAAAATTTTCTCACTGTCGTTCTCTAAATCAAAGTTGCTACTTGTGTTTGACCAAGGTGTCACATAGCTGAGTTTCTTTTAGTCTTTGGTGCAAAACAGTGTTGGCATATTGTGATAGACGCATATTTTACATGGTAGGATGGAAAAGCCTTTTTTGCCGCTGTCTTGCAGCTGCTGTGTAGATGAGAAAAGGCTCCTGCTTGTAATGCCAGCAGTCCTTTTCCTTCCGTCTGATTTAAAATTTGCAGAGCTTTTACAGAGATTAACAGAAGAAACGGTCTAGAATTGGTGTCAACATTAGCTTTATTATGCTGCGTTAATGATCCCATCATAAGTTTGTAATTAGGGAAGTAGAACAGTATAGGGCAAGAGGACTGGAATTACTGATGACAGATGATAAATTATAAGTGTTATTGCACAGCCATGTGTTCTGTTCCATAAGCTAATAGAGTTATGGAGGCCTGTTTGTAACAAAGAGTACAAGAAGTTCTCTATTAATTGAAATAAATAAAAGATGGGTTGCTCTTACTGATACTTTCCTATTCCAGTTAAGTCTTTTGTGACATCAGGTTTGAGCCATCAGAATTTAAGTAATTATACGTGTTGATTAAGATTTAAATATGTTAATATTCACCTGTTGCTTTCAACTGTGAAAAGTGTGAGTTTGAAAATTAACTTTACTGCAGTCAAGAGGGTTCACTTGGCTACACTAATGGTGAATTAATACTGGGCAAATTACAGTTTTTAGGATGGATCCAGACCATTGTGTAATTCCATCTACTCAAGCGTCCTTTTTCTTGGAGGGGATTAACAACAGGTCTTTGGGTGGAATTAAATAAGCGATACTAATTACCAAATGCTGCCCACTGCCCATCTGGATACTCAAACACGGAGTAACCTGGAGCTCCAGTGCTCTCAGTCCCCATTCTTGCCTCTCCAGTCCCAGGACAGAGGGTTTCCAACTGCTGGAGTCGAAATCAGCCCTGTGTAGCACCTGTGCACCTGTGTCACTTCTCCTGGTGACAGAACTGGCCTTTGCTGGGCTAGGTTGTATCAGACCGTATAACCACTAGTCCTGGGGTGGTGTTTTTTTCCAGCCCAAGCAGCACTTGATTGCTCTGAACCCCAGCACTTGTTAAATACTGAGGCAGTTTCGTTCTCTGGTCTATCCCTTCTGCATTATGTGATAATCTGCTGGTAAACAGGATACAGCTGATGAAATGTTAAGCTACCGTGTGAATTTTAAGACCATTTCCATGTTTCTCAGCTGTTTTTTCTGGCTGTAATACTAGATAAAAAGTGTTCATGTGGATATAAATGTGTGTAAGTAACTGGTATAATTTAGAATAATATGTGTGGATTTTTCAGATTTATATGGGTGGTTTACATCTATAAGAGATGTTCTTTGGTCTCAAACTGGTCAGATGAAAGTAATACTGGCATACTGGCCCATTTTGCGCTTCTCTGTGAAGTGTGTGGGTGTTGCACTGAACTCCCTTTAGGGACAGTACTTGGTATGTGAACTCTGTTACTGCTTTGCCTACAAATAAGACAAAATCTGTTTGCAGTGGCAGCTTTTTTTTTTCTTTTTTCTTTTTCTTTTTTTTTGAGAGGGAGCAAGATACATACAATATTTTAAAGCATCTATTTCTACACAATAATTAAACATTTACATATCTTAAATAAGAAATTGGTTGAAAATAGTGTGAAATGTTTTTGGCTTTGTGTGCTAGTGAGTGATCAATCTTTACTATGGATTTGAAATTAATATGCTAAGAAAGCTGGAACTACCTTTCCATCATCGGTTTTAGTAGATTAATACTGGATTCAAAAGTGTGAATAATAATAATAATGGAAAAAAAAGAGGCTGTGTTTACTGGAATCACTGTTGTTTTGAAATACAAATTAGCGCTTGCTCTGACAAGCTGTGTTCATGAAAACCCTGCCGAGGAATAGCCTGCAGAACAATTTCTTCTAGTACAGTTGTTTTTAAGTAATCCCTGTCAACACTAGGCACCAGAAATGTGCTAGCTATTCCGTGGTCTGCAACAGCTGTCAAATGGAGCGTCTGGCACGGAGCCACCTTTAAGTCCTGCTGGATGCTGCTAATATAGAAAATGAAGAGATCTTTCTCCTATGGATTGCAGTCAGTCGGGAAGAAAAGGTCCCGAGTTATAGCGCAAATGAGTTACTTCCAAGAAGGGTGTAAGGAGATTTAATCAATGGCTGCCGTTACTCAGAGCATTAAGCGCTTTCCTGACTAAGGATGTGCTTAACCACGTGCTTTCCGGAATCTGGATCAGAGCTCCTAGTGCTCTTTGGCTCTGGGCTACAATACGGCTTTGCCATTGTAATTATAGCGGAGTTTAGGTATTATTTACAACCTATAATGCGAAAAATAACTAATTTCCAGAGGCGTTCTGTTTATGTTGGGGGGAAAAAAAAAAAAAGTCAATGCAAACCTCACAATAAATGTGAGGTTTGAGATAAATAAGAAAATAACTGCAGTAGAGAATTGTTCAAGAGCCCCTTTAGGAGGGGGCGTAAGAGAAGGCATCTCAAAGCAGGACCAAGTCTTTCTGCTGGCTGGGGATCACCCAGTGGGGGAAATTCAGTGAGGGTTTTGGTAGTAGCTAGGTGACATCCTACCAAATCCTGTGTTGATCAGAGAATTTAATAATTTGAGGAAGCATATGGAATCTTCCCAGTTTAATACAGTTTAATAGATGACAAAGAATCTTGCCTGTATTCTTTATATAAACTATATAAAAGATTAATATGAGTAGGTAGTTTATATTTAATTCTTCCTTTTTCTTGGTCACTATGGTGATTTTGCTCATTTCTGGCAAAGCCTTTTAATTTCCTTTGGATTGTGGAAGTTAGAAATGGAAAAACCCTATTGGGTTTATATCTTCCAGTGCATTGCTTTGCCATTGAGGATTTTCACCACTTTCTAGCCTTTCATGAAGTTATTCACTGTATCCATCAAGCTTTTGCCAGAGGAAAACTCGGCAAGGGCTACAAATTTCAGGTTCTTTCAAAAGAGTGGTTGTTAAGTGTTACGTGACAGGTCGTGTCAAGTGCTGTCACTGCGTAGTTATAGCATAAATGCCTGCTCAGCAATCTGGAGCCCGTGTTTCTCTGCTAAGATGGTGAAATATCAATGGAAGGGAAGTGTCCGTCCTTAACAAGAATGGCAGCAACAAAGTGTGTGGAGATGCCACATCTGCACTTTGAAATTGAGCGTATTGGGGTTAGGCACAGCTTGGTGAAGTGTTGTCTTGTAGGAAATCCATTTGGCACGGACTTTAACCATCTCTTCTGGGAAATGAGCTGTGAAATTGGACGGAGCTGTACGGGCTGATTCTGCCTCATGGCTTGCAGATGCAGAGCTCTTCTCGGCTCCTCATTTCTGGTAAGCAAAATAGCTTGGTGTTTGTATGTGGTTTTTTTTTTTTTTTTTTTTTTTTTTTTAAATCTCTTTATTCCAAGCCACAAGGCTATAAATACCGCGTATCTTCCAGTGGTGATCATTGCTGCGATAATCATGGTGCTGGTTTGGGTGACCAGTATGGTGTGTGCTGGGGAGGACACAGAAACAGCCTGTCCCAGGACATTGCTAGGAAATGCTTATTTACTGAATTCTGTTAAAATCAGGTCTGAGTAATGCAACAATTGTTACACTCCAGGATGTGGATGCTGCTCTTAAGCCATGTTTGAGATATTTACTGTGGTGGTTTTTTTTTTTTTTTTAACTTGCCTTTTCAATACCCATTTGCATCCCCAGGTCACATCATGCTAACCACAAGGCACTTGCGTACCCACTCTTCTCCTGCCTTTCTGCCTCCTCTGTACTGAGGTACACCTTATAGTACCGAAGAAAGCGTAAAGATATTTGCAGTTTGTTTCTTGATTTATTTATTTATTATTATTAGTTCAGGGTCTTAGATGTCATGATTATTTGGGGAACCCACAAAATGCATATTTTCATGGCTAATTTATACACCCTGCTAATCTGATACTGCCTAGTATTATTTTACTCATTTTCGTGTAGACTGAATCAGATTCCTCAGATTACAAATATCCAGACTATGTAATTTCTATTTATTGTGTGTTCACTGAAGCACTTAAACTGAAGGATGTGCTGCATTCCATTCCAGGGCTTGCAATTTTTTTTTTCTCTTTACCATGAATAACAGATGCTTTGTTAATGTGCAGTCATTGTTTGTCTTGTTTCTCTGTTTTCATCAAATCTAAATGTGCTTTGCAGAAAACACCATTTCTAACCTATGATGTCCCCAGGGCTTGTACTTTCTTTATGTAATATTGGTTGATGGATGGGAAAGTTCCTCCTTGCTTCCTCCTGGTTTGCCATAGGAAGTTGCATTTACTTGATTATGTGGCTGAAGAGTAATGACACAACCACAGGAAATCCTGTGGCTGAAGCTAGTTTTAATCTCTAATTCTATCACTAAGTTTTGTATTAGCAAAACACTGTCTTTGCTTTAAGACTGCACTGTACTTTTGACTTTAAATAGTTATTTTTACAAAACACAAACAGAATGGATAGCAGTTTCTGAAATGAGTAATCTTGTGTATTTTTTACTTATCTATTCATTTCAAACCAAAGATCTAGAAGTAGATGGAAATATTGCTGGTGAGAATTTGTTGATGAAAACTTTGATTTTTTTTCTATTTGGAGAGAAATTGCCAAATACAAATATACTCACAGAACAAAAAAGAATATGCCATGCGCATGATAAATTTGAGAAGTTTTGCAAGGTTGGGAGGCACAGAGACACACGTGTGAGGGTTTCCTCAGTGTTGGAGGTGGAGCACAGAGCTCATTGGGTTGCTAGTGCTGGCAAAAATAGGGAATGCAGGATATGAGCAGAGAACGAGACCATCCTTCTGACAACACACTTAGAATTACTTGAGTACTGCCCCTCTATCATTGATCAGCCATAGTCTGCATCTTGCCCTGTGTTCAGGATATAACAACTGCAAGATTTTCGTCATTTTAATATTTGATTGGTTTGGTTAATTTTAATTTGAGACCTGATTTTCTGTGACGTTGAGGCATGATACTACTGTTGGATGTCTGCTGCTTTTCAAATCTCCTGAAGGAAGGGGCAGATGAACTTTAGATCAAGCTATGGATTTTCCTTTCAACTGCTGGAGCATAAGTACTTTAATATCAAGTTAAGCTAGGAAAAGACATAGAATTATTGGAATGTATCTCTGTCCTCCCATGTGTGTAACACAGTTACAAAACACTGTGCATTTTGATTTATAAATTAGTGAAATAAACATAACCCTGGAATAAAAGGGCAGAGGAAGGAAGAAACCGTTTTGGGAACATAACTCTTATATTGCAATATGTGTGTTTGTGTGTGCTGCTGTCCTGAAGTGATGGCAGTGACAGCTGTGGCGATGGGAAGCAGCTGAGGAGGGCAATCTGCCCACGCTGGCAAAGAGGCGTGTGAGGTGGTGTGAAACCAGCAGGGATGGCAAAGGGGCAGGAAAGGCTGAGGTGCCTTTAGCCTAATGATTAGCCCTCAGGGTACTGGTATCCTGGGAGTGCGTGGTCCCTAACCCATGGGCCTGGGGACATGGGCAAAAGCACCCTGCGTCGTGTGTGGGTGTGACTTGCTGGCTGTTGGCAGGTGTGACTTGCTGGATGTTGGCAGCCTCGGAGCAGCGTGTTGCGAGGGCTGTTAAACTGAGCCAGGAAACCAAGCTCTCGTGTATCTTGAGCTAGTGCAGAATATCGATCCCTAGCTGTTCAGTGAGGCAGTGTTCATCTGCTTGGGTGGTTGGGATACATCAGTGGAGCTCCCCTTCCCCATCCCTTGCCTTTCCTCTGGGAAGTTACTTGGAGTCTATGTAGGAGAGAGGAAGGAGGGAGTAGGGACCAGCTGGGATAGCAATATTAAGCACTTTAGTTTGGGAAATGTTGTTTTAACGTGAGCTTAGGGCTTTTCTTTAAATTCTGTTCCCATAATTCTCACTGTCTCTTAGAGACCAGCAATGTAAAGTGTTTGCTAGGTCCAACACAAATATTATGAATGGAAGAGGGTTGACCTCAAGGCTTGGGGGTGGAAGTGCTCTACCGGTGTGTACCGCAAATTGGCTGTTTATCCCAACTGTGATCCTAACAACAATAGTGCGCCCTTCCCTGCCTAGCTAAATAGCTGCATCTTTTAATGCATTGCTTTTCAGCTCCTCAAACGAAACTGAAAAGCTAGAAACAATGGAAATTAAATACCGAGATTGCTAAAATCTCGGTCTTGAATGAAAGGGATTTTGAGGCTGCCTTTTGAGAATTTTGTTGGTTTCCCTCCTCCCTTTAGGTACCAGCAAAAAACGCCCCTAAGCACCAGCACAACGCTGGGAATTCAGGATGATTTGTTGCCATCAGCACTAGGCTTGGGGAAGAAGCCTGCTGTTTGCTGGCAGATTTATGGCAGCTGAATATTGAGTTTCTCAGTGTGGGCCAGAGCTTCCTTGGTGGGAGTGTGGGTGGCTCTGCTAGTTGTTCAAGACTGCCCTGGAGATTTATCTAGCTGACTAGTCTAGATTGGCTTTGGAAAAGTCTTGATTTGATCTTGCTTCACCACAAAAAGTAGGGAGGTTTTTACACTGTCTTATTAGAGCTTTTTTTTTTTTTTTTTTTTTTTTTCTCTGTGCAAAACCTGGAGATGGTGAGATGGTGAGAGGGAAAAATCAGTGCAGACATTGACACTCAGTTGTGCAGTTCTAAGGGACAAAATAGCCACATGAATTCCTGGTGTCTAGCATAGCTTAAAGCTTTCCAGAGTCGACCCCTCTTTTTGTAACTACTTCAGAGATAATTTAATCACAGAACGTATTGTGTGGTCCTGTGTTAACCCAACAACAACAGAATAGGGCAACTTGACTATAATGGTTTTTAAATGCGATCCTAGAACATAAGCTGTGACTTGGAATTGATGAAACTGCTGGATTATGTCAGCTGGATACCAGGCGCAGCATTTAAGCTGAAGGCACTCTCCGTTTGTTTTGGTTTGCCCTCCTCTAATTAGTTATTAATGCACAGTACATAAACATTGATATGCTAATACCATATAAGTATGAGAGCAGAGGGAAATCCAAACCCATAAACATATTTCGTGCACTCCCAAGCTCTTCCGTCCCCATTTCTCTCAAGATGTGCTAAGTAGTTATAGAAAAAAAGTTGTAAAAAAAAAAAAAAAAAAAAAGATGTTCATGTAATCTGTACTGTCCTCTCAAATGGCCATGTTGGGTAGCAGGAACCATGACCTTTGCTGTATTTCCCATACTGTTTAACAGTTCTGACTCCAACAAGGTATTGCTACTTAAAAACTCAGGGCAGGATATAGAGATGAGAAATTTTGCTTGCTTTCTGCGAGCAGAGGGAGCAAACAGTGAGAAATTTTTGATTATGCATGGGATGAAACTTGTGATAAATTCCTAAAAACCTGAACTAGTAAGAGTTCTGAAGATTATATCAAAAAAAATCTGAAAATAGATGTTTATACTTATGTTCAAGAAACATAATTGAATGAAGGCAGGGGAAGCAGAAACACAAGAAAGTTTACACAGTTTTTTAGGATAAAGTGACACAAAAATATTTAAGTGCATCAAAATACTCCTGATCGGGAGACTTGAAGGCATGATGACTTTGCATGTAAATGTGCACCTCTTCAAAGTATTTTTTTCCCTTCATAGTGTAACCTTTATACTGGTATGAGTTAAAGCATAGAATTGTTAAGGTTGGAACTCTAGAGGTCATATAGGCCAACCTCCCTGCACACGCAGGGTCACCTAGAGCACATGGCACAGGGTCACATCCAGGTGAGTTTTGAAGATCTCCAGGGAGAGAGATTCCACAACCTCTCTGGGCAGCCTGTGCCAGCGCTCTGTCACCCTCACGGTCAAGAAATTTTTCCTTAAGTTCCTGTGGAACTTTTGATGCTTCAGTTTGTGGCCATTTCCACTAGTTCTGTCGGTGGCCACCACTGAAAAGAGGTGAAAAGAGTGAAAAGAGGCACCATCCTCCTCACTGCCTGCCTTGAGGTACTTATAGACACTGATTAGATCCCCTCTCAGCCTTCTCTTCTCCAGGCTGAACAGGCCCAGCTCCCTCAGCCTCTCCTCATAGGGCAGATGTTCCAGGCCCCGATCATCCTTGTGGCCTTGCGCTGGACTCTCTCCAGCAGCTCCACATCCTTCTTGTATTGTGGGGCCCAGAACTGGACACAATACTCCAGATGCGGCCCCACCAGGGCTGAGTAGAGGGGCAGGATCACCTCCCTCAACCTGCTGGAGACACTCCTCTTAATGCACCCCAGGATGCCATGAAGATATACAGTCTCTCTCTTTCCCAACTTTAGAGCAAGTGTTTTTGATTTTATGCTGAATTGTGAGGTCCGATAAGTGCTTGACCCTTTAGTGAATTTTGCACTTGTGCAGTAAGAGAAGTCTTGTCTGAGATGAGGTTTGAGAAATATACTTCTTCGTGTGCCCTTTGTAGGGCTTTAACTTTCTTCTCAGGTTTGATCAGTGTAAGCACCCAGGTACCTACAGACTGTGTGTACCCATGGCAGATGTGTAGCAGTTTAGGCACAGGACCCCATGATAACACGGGCACTACAGCAATTCACAGAAGTCTATAAATGCAAGTAAATTCCTAACAGCCATAAATATTGTGTGTAGTCCAACACTATATTTAAAGAAGCTTAATTTTCTCTTGTGATTAGCTTAAAAATCTAGGTGGCCAAATAGGTTAATCTTTTGAGTTGGTTTGTTTTATATAATTCAATGTAAGTGTGTTTCTTGTTTGTTTTGTTTTGTCTTCCAGAATACAGCAGCATGAGTACTGAAAATTGGGAAATCAGTGTATTTTTAAATGTTTAATTAAAAAGCCATTTGCTTACTTAAAGTGAATGGACCTTGCTCTATTGAAAGTATAGCTTCAGATGATTTACCAGCTTTTACTCAGTCTTAGGATCTTAATTTCCAAAATAAAATATTTTCTATTATGTGAAGAGTAGAGTGTGTGAGACCGCTTTGAATCAAGCGTGTTCTCAATATTCTACATTTTTTCATGGTAGCAGTGTTTTAGTTTATGAATCAGAAGTTTAGTATCCAGCTTCTCTGGTATTAAAAAGGAAGGGGAAAAAAAAAGTATAATATGCATACATATTTGAACAGTTTTTATTACTAAAGTCATTTATTTCCAAGCCTTTGTGTAGGGAGATATTCAAGAAGTATCCAGTTTGCCCTTCCTTTCCTTGAAAGGATTTGGTTTCCCTGCCACTAGCTATTTGTGGGCAAAGGCAATGAAATCTTGTTCCTCCAGGAATAGTCTCTTATTTGTTTTTGTCTGCGTGCTTCACTCCAGCCTGCAAATAAACGTTACCGCACAGGCTTGATGCTTCGTTTTTCTGTAGTTAAAACACATCAGTTCTCCTTGCCATAACTGTTCAGTTCCCAGACAGGTTGTGCTTGAGAGGCTTTTTTTTTTTTTTTTTTTTTTTTTTTTTTTTTTTTTTTTTTTTTTTTTGCTTTGGCAGGTGGTGTGTGGAGTAGAAAGAGAAGATTGTGTTTTAAATTGCTTGTAGTCATTGGTTTAATGCTTTCGTGTTTAAATTCAAGGTGAAAGTAATTGGAAGCTGTTACATTTTTTATCTCTTAAAAGACAGAAGCTGTTTCATGAACTAGTAATGTGAGACACACCCTCAAAATACTATAAACTTATTGCAAAAGTACAAAATCCCTTTCAGCCCTTGATTCTTCCAAGGGCAGCTATCTGCAAGTTGGCTGTCTTATAAAAGGCTGGTTGTGGATGCTGGGGGAGGCTGGATGGGACTGGCAGGAGACGCTCGCTCTCCTGCCTGTTCTTGCGGAGTTTCAACTTGGGTGTTTTCCGAGCCCCAGGGATGGTTCCTTTGTGTTTAATAGCCTTGGGCTGCCTTTTTTTTTTTTTTTTTTCCCCCCCTCCGTGTTAGTTTTTCTCTTGTTCTTGTGTTTGTGGGAAAGGTGTCGATCAAGCTGAAACTAGGGAAGGAAGCAGAGACTTCAACTGGTCACTCCTCATTCTGGATTCTTGGCATGTTGTTTGGCATTCGAACTTTTCTGTGTCATGTTAGCATTAGATCTTTATACATGGTATAACTCAGGAGAAAATCATCTTTCTCCAGATACTACAACAATTCAGTTGCGTAAAATGTAGTAGTTCTAGGAGGGCAAACTTTCCAGTTTGGAACATGGCTTCTTAGTACTAGCTAAAATTTTCTTTAATGTTGTGAGGCCTTTCCTTCTGTAGAGCTGCAACTAGGAAGATTTTTAAACAAGTGCAATTTCAAGGCTCCCAGGAGAACTGACAAAAATTGAGGGCCAAACTCTAGGTGAAAATCTGTAGCTCATTGAGTCTTAACTGGATTTTAGCACCGCATACATGACTGCAACTAGATACCACTAAGCATGGAGGCACTGCTGCCAAAGTGCTGTCTAGTCAATGAGCTTGAGCGTTTTCAGGATTGAGGATCTAGTTGTGGATCTGTTCTGTATGTTAACATAACTGCAGCTGTGATATGTGGAGTACAAATTAATTTACAGGTCCAAGTCCTCCTTGACAGTAGACCAAAGACATGCTGTTCACAGAAATATTTGGTAAAAGCTTATTGAAATATTTTAAGGATGCAGCAATCTATTGGAATAATCTAACTTGTATTACAGGAAACTAAATTATTAAGTGTGCAGACATGCTGTAACTCCTATGCCATTACAGTAAAAGTCTATGCACATGTGGAATGGGCATAATTGTGAACATAGTAATTTCAAGTGTTTTTTGTTTTGTTGTTTTTTTAGGAGAAAACACTGCCTGTAGCAGTGTGCTACAGCATTACCAGAGGATTTGTGTTGTATCAGTTAGAGCGAGTGGCTTGTAGGAGTTTGAGAAAAACTGGCTGGGAGGCTTTTTCTTGCTGTCAGTATTTGGATTTCCTGCTGGTTTTTTTTTTATTATTATTATTAGTAGTATTATTCTTTATGGTTTCTTTGTGCTTCCACAAGATGGCTTGTGGTGAGTTACTGTTATGAACTTCCATAGGAAAATGGTTTCCCATCCTGGAAGGCTGCATCCCAAACATCTGCCCTGCCATTCCTGGAAGCGGCTTCGTGTGTTGGCTGCGCTCAGTGTTCAGAGGAGCCGTCACAAACTCTGTCTACAGTCGCTCAGAGCGTGGGTAGAGTGAGTGAACTTGTGTTCATCCTTTGTTTAGACTCAAACAACTAGAGTCATTCGGGAATAGGGATTTTATTTTTGTTTTTTTAATTTTTTTATTTTTTCCAAATATTGCTTTGGTTGTGGTTTTAGGTTATATTCTCCTGTCTATTCACAGGCAGACAGACATGATAGTCTGATCCCTTTTATTCTGAAGCACATGTAGCTCTGGGTCTTTACTAGCAAACATAAAACCAGAAATGTTTTTGAATTTCAAATAATTACTTACCACTGGCATCCCCAACTCTAACACAGGTGCTTTGTGTATATTCTCTAATAACTGTTCATCTTGCACCTATACGTATAAGCTTAGCATAATGGAGTATAATGACAATGTGTTAATAATACCTCACTTATAAATCTGACTTTCAGGTCTTAAACTGAGTGGCAGAGAGATCTTTCAATCCTAACTGCTGGACAGAATGATCACATCTTTATGATGAGTTGGTTAGTTTTCCTTGTGTTAACTCATCTGCTGGAGCTTAATCACAGTTACTTTCTGCTGAGTTGTATCTTCTTAAATCTTTAAACACCTTCTTCATGCGGCCAGTGTGAAGTGGCAGACCCAGCTCTGCCATTGCTGGAGGTACCTGATCAATCCCTGTGTTTTGCTCACATGAGTAGGTGTCCCAGAGGAAAGTTTTGCCAGGAAATACTCATCCCTTCAAATGTAATTGAATAGGCTTGAACAACAAGCCGAAACAGCTGGATCCTGTTTTGGTCTTGATTTGTAGGGACCCAAGGGACTGCAAGAGTGGGAAAGAGATCCTGTGCCAGCTGAGCGAGTTCAAATGAGGGAAGGAGAGCCTTGCTCTGCCTCCGCGTCTGCGCTGCTTCTGGGCACTGAAGCCTGGGCAGCTATTGTGTCCTTGCTGAAGTGCAGCCTCTTATCACACGCGGCAGAATTTTCCAGGTCAGCCACCCGACCTGAGTCATGGGATCTGGCGGAGTGCAGGAAGGAAGCTGGAAGTCCTCACAATAACCAAGGAATAAGGTCCCACTGGAAGAGTTTCTTTCATGGGATCATTTGCATTATGATTGGGGGGGGGGGGGAAAAAGGAGGTAAAAGCATTTGCATAGAAATCCTAAGCAATGTTTTGAGTAGTTTAAATCCTTGCTGTACCCATATTTAAAGTGATAATTTATTTTTATTTATTTTTTCCCCTTTTCTTCCCAGCTCTTTTAATCGAGGCTCTGTTCTCAATGTATACTTTTTGATGGTTGGATTACCAATTTCAAAGGGGAGCATACAGAAATTTTTGTAGGTTACATTGCTTAATTTAAGCATTTGTCTCAGGCTGATTTTTTTGTTGACAAAAGTAAATAGCTGTTTCTCCTAACCGAATCAGACACTAATTTATATCTCCATAAAAAGCTTTTGTGGCAAGCATTCTCTGATTTTTCCATCAAGCAGAAGTACTTTTAATGTATTTGTTCTGGTTCATCAAAATAAAAGTCAGATGATCTAGATATTTTTTAGTACATATAGTTAGTAATTTTGTTCATTTATCAAACCTTCTCTGGGTATCTCCAGGTGCGCCAGTTGCTTGGTGCTGGTGTACTGCTTGGAATGCAGAGAGGAGCATCCCAGCCTTTGGGGGAAAAAGAGTGTTCTAGAGAACTTCTCCCTTTGCAACTTTTCTTCCAAGTAAAATTTCTTTTGATGACAAGTATTGGGGGAGAGAGGGGCACATGCTTGTTCAGTGTGATCGAGCTGTGGATAAAACACTGAACGAATTGAAAAATGAACAGGGATGCATAGACAGGCATGCAGTATTTCTGCAGCTGTATTGAGGTTCTGCCATGCTGAGTTAGGAGTGACACTGGCCAGAAAAGCCCCTTGTCTTTTTGCCCCAGGTTAAGGAACTTAAATGTTGCAAAGCTGTTCTTCCACAGTTCTTCATTCCCATAGAAGAGTATATTAACTTCTCTTTCACAGATCACAGAATTGTTAAGGTTGGAAGGGACCTCTAGAGATCGTCTAGTCCGACCCCCTGCTCCAGCAGGAACACCCAGAGCACATGGCACAGGGTGGCATCCAGGCAGGTTTGGGAGATCTGCAGAGAAGGAGACTCCACATCCTCTCTGGGCAGCCTGTTCCAGGGCTCGGTGACCCTCACAGGAAAGAAGTTCTTCACATGAGGGTGGAACTTCCTGTGTTTCAACTTACACCCATTACCCCTTGTCCTGTCATTGGCCACCATGGAGAAGAGGTTGGCCCCATCCTCCCTACATTCTCCACTCACGTACTTGTACATACTGATCAGATCTCAATCTTCTCTTCTGCAGGCTGAACCAGCCCAGCTCACTTAGTCTTTCCTCAGATGATAGATGCTCCAGTTCCTTAATCATCTTTGTCACACTACGCTGGACCTTTGGAGGCTTACTTACCTCCTTTGGGAGGATAGGAGGCCAATCATGTCAAAAATAATCCTTTAATATTATTGATTAAGTAATGGTCATCTTGCTTCTGTGGAGTCTTAAACTATATGGCTTTCAAAAAGAGAGAGGAATGTTTTCATCTTACTAAGAAAAAGAAACTTGCCCAGTTTGGTTTTGGTCTTTGTATAGTCTTGGCTATTTAGGTCAGTTGTATTTTCAAGAAGAGTCCTAAATCTTTTGGGAAAATGTTGATTTGTGGACTCAGTATTTTGAATTTGTAGAAGATGATGATAATAGTAGATACCAAAATTATTTCAGATGTCATAAGATACTGATTGCAATTTTACAGTTGTTCAAATCTAGAAATGTCTGTTGTTACATGAAATTAGGCACTATCCATCTCGCTTTAATCTCATAATTATTTATATTTAAAAGTTAGATATAGCACAAGTATCTAAACTGTTTTTTCTCTGTTTTAACATGTAACTTTTTACGCATATAATATATTGTGGAGTCTTGTTTGACCCTTTTAATAACAGCATTACAATATTCTTGTGTCCTCCTCCACTGTGTCTTCTAATGTGACTAACACCTTATTTTCCATATTCTTATAGAGTTTCTTTTTTCTAGTACATGACTTTGCAGCATTTCAAGTATACTGGTTCCTCTAGTAACAGCTGTAAGTCACTAGTGTTGACATGGAAAATCACATTTCTGTGCATAAAAATTGCAGCATGTTTAATTAAAAAACACTTTGTTGTGCTTCAATTTGCTGCTTCCTTCAGAGTTCAGATGCAAACTTGGGAACTAAGTTGCAAGCATGTGGGGTTGTGGTTTTGTATTTGTTTTTTAAACATCCTGATGGTGTTTTTTAAACATTTGTTGATGAAACTGACTTCCATCCCTGCTCTTGTTCTGCAGTGGGTGTGCTTCCCATGTTGTACAACTGCACAGATGTCATCCACTTAGATGGGCAAGTACCCCTGTGCACAAAATGGCTTTCTGCCTGTTCGTGCATCAAACAGGATTGGGTTTTGCTTGCAATGTATCGAGGTGGTTGCCGTCTGCTGAGCTTTGGCCTAGAAGGATATGATGTTGGTTTATTTATTTATTTATTTATTTTCTAATCATGTTTCCTGTGATCCCTGCACAGGTAAGTGCCTAGTATAAAACCTTCCTCACTCACCATGCCATGGTATGGGCTGAGGGAGAGATGCTGTGGGAAGTGCTTTAAAGCCACATCTCTTATGCCTGATGTGACATCTGGAGCCTTTAAAAGTCCTGAGCTCTCACTATGGACTGGAGCCTCTCCTGGAAGGCTGCCCTTATCTTTACATCTGCTCAGACATCACTTCTTATTCTTCTGGAGGACTCTGAGTGCAAATATCTAGATGTTTGTGCTAGGATGCGTTTGCATGGTAGGAAGCAGGCTTGAGAAGAGCTTATTAGTATGTTTTCTGGAGAAGTTTAGAAATTGAGTGAAAGCCTTTTGTCTTTTCGGTTGAGATTTGTTTGGAGGTGTGAGTTGATTTAAGGAACTTGGCATTGTCCACAGGCATGTCCTTCTGCAGAAAGCTCCTTTTTGCAGGTTTTATACAAACCTCTTTCTCAACAGCTCATTTTACGCAGGTTACTCCCAGGTTACGCTCAGACACCCTTGAAGAAGCAATAGGGGAGAGGTAAGCCTGGCCGAGCACTCCTGCCCCGATGCCTGTCTGGTCTGCAGTGTCCCCAATGCTTCCTCCCTAGTGTTGCAATCTGCTTGCTTTTCTTCTTGTGCTTCGCTTCCCCTTTTGATCAGATGCTGTCAAGCTAGCACTAGTAATTAGTACAAATGAGTATTTATATAATTTTTACTAACCTGGTGAGGTGCTGTTTGTGAGGCCCAGTGGCTGGGCACAACATGTGGTTGTGGGGCTCTGTTCCATTCTCTGTTCCTCAGGCGAGGCCAAACTTGCTTGGGCCATGTCATAGAGGTGTTTGTTTAAACAGTTTTTAAAAACCTTTAAAGATCCAAATTGCATAATTGTTCTTATGTATCTGGTTCCATTGTTTGTTTATTTGTAAAGCTGGAAGTTTTTTTTTTTTTTTTTTTTCTCCATAACACATTTTTCTAAATATTCCTGGCTTTAAGTTGACACAGTCAATTTAAAGTTGTTCTTGTTTTTTATTTTGTGACTTCAGGCAAAAATTGCTTCCATCTTTTTTTCAATCTGTGCCATTTATGAAGGCTGCTCTCAAATGTCATGCTGAATCTTCAGTTGCCTGCTGTGTAATCTGATGTTTTTGCCAGGGCTGTTCCTGCCTTCCCGACCCACTGCTTCCTGTCTACCTTGAGGCACGATGCTGAAGTGGGAGCGGTGGCTACAGCCAAGACCCCGTCACTGTTGAGCCCTTGTCTACAGCACAGCAATCCTGAAGCTGCTGTGCAGAGCGTTTACCAGTTTTGAGATAGCACCACAGGGTGCACTCTTAGCTTTGGGCCAGTATAATATATTTTTCTGTCTACTGAGTTCCCATATTTGTTTTAACATTTTGAAGTTGTACTTTTTTTTTTTTTTTGTAACTTGTATATATGTTATTTTCTACCATTGAATTTCATCATACCAATATATGACTTTAAAGCACGTTAAGTGTGCTCTCTTGTTTGCCGTCCTCTTAATGAAAGCATTAAATGGCAGCATCTCCAAAATGGTCTTCTGAAAAAGACTCTTGGCTGGATTGTCTGGACTATTAACAGTGAGTCACATTAATCTGTCATGATGTAGATTTATCTCTTTCAGTTACTTTGTAGTAAGTTGTCATGTGAGATTGTGTCAAGAGCGTGACTGAAATCAAGATAAACTTTATCTGTTCCTTTCTTTTCCATTTAATCCAGTAGGCTCGCAGATCCAGTTAGTGCTTATCAGCTTGAAATGCTTAAAAACGGATTGCTTATTAATTTGTTACAGTACATTTGGGGGATTTTAAGATGGACGTCTATAAAACAGGTTTCAGACTTAAATAAAAACATTATATTCTAGACTTAAGAAATTGAGTGGAAAAAAATCAAAATTCTTTTTCTGTTCTTCTGGGTCTTCTGAAACTGTGCTCCTTCCTTTGTACTCCTTGAAGAGATTCTCTGGCTTCCTCCTCTACTACCTTCTGGGCTAAATTTCATTAGGCTCTGCTGATTGACATGTATCTAATGCATTTTCTTGTTTAATATCACTAGCTGCATTTAAATCAATGGAGAGATATGCAGCTCAAGTGAAATGTCTTTGCCTGTAGAAAACCTACTGAGGTACTGCCTGTTTGCCAGTGCGGTGAAAGAAAACACAACCCTCCCTTGTTTCAGATTGCCAGTATTGCTCGATAACTATCACAAATATAAATTCATGCTTATTCTAGAATGTGCTAAAAAGTGTAAGTGTGGATGGGGAAATATTACAGCTTAGCTGATTCTCAGCTTCACAGATGGGGCTGAGACAATTTACACTGCCAACTGGGAAGAGTGAGGAAAAGCTAAAGCAAATGTCTACTGTAGTTTCTGCTTTTTGAGCTAAATTCCTCTTTTGAACTCTTCAGAAGGATTTAAGATGAAGGCATGCATTTATTATTAGGTTTGCAAGAAAGTATTTAACACAGGATAAGTGAAAAGTTATATCTGCAGCTTGTATACTACAGCTTGCTAAAATATCAGTGCTACCATCTTTGAGCATGAATTAAAGTGAGTAAGAGACTGACTTTGGGCTGAAAGAAAATCTGTATTCTTTCTAGCAACCAGTAGTGGCTGGCTTAAATGAACAGTTGTGCTTGGCTAGAGACTCTGTGAACACCTGAAGCAGCGCTGAATTGTCCCTGGTTAGAAACTTGGACTGAGAAGCAATAGGATTCAGCTGTGTGGTGGACACTGGTGCTTTGTAGGTTGGTACCTTGGAGTGAGCCCCAGTTGAGCCCCCTGCTTTGGCTTAATGCAAGGAGCGCAGCAAAAAAACTAAAAAATAAGAGGAAAGTTGTCTTAATGCAATGTCTGGGAAGGAAAACAATGCACAGGCTGACTGCAGGAGAAATAATCATTTGCAAGGGTTGTGCGAGTCATCTGAGAAACTTTTATATTGCAGCACTTCTGGCGTTCAACCTCTAAACCTGGGTTCTTTTGTCCAGAAAGCTTCATTGTAAAAGTTAGGTGGATAAGCTGATGTTTGATGGAAAGATTATGTGAGAAGTACTTAGAAATACTCAAGGGGAAAATAATTTTGTTTTAAATTTTCCTCAGAGTGAGTATCTGGGAGTGAGCTACGAAACAGTAGTAGTTGTTAACATAGGCTACTGATCTTCAGGGTTAGCTACCTAATTTGTAAGTATTTTGTTTCTGCTTGAAGAACTTTTTTATTATGAAACTAATGCAGTCTGTTATCTTGGCTTCCTTTTCCATTTCTTTTATAATGAAGTCTTATGTATGCAAATAAAATTATAGAAAAGTGAAAATTGTCTTCCCTGTTGCTGGAAGCTTGCAGTAGTGTCAATAGAATTGTTTAGTGGCATGTATCCTACTTCCTGCCATAGAAGTTAAATGTTTGCAATCTGCTGAGGATTTGGGCCCAAGAGATCTTGAAAGCCCCTTACAGCAGTTGCCCAAATTAATTACTGTGTATTAAATTACTTTCCTGGGAAACACTTTTTGTGGTTTTCAGGTTTCTAGCAAAAGCATGCCTATTTTTAGTCAAGCGACGGTTCGCTTTGCTCTTTGTCAGCTTTTCCATGTTTGCTTCTTAAATGAAAGTGTAAGAAGAGAAGCTGTTATTCTTGGAGTTGCCAAACTTTATACAAAATATTTATTTGTACTTTCTTGAAATCAGTTTGCTAAGGGAGCTGGAGGGAGCAAGCGGTTCTGTATTGGTTGTAACTGCCAGTTACTGCACCAGGAATCTGCAGATGGGCCCAATAAAATAAAAAAAAATAGAAAGAAAACAGAAAAACTGTTTTGTGGAGCAGAAGTGGCCAGTGAAGCTCTGGTTTGTGCCGGGGGTGCTGGGGCTCTGCCAGCTGAAGCGCCAGGAGCAGTGTTTGCAGTGCAGGGGCTGCCGGTGCCAATGCAGCTCTTCCAGGGCCGCCTGGCGGCTCTGGCGCTCTCCGGGCAGTGATTAGAGCCTTCTTGTGCGCGAAGGGATCTGTTGCTGATAGGGATGTGTAGTCCGAACTGGTGATTTAAAGTAAAGCCTGCTCAGCGTGAGAGCGAGACGATGGAAACTAAATAGCAGCTGTGTGTGAACAGCAGCTCTGGGACTCCCTGTTTGGCCACTGATTTTGTGCGCAGCAAAAGTGTACATGGAGGCTAGGCCAAGTATAAACCTTTCCTGTTGCTTCGGCTTGTAATAACTCTGTGCGTACCATGATCATTTGGGGGGGAAAAAAAAAAAAAAAAAAAAAAAGATTAAGTAAGCACAAAATGTCTTACTGTATGAGAAGGGCCTTTCCATGAAGGCAGTGAGATAAGCTGCCCGTTTCCTCTGGGTGAATACTGCTCAGTTGCTCACCTCACCCAAGCTACTCTGAGGCCTGAGGCTTCTGCTTTCCAGGTGTGTACTCCTGATTGCAAAGCTGCTTTGCAATGCGCTGGAAGATGAATTAATGATATTTAGACAAACAGTTGAATACCATCTGGCCTTCTATAGGCAGCTGGATATTGCCTCACGGTCACAGGCCCTGGTTCTCATGGGGGACTTCAACTACCCCGACATCAACTGGAAGGACAACACAGCCAGGCACAGGCAGTCCTGGAGGTTCCTGCAGAGTGTCGATGATAACTTTTTGACGCAGGTTGTGGAGGAGCCGATGAGGAGAGGTGGGCTACTGGACCTCGTGCTATCAAATAGGGAGGGCCTTGTAGGAGATGTGAAGTTGGGGGGTAGCCTCGGCTGCAGTGACCATGAGTCGTTGGAGTTCAGGATCCAACGTGGAGGTGGCAGGGCTGTAAGTAGCCTTGCAATGATGGACTTCAGGAGGGCCAACTTTAGCCTCTTCAGAGACCTCCTCGGAAGAATCCCATGGGCTAGAGCTCTGGAAGGAAGGGGGGCCCAAGAGAGCTGGTTAGTTTTCAAGCGGCACTTCCTCCACGCCCAGCAACAGTGCATCCCTGTGTAAGAAGTCAAGCAGAGGGGGCAGGAGACCTGCGTGGATGAGCAGGGAGCTTGTGGCAATGCTCAAGCAGAAGGCAGCGGTATACAGAATGTGGAAAAAAGGACAGGCCCCCTGGGAGAAATACAGGAACGTAGTCAGGGAATGCAGAGATGCAACAAGGAAAGCTAAGGCGCGGTTGGAACGCAATCTGGCAAGGGACGTTAAAAATAACAAGAAAAATTTCTTCAAATACATTAACAGCGAAAGGAAGATCAGGGAAAACGTGGGTCCGCTGGCAGACGGGATGGGCACTCTGATTACAAATAACACAGAAAAAGCAGAGTTGCTGAATGCCTTCTTTGCTTCGGTGTTTACCAAGGGCAGCCCTTTAGAGCCCCAGGCCCTAGGGACAAGAGAAGAAGCCGGGGGAGAGGAAGACTTGCCCTGGATAGAGGAAGATTGGGTCAGAGAGCATCTAAGGAACCTCGATACCCACAAATCCATGGGCCCTGATGGGATGCACCCCAGAGTGCTGCGTGAGCTGGCAGAGGTCATAGCTAAGCCGCTTTCCATCATCTTTGAAAGATCCTGGAGAACGGGGGAGGTGCCGGAAGACTGGAAGAAGGCCAATGTCACGCCAGTCTTTAAAAAAAAAAAAAAAAAAAAAAAAAAAAAAAAAAAAAAAGACAAGAAGGAGGACCCAGGTAACTACAGGCCACTGAGCCTCACCTCCATCCCTGGAAACGTGATGGAACGGCTCATACTGGCCGTTGTCTCCAGGCACATGGAGGACAAGAAGGTGCTCGAGAGTAGTCAGCATGGATTCACCAAGAGGAAATCTTGCTTGACTAACCCGATAGCCTTCTGTGATGAAATGACCGGCTGGATAGACGAGGGGAGAGTGGTGGATGTCGTCTACCTGGACTTCACCAAGGCTTTTGACACCGTCCCTCACAACATCCTCCTGGGCAAGCTCCGGAAGTGTGGGATAGATGAGTGCACAGTGAGGTGGATTAGGAACTGGCTGGATGGCAGGGCCCAGAGAGTGGTGATCAGCGGTGCAGAGTCTAGTTGGAGGCCTGTAGCTAGCGGGGTCCCCCAGGGGTCAGTCCTTGGTCCAGTCTTGTTCAATTTATTCATCAATGACCTGGATGAAGGCACAGAGTGCTCCCTCAGCAAGTTTGCTGATGATACCAAACTGGGAGGAGTAGCTGATACCCCAGAGGGCTGTGCTGCCATCTAGAGGGACCTGGACAGACTGGACATCTGGGCGGTGAAAAACCTCATGAAATTCAACAAGGCCAAGTGCAAGGTTCTGCACCTGAGGAGGAATAACCCTAGACACCAGTACAGGCTGGGGACTGACCTTCTGGAGAGCAGCTCTGCGGAGAAAGACCTGGGTGTCACGGTGGACGACAAGTTGACCATGAGGCAGCAGTGTGCCCTCGTGGCCAAGGAGGCCAATGGGATCCTGGGGTGCATTAAGAAGAGCGTCTCCAGCAGGTCGAGGGAGGTGATCCTGCCCCTCTACTCAGCTCTAGTGAGGCCACATCTGGAGTACTGTGTCCAGTTTTGGGCTCCACAGTATAAGAGGGACGTGGAGCTGCTGGAGAGAACCCAGCGCAGGGCCACAAGGATGATCAGGGGCCTGGAACACCTGCCCTATGAGGAGAGGCTGAGGGAGCTGGGCCTGTTCAGCCTGGAGAAGAGAAGGCTGAGAGGGGATCTAATCCCTCAAGGGAGGGAGTGCAGAGGATGGTGCTGGTCTCTTTTCAGTGGTGGCCGCTGACAGAACTAGAGGAAATCGCCACAAACTGAAGCACCAAAAGTTCCACAGAAACTTAAGGAAAAATTTTTTAACAGTGAGAGTGACAGAGCACTGGAACAGGCTGCCCAGAGAGGTTGTGGAGTCTCCTTCTCTGGACATCTTCAAAACCCGCTTGGATGCAGTCCTGTGCCACGTGCTTTCGGTGAGCCTGCATGTGCAGGGGGGTTGGACTAGATGATCTCTAGAGGTCCCTTCCAACCCTAAGCGTTCTATGATTCTATGATCTGTTCATGACAAATGGAGAAAGATTAGGCTGGAAAGAAACATTAATATAGATGGCAGGAGAGCTGGCAAGGTGTGAGCTGCTCATGGATTGGACATTGATGATAAACTGAATCCCAGGCAAAAGTATTACACCGTTGGAGTTTTTCTTTTTTTGCTGTTTTTTGTATGTGTAGTATGTGAATGTTAAGTGTTCCCTGAGGTGTGACATGATGCAGGCCCCAGAATACTATGCTTAGTTTCTAGAATCAGTTTTATTTTTTGAGATATAGCTAGAGAATTTGAAAAATAGCCACAGATTATTGGTTTTCAAAGAAAATATTTATTGTGAAGCAAAGATAAAACTATTAGGAGTATTGTCACAGGTAACAGGTAACAGAGAGGAACAATTTAAAAATTGGTGTTAGGAAGGGCCGGGAGTTGCTGTATGTTTGTGATGATTTGAGATCAGGAAAAAAAACCAAGCTGTGTAAGGGAAAACACTGCAGGGCTAATGCTTTTCTTAATAGTTGGGCAGTTGGGCTCTTATGGAAGCATGTTTTTCAAGGATGGTTTAAAATAACAGTCTCTGTTTGCAGTTATATGGATGGATAGGCTCATGATCTGTTCCTCGAATGTAACTGATGTGCAAATATACACTTGGTTATTCTTTATGACTGATCTTTATTTTTATTAATAGTGTGTTTGTACAGTTTTCATATTGGGTTGTAGGATTGCGATTTCAGAAGGTTTTGACCGTCTTTGACATGGCTGTTTTGCTTGTGTGCATTTAATGTCACTGCCCAAGAGCCCAGAGGAAAGTCTGCCAGAAGAGGAGGTATCGTAACCAGATACCTGCATGGGGAGCTCTTGCTGAGCCGAGAGGGATGATGAAATAATTAGCAACCATGTGTTTCATCAGATAAATGACATCTATGCATTATCCCTCCTAGTAACACTTATTCACGTTTGCATTTTACCGTGAGCTTGCTCTGTTGTGGTCTGTGGAAAGACGTTTGGAAAAGTGAGCTATGAATTCACTCACTTCCTCCCAAGTATTTTTCACTGGAACAAGCCTTCTCTAAGTTACTTCCACAGTCAAGTCGTAAATACCTAGGAGTCATTTTACTTTAAAAATGACTTGATCCTATTTTTAAATGTTTAATAGCTGTCATTAGAAGCCTTTTTTATTTACTGCTATTTTAATATTTATATGAAGTATCTAAAAATAAGCACTAAGTAAAATTTTTGTGGGTTACTATCTTAGGAAACGTGCCTGCTTTGCTGAGCTAATTAAATGCATGCTCTCTTTTCCAATAGCTGTGTCTGTATGGGAAGCATCTACGTGTAGATTTTAATGCTCCCTTGCAACATACGTAGTATCAAAGTAAATCCTCCTTTTTTGAATTTTGAACTTTTAAAAATGTTGGAACTCCAAAGACTAGTCAGGTATCTGCTTTATTTGATATCATAGTTTTCATTCAAAATGCCTTGTCAATAAAGGCAGAACTAGGATTATTTGTGTATGTGTCTGTAGATTATTTGCCAGCAAGAGAACTCCAGCCCTGATTTAGGCTGCTGAGATCTGTAGCAAAGTAAATATAAGTAACAGTGTCCACAGGGGTTCTCTGATACTCATGTAGTGAGTATAGAATCTTTTATGAACAGTAAGATTTTACTTCTCAAGAGCCTGTTCAGGTTAAATAGTGATACTTCCATTTTACAGATATAAAGTAATGCCTTGGAGTAAGAATTTTACTTAAAATATTCATTTTGTTGGTGTACATTTTTTAGAAATTCATAGCTCAGATCTGATTGATTTTCAGAATTGCAGCTCAAGTGTCTTGAGACTTTTGGTAGTTAAGTACCGGCATCCTGACTTACCTGTGAGATATTGAGGGGTGCAAAGTTTAAGCTTGAAGGCCAAAGAGTGTTTTATGTATATCTATGTATATCTATGTATATCTATGTATATCTATGTATATCTATGTATATCTATGTATATCTATGTATATCTATGTATATCTATGTATATCTATGTGTGTGTGTGTATATCTATGTGTGTGTGTGTATATCTATGTGTGTGTGTGTGTATATATATAATACTTTCTTTAATTGGCTTGTGTCCAGCTCAGTGAGGGACAGAGTCTAAGGATCATTTAGCTTTTTACATGCAAGACCACCTTTTTTCTACTTCATTAGCCTTACAAGACTCTTAAATACCACATTTGTGTGTGCATGTGTGTGCTTTTGATTGCATTTCCATGCAATCCACTACCTGAAACAGGAGTGCTATAGTCAAATTTATCCTGACGGTGCTGAAAGAATTGCGTCAAAATTCCTGTGCGCAGCAGGATGAATTAAAGTTTAAAACTTCGCTTTGCTGCTAATAAAATAGCATTTAAGCATAAGGTTGTTTATTGGAATTTTTCTGAAGGAAAAGAATAGTAATATATAAAATTATGGCTGTGTTTTAATGTGGAATGAAAGAATTGCCCAGATCTACAGGAGGTGTTTCATGAATGTTGGGGTTATTTTTTCATCTCAGTCATGGGGGGAAACAGAACTACTCATACAAATGGGAAAGATATTTTATTTCTCTCTCTGACTTTAAATTCCTGATGAAGAATTTCTGATGTAGTTGTAGCCAAGGATGGTTGGATGGTCTCCAGCCTCCTTAGAGGAGAACAGATTACTTTTTTCAAGATGAACGGGATCCAGAATATTGTGTCTGTCTATACCATAGCACAGAAATTTGTGGACATATTTCTCATTCTTGGAAACTGCTGGGTTCTTAACTTGTACTTACCAATGTTGGCAGTTAGTACACACTAAGAAAAACATGTTAAAAAAAATCGGAGTGGGCGAAAGCAGAATCTGAACCTTTAAAGCTGAAAAGAGCACTTGTGACTTGTGTTTTTACATTGCCTTAAATGTTCTATGCTTCAGCTGCTCTCCCTGCTGGCTGCAGGGTTTTGCCCTTTGACTGCTCTACAGCAACTGGGCTTTAAGAAGCTCTGCCTTCCTGTTTGCACTTGCTCCTCCTTTGGTTTTCATAGCTGTGTTTATTTGGGAGGAGTGTTCCCGCACACCCCTCCGTGGGGCTTGGGATACCTCCTGTAGCATCTGCCCTGAATCAGAACCACCCTGATGTGCTCCAGAGTCACAGCTCACAGGAGCCAGTGTGGGGACAACACGGGGAACAGCCACGTGGGCCTGGAAAATGAGAATACTTATTCAGGTCCCTCCAGGGCTCATAAAAAAATAAGTCCTCGAGACTACAGAACACCTCTAAAATCACAGCTGTCAATGCTGGTGCTCTGCCTGCTTTAATGAGGAAGCAGAATGTCCTTTGCTGGCCTCTCAAGTGATGGACATTCCACCTTGCTGCTTGGTATTAGGATACATTTACATTTTTGTAATTATTCTGTAGTGAATAAAAGGTGCCCATCCTGTGAAATGGCAAGCAACTGGAGCTTATTATTATTATTATTCTAATGAACTTCTGCTGCTGATAATTCTGGTGGATGCAGTTTTGATTTCCTCAGTCTTTGACTTGACCTGGTACCTTCGTTGACCAAGGTAGGGAGGAGAAGGCTGGTTGTTTTGCTGTGTGGTCCCTGGCTTGCTGCAGAAACATGTCTGTAATCCCTCTGGGAAGCAATACTTCCCAAAGTCTTTTCCTGAGACCTGCTAGTCTGAAGAGCCTCCAGGCCAAGTGGAGCTATTTGGCCACTTCTCTGAAAAGCAGCTACACCATCAGTGAGGAGCTGAGATGAACCAGAATTTCTCTGCGTTGCTCTGTTTTGTTTCTGAAGCAGCTGTGGTGTGTGTTTTGAGTTGCTGGTCCAAACCTGCAGATGATTAAGTTTTTTTTTTTCTTCAAGCAGACAACATGATCTGCATCTTACTTGGGTTTAATTTTGGCCTTTGCACGCCAAAAGTGCAGAGTGGTGGAATGTTAGTGGTGGAATATCATAGATAGTATTGGGTTATCATCTGTCACTGTCCTCTCTGTACCAGGTCTTCAGGAGATGATGGGATTTTATCTCCAACAGTCTAAAAAATACCCTTGGGGTTAAATTTGCTGCAAGTACCGCTATCAGGAGCTTTTTTCCTCTTTGCAAATGGGCCGAGCTGAGCTTGGCACCAACGCTTCCCAATCTGTTGCTCTGCCTCTCTCCTTCTGGGTGGTCGTTGACACTGTAAGGTAGCTGACAGCCCATTCAGCTTCCAATGGGGAGAAATCTCAGGTGCTTGTGCAGTTCTGCTGTTACTGATTTTTATTGCTTGACTGCAATGTAAACGTAAGTGGGATAAGTGGCTGGAGAGTAAAACATGGGGAAAGGCGCCCAAAGAAGTGGAGAACTTACTGGCCCTCATAGCTTGCTCCTTGCACCTTGCTGGCCTCCGTAGGTGGTTTCTCCCGGAGAACCACCGGGGGCTCTGGGACCGGTTTTTCAACTGGGTGATCAACTGACTGAGTATGAGGAGCCACTCCGAGAGGGTGGTGGGGCCAGTTTCCCAGGCAGCCTGAGACTAGGAAACATTGGCCACCCTGGCCAGGATGGGCAGCCAGTGGTTTGGTAGATCAGTTCTAATAGATAAAGGCTACTACCGTGTCACCTTTTGCTCTTAAAAGGCTGCAAAACCCCTGTGTCGTTCTGCTGTATCATTTGGCAAGGAAACTGCAGCTCTTCATGAAAAAGAACATGATATTTTCTAGCCGTTACCTGCCTCATTATTTTGTTTTGCAAAAGGGAGGGAAGGAGAGCTATGGACCGGTGTGTCCAAGAGGTCCATTGCAGGGCCCCTGGGGGCACATGGCTGTAGAAGCCCGTCCTGGAGCCTGCCAAGCGAGTCGTAGAAATCTGCCCTTTAACCTCGGAGTCACGAGCGCTCCAAGGCCCGAACTGTTGCCTGAGGACTGGCCTCCCAAGACCCCCGACCGGGCCAAGTTTTCTGGGCTCAGGACTGTTGTTGCCTCAAGAGGAGCAGATGTTTGCACAGCAGACAAACAGCATCGAGGAGAAAGCGAAGAGAATACTATTTTTTTTCTTTCTTTTCTTGAACCAAGGCATTTAGGCATTTAGATCACATTCCAAAGGCACTCCACTTTCCCCCCCCCCCCCCCCCCCCAGTACTGTATTATTCTTTATAATACTTAGGACTCTCTGACTGTACATCAACATGTCTGTTGCTTGAGATGATAAAGAAATTATAGGGAATGATTTACAGATACAGAGAAGGGTTTACAGTTTTTTTTTTTTTTTTTTCCCACCAACACTGATACTACAAATCATTAGAACTAATGCAAACCTATTTTTGTCTGCTGTGTTTTACTGAAGTAGCTTTAACAATGTTTGTTTTTCCAGTGTCCCTATGGGAACCCTGGAAGATTCCAAAATGCAATAATTAAAAAATGACAGCGCTTTCCTTGCAATAAAAAATGAGCAAGAGTTTTGTGGTTTAAACAGCTATGTGGTTGCTTGTTAGCAAGCTCTTTTGCCTTGTGCTCTAGCCAGGCCTGTAATGGTCAAAAAATGTTGCTGTCGAGAACTGCTCGTTTGTTTTCGATCACTTGTTTTATAAGTTAAAAGACTTTGATGACTTGTTTTAATTTGCTGAAACCGCATTCATCACCGGTATTAGTAGTTGTATTAAATCATTTGGTGCCAGAGCAGTTTATGCTCTCCCAGGGAGGCAGCGGTTCTCGCTGCCGCTTATTTTGTCTAGTGCAGGGAATATTCTTTTAAGATGTAAAAGAGTAATTGAAAGCTTGGGAAGCTCTGTAATTCTGATAAAAGAATTTCCATTGAATCACTTTTCAAAAGCTCTTTCTGTATTTTAATTTTATCAATAAATACTTGGAATAAATTGAATGAAAGTTTAAAGTAAAAGTATTGCAAAAATAACTGAGAATCTCACCACCTTATGGCTGCATCTTTACTGTTTGGACCTGGCTCCCATAGGAGCCAGTGAAACCTTCTGTTTCTGTCCCGGGAACCAAATTTAATGTTTTCTCCCTAAATCTTGGAAATCTGAACTCAAAGTTAAGTGATCTTGATTTCTTAAAGGGTCGCTGATGTTGTTCTTATGATGAAGCAGGAAAACATTAATTTTGAAGCCTATTTCCCACTTTATTTGTTGTTTATATCTGTGGATGCTGTTGGATGTTACTGTAATTAATTAACGCAACAAAACCAGTTTCTTGGGAAATCTAAATCCTGCTGATAGGACACTCTCCAGGGTAATTATGAAAGTAACTGCTTTACTGTTTTGCAGTACCATGAATTTGGTTCCATGAGGTCTCCTTTTCCTCTGAAGGGCTTCTAGATAGCTAGTCTACCTAGGTATTTGAGTGTGTTTATTTTCTTCTTGCACTGGTTGCTGCTGGTTGAGGAAGGTCATTCATTAGTGTTTACTTTTGGGAACATTTAGGCTTTATTTTATTTTTTTTTGGTTAATTCAGGAGTGCCCATCTTCCTTTTATTTTTGTTTTTTTATTCCCATGGTTTTGAGGGTGGCGGGAGAGATGCGCACGCTGCCGCGTGACGCTGGAAGTGCGCCGGCGGGTGGCAGTGGGGCTGGCAGGGAAAACGGTTCTGCTGGTACCAGTCACTGCAAGGAGCGCTGGGGTGGCCTTGCGGCAGTGGGGGCCTTGCTCTGCTTGCTGCGTCCAAAGATGATGTAAAAGTGCGGGGGGGAAGAAGGACAGGGAAATGATGGTTAACTCTATATCTCTGGTTTTTCTTTTTCACGTGATGATGTCTGCTGAAGTACAGCTGGTGTCGCTTCGGCAGCCCAGGGTTAGCTGTTAAGCATCCCCTATCCTGGAGCAGTGACCTGCAGGAATACTGCGTGATGCGCAGCCTAGGGCAGCATTCCTGCTCCAGTAATCTTTCAGTAGCATTTTAATTTTCCATAGAAAACAGTATTGATTTGCTGTCTGGTGAAGTAATTAATATAACAGTTGTATGTGTGTTGTTTTTCCCCTGGAGTGACCACATTGTTATGTTATACCCTGCTTTTGCCATCAGACATAACAACATGTAACACAGATTTAAAAGTCTAAAGAAAAATATAGATAGCCTTTTTATTTCCTTTTCTGACAAAAAACTGCCAAAACTTTTTTTTTTTTAGTCAGTTTTGGCTTAGCTCTTAATGCCCATATCTTCCTGCTTTAGACGTCAGAATATCGCATTAGGGAATGCAGCTATAACAGCAAACTACTGTTGTTCTCAGAGCTGTTGTTACCTAGGAATTCTTAGTTTTAGTGATGGATATTTTCCTTTGTTTCAGCCAAACCTTTCACGTCTAAAGTGAAACAGATGCGACTACATAAAGAAGACTTTGAAATCCTGAAGGTCATTGGCCGAGGAGCCTTTGGGGAGGTACGTATGGCAAAGGGAGGCACGGGAGGTATAAATATATGGGAGGTGCATGTGGGAAGGGGAGGCCAGGAGGCACCTGAATGTGCCTACGCACATTGAGGAGCAACAGCTCAGAGTAGGGAACCCCTGCAGAAGCTCTGTGTTACTCTGTGTGTAAAGGGGTAAAGGGTATTGTAGGTCAGCCTGACATTTCCTGTAAACACGTTTTGTTTTGCACATTCATTAATTCTTTTTTAAGTGTAAGTGTTCAGAGAAGGTAAGTTTACACAGATTAAAAGACGTTGTGGCCTTCAGTTGTCTGATGGTAAAATTCTTGTTCAGCTATAATTTTTTATAGTCAGCAGATGGAGACCACAGTGCTGATGATATAAAGATCTTGTAATTTCTAAGCATCTTAATAACTGAATAGTCCGAGAGCAGTTTTCAAGAACTTAAATGACCTAACATTGATACTAACATTCCAAAAACAAATGGAAATCTCCCTATTCCTGGCCTTTTATTTCCAGTTTTTAATAAGCACTTTAATGATTTCTCTTCGTAAGAAATCAAGTATTTATCATATGTTAGTTTTGGCTTCAGTTTGCTTCACTTGTTGTTCTTGAAATATAGTGAAGAACTCTGCTACTTCTGATTAAACCATCTCTTAAGTCATTACGTAAGACAGTTGATTGCTGGGTCTTAAAGATATCAAGGGTATCTGTTTATAGAGGCTGAGGAAACTGGAGTGAATAAACCTTAGTTTTTGGCCTTTTCTTCTTAACATCTATTACTGCTATGATTATTCTGCAGGGCAATATAGATATATAGATATATAGATATATATGGAGCAATCATGCATAATTGACTTGAGCTTTTGATGACCAAATATATTAGAAATGAAAACAGTATAATATGTTCAGAAAGTTTTCCTTACTACTTGAAAACAAAACAAAAACCTGAGAGTTGGCATCTGGAGTATAAGCAGGAGACACTGAGCAATGCTTTTGTTACTCCTGCAACTGAAAACATTTTTCAGCAATGTTTTCCTTGGTGTGGTAGCGTTTCTGGAGGCTACATGGCATATGCTAGAAAAGAGTTGGTTTCAGGTTCACTTACATGTTTGCTTCATGTGATAAAGATGGGCTTTACTGCTGTATGGTTACAGAAGAACAATTTTCTGTAGATGCTTCTGAAGTAAATGGATTTTTTTACTGTAACGTAGGTTACTACATAATCTGATGATACCCCTCTGTAAGTGATAGTGCTAAGCAGATGCAGAAATGACTTTAAAAGAGTAGTGTCTATTTACTTAACATATTGTTTTTACTTGTGTTACTCTCTGTGGAGTAGTACTTCCCTACAGGGCTGTTCGGAGAACTCACAAGTAATTAATTCTTAATTTTGATCTCTGCCACGAGGAGAATATCGCGTTCACCTTTGTGTAGAACATAGTTCTGCATACAACAGTACCTTTTTCAGTGCTGCAGTAGCGATTGCAGCTCAGTTCATGTGGCAATTCTGTAAGATTTGAGAAAAATCCCAGCTGCAGGTACTGTTTTGTCAAAAAATCCTGTGCGAGACCTGCATCGTCCCGCGGTTTTAGGAGGAGTCTTTCTTTGTCTGCTGATTTAATATCAACCTCTCCAGCCGCTAAACCACAAGAACTCTGCTGCTTCCTCAGGAAGCTTCTTTGTGGTGGCTCCTCGCATGACTAGTGAGAGTGTAACTCCCCGCATCCTTTCTGAGGGCAGTCTGCATGAGGAGGGAGGGAGGAAGTCCTCCTCTAGGCAAAGTGTTTGTCTCTCTAAGATCTTTTCGTAGAAAAAATGCAGTGTTCCGCCCAATTGTCAAAGTCTTTAGGAAGAGGAAAACTGGAGTGTGCTCAGTGATGCTGCTGATTTTTGTAACTTCCTTAAAGTGGAGCTTTAAAAAATATTTGCAGGGATATATGTTAAATCTGCTATTAGATTTAAGCTTCTCTCCTGAGTTTTGTCTAAGAAGACCTCAAATTCTGTATGAAGTTACTAATTTTCCTTTAACTAGTAAATAGCAGAGCAAGGTTTAAAAAGAACTTGGAAAATTTTGCTGCTGCTTAAAACACCAGAAACTACATTAACAATGAAATGCAAAATACTTGAATGATTCCATAGACTGTAGGAGTTTACTGAGGCAGATCAAGAAAGCTGGGAGGATGTATTTTCTTTCCAGCAGAATATAAATGAGATCAAGGTTCCTCTAAGTTTCTAGGAGGAGCAATTCTGTCTCCTGATTCAGCTTAATACTGAAATTCTATAGACTACAAAACTGGTGCAAATTTTCGTTGGCACAGTCACTGGCTTGTTCTTGGATTCATTTTGTGCTATTCAGTCCCTTTAATTTATGCACTCAACAAATACTTCTATTTGTTTTGACAAGGCTGATGGAGACAAAAAGCAGTTTAAACCAATTACTGTGTATAAGCAATGCTTATAACCGAACATTACCTATAATAATGGGTGAACTGTACCAGTTCCTAGTTTTTGGTTTTATTTTTTCCCTTAGAGCCCTTACTCTGCTTGATGTAACTGTGATGATTACTTTTTTTGGTCAAATTACGGATGTGCCCCTGTACTTTCTCTGAGTACACTGACTTATTTAAGATCTTGTATACTACTGCCTTCGGAAACCAAACATTTTCCAAGGAGGAGGAGTATTATACTGGTAAAATCTGATGTGGGCATCAAGTGTTCCATTGTGCTGGGTTCAGGCAGTGCAGTATAAAAAACCTAACATGCACCTCCAAATAAGCAAAAGGGCTTTAAACTTGGGAGTTGAAGGGAACTAATAATAAAAGTGGAGAACCACTGCTCAGTCCGGTGACTGCTCTTGTCCACATTGCTGAGCAGTATGAAAGTGCAGCAGATTTAAGGTTGTAAATAATACTGAAATTTTCTCTTTTGCTTCACTCTGCCCCTTGGAAACATATATGAAGTTCACTGATTGAACTCAGTGCATGAAATTGTCTCCCTTGTGCAAGTATATACTACATATTATGTTGCTGATATTTCTAAACTGAGATTTTTTTCCTCTGAGAAGCAGTTAGTCATTCCCAATTTTGTCATCCAATTATGAACAGACATATTTTTTCTTCCTCTCCCTACCTCCATCCAGGCAATGTCGGTCACATGAACTCTGACTTTGTAAGAAGAGTCAGAGAGGAGTCGTACTTAAATTCATTTTTTTTTCAATAGAAATTAAACAGTTAATTCCATGTGCCTTTGAAACATAGTTCTTATTTCTAGAGGCCTGGCTAATACTGGTGCCTGAGCACTCGTGCATCCTTTTTTTTTTTTTTTTTTCCCCCCAGCTTCTATGCTTCCATTTTAGCCTTTTGTGTGCCAAGGGAGTTGTTTTTTAAGCCAAGGAGATGTGCAGACATAGAGCATAGAGACAAGAAGCCAACTTTGGGGCAGAAAGTGCTGGGCAGTATGTCTGTACTGCTGTCTGTGGGAAAGGGAGCACTGTTGGAAGACTGAAAAAGAACAAAATCCAACTAAAACCAAGATGTTTACATCAGCACATACGAATCATTTTTGTAAGGCTACTCACAGGGAAATATAAATTTAAAAAGTTTTAAACAGCCAGTTATAATACATTCCAGTAACAAGGCATTTTAGGATAACTAGACAGGAATGACCCCTTCTTCCAGCTAACAACTTCTTTCAGAAAGAGAACATCAAAACAGCACTTAGATTATTTGTGCCTTGGTATACATACTATGTCCGTATGTGTATAAAGACTGCCTGGGTCTATAAGCAACTTTTGGAATTTTGGTTGCAATTGGGAACTACCTTGGACCGTTCATAGCTGAAGTGTCAGCTTTTTGTTTCACAGTCAAATTCAAGGGTGTTTTAGAATTTACTTTTCCAAGATACCTAGACACACACAGAAAGGTGCTGTGATTGCAGGAAAAATGGCAATGCCCCCTTGATCTCTGTTTTTCTTTGCGATGGTTATTGATATGGAATAACGTTAATGACTTTCCCAGACTGAAAGAGTGCTGCTGACTGATCGTAAACACAGCTGGTAAACATGGCTCTGTTTTGTTTTCCCCTCATTGTGAATGCTGCTACTGATTCCCATTCGGTCCTGTTTTCAAGCCCAACACTGCAGCTGCTACCCAAAGACTCCAGGAGCTCCTTCAATGTCCACTGAAAGCTGTACAGGAGGTTGCAAGTGTAGGCAGCTGTGCAATTAGCATGTCGTTGGCAACAGAAGATGATTCTTGCAAAATAATATGGCCTTTCATCTGTTTGCTGTAGCATGCTCAGTGAAGTCCTCCAGGTGGAAGTGAAGCTTGTATCTTTTGCCTGCAGCTTTGGCTGCCTGCTCTGCAACACTTTCTGCTGGGCTTGGGGATGACTCCTCTTGCCAGAGAGTGGCTCTGGGGTCCAATCTAGCACCATCCTTGTTAACTGTTTCCCCATAATCATGGCACTGCCCTTAAAGGCGTTCAAGGTAGAATTACATAGTGTTTTCATAACAAGATGGTACCATGGAGATGGACATGGTCACCTTGTCATCTAAGATATGGTACAATTTCAAGGTTTTTGATTAGTTGCAGTATTAGGGCTTTTTTTCTCCTGCTCTTTCTATTAAGAGTGAATCCAGACAGGGGCTTCTAAGAGTTTCCAGCTAATAAAGTGACAGGAGGCCAATCTTCCAGATCCCTGTTATAGGTTATATATTGCCAAAGAAAACTGATCTCTTCCTCCTGAGAAGAATTGTGATGCTCACTCCTAGAGTACCATGGTGAATGCATACAGAAAAACAGGTATTCTTTTCTAAATTTAAAGTAGATTATGGTCAGAAGTAACAAAGCGTGTGTGTCCCTCTGCACGTACCTTGAAGGATCTCAGGGCTAGACTTGAAAGTACATTTTTATTCATGAAGTCACATCTTAAAAATTAAATTCATTGACTAGTTTAAACAGGCAGATCTAGTACCTCTGTCTTCCCTCCTGTTTTGTTCCCCCCCACAAAGGGAGCAGTTTTAAGAGCAGGGCTGGTGATATGTTATCGCACACAGGACAAGTGACAGCTACTCCATCAGATCTGTAGCTAAGCAAGAGAGAATCTTTTAAATCTAGTTTAGATATCCAAGTAGTATAAGACTTCAGCATGCACTTTTGCTATGTTCATGAGCTGGCTGCAGCTGATGACACATCTAAAGATGGTTTAAAGAAGCTTATGTGACACCTTTTCAAACTGCTGCATGTTAGGTTTTTTTCTTCTGTTTTCATACATCGCTCGTTTACTGAATATGAAGGAGGTGGAAGGAATGTAGGATTCAGCTTGAGTACTTTTTTTGTCATTGCCCTGCAGAGTAAAGATGATGATAATGTGTGTGACAGTATGTTGCTTTGAAAACAGCTGAGGACAAACCTACGGTCTTAATTTGTATCTAAAAGCTAAAATATTTAGTGTTTTTTAGTTTCAGAAACTGACTACCACATTGCTGTTGTCTTTGCTGGTTCACTAAATTTCGTTTATTGCCTAGGTCTGAGAGGATGAGTCCAAGAACATGAAAGATAAAGTCAACAACAGGGTAGTTTCATGGCAATAGGATGGAGCAAGAAATGAGAGTGAGACAGACCATTGTTGTTATGCTGGCACCTAGAAAGAGGAATATGCAATAAAAGCATAACATAGACTTGGAAGTCTTACGGAAGACTGTAGTTATGGCATGATATCGTGTGGGGATAGTAAAGTCCAGAATGGTGAAAAAGAAATTAAGGAAAACATACAGCTTTTCATAAATAGCAAAACAGTGTGTTTCCGTGTTTTAGCTTATTTGACTTTCTTTTTATCTTTTCCAGGTTGCGGTAGTAAAGCTGAAAAATGCAGATAAAGTTTTTGCAATGAAGATACTTAATAAATGGGAGATGCTGAAGAGAGCTGAAGTAAGATTATGGAAGCGTTTCTTTGTTTTGTTTTCTGTAATCATGCAGTCTCTTAATATGTTGCGTCAATGCCTCTTCCTACAAGAGAATATTCCGTATAGGTAGGGATTGAGGAGATACATGACTGCTTACTGACATTATGATGTTTAACTTTAAGATAGGCTTAAAGCAGGTTTTGAAAGAGTTAAAATGGCAATAGGTGGGGTGGAGGGTTGTAGAAAATATGGTATTTCTGTAATTGCCAAAGCATTTCCCATTGTACAAGCAGTCTTTTGTGTTTATGTGTTTATGTGTTTATGTGTTTATGCCATTTAGAAATGTAGTCTTTGTCTTGTAATGTTTGATATTTGGAAATTAATGAGGTCTAACTCAGCAAGATGTTACTTTATCAGTAGCTAGAAATTAGTCAGGAGCTGATTTTAGATTGAAAAATTAGAAAGATAAAAATAGATTATAGGAAGAAATGGGTTTCCTATTAATAGTTAAATGTGTTGTATAGATTTCAAATTACCTTGAGACACTTTATTTTTTTTTTAAAAAAAGTCCACTTTCAAAACTTTGATGAGAAGTTCCTCGTTAAGGCCTGAGCATGCTCTGTGTTTGAGAAATGTGGACCAGTTCTGTCCATGATGATCCTACTTTCATTATCCAACTCAACTCAGGTCTAGGAGCCTCAGTGTTTCCTTGGGTACCTTTGGAAAGAAACTTTGTCTAAACTGCACTCCCCACCTGAAGACTCGTGTATTAGTTTTAAAATGGAACGAGGATCTGGTTTAAACTGCTTTAAAAATAATCTTTTATGCAAAACTAAGAGGTAGACTTTTGAAAATGAAACTTTCACACACAAATATGCTCTGACAATTGGTCCTTCTTTAGTTTAGGCTGTGTAAAAGCTACCCAAAGTCTTGACTGACTTGTCTGGTCAAATTATCCCTAACTTCAGCTTTTGAGGCCCCTATTTTGCTACTCTCAAGCTGCATTTTTGTTCAGTTGCTTGCAAATTTATTTTGATCTCTGCATTTATGGATCTTGTTAGGAAAGGAGATCATCACACTTGAGAAAAAAGAGAAAATTAAAGCCAATTTCTGGTGTCACCCTGTCTCCTTAATGAAACTTTTTCATACAAAAAAGTGTAACTGACACACAGAGTGTGTGCACACTGTATGCAATTCAGAAATTGTTCAGGTACTGTAAAATCTAGTGTTAATCTCAATAAAAGAGGTATTTCTCTCTAGGTCGTGTCACTTCTGTAAGTTATGTTTGGTTAAAAAAGACCAGAAGTAAAGTTCCACTCTATTTTTAAATGTTCCCTTTTAATATCAGTTTAAAAGCAATTTCTTTCCATTAAAATAAAGTTATAAATAGGTTTGAAAGATTTTCACTATGCAGGGTATTAAATATACTCCTCCCCTGGGTCGAGCTGGATTTCTGAAAGTCTGAACACTCTAAAAAGAATTGCAGCTACGTTTTTCCATGTATTTAGTGACCCATGGGTATACAGTGGAAAGAGAACCATCTGGAGTGCAAATGCATTACAAAGCATGACCTTCAGTAACTATAACCTGTCTTTCTTAAATGGTTATGAATGCACTTGCTTTATTATTGCTACCACAATGGCATATTTTGGCATTTTTCAGAATTTGCTGCCCAAACACTGAACCACATACAAAAATCATACACTCCAAAACAACCAGCCAAGTGTATAGATAAATGTATGGTAAATTGGGTTGTTTGTATATCCTTGAATCAACTGTGCAGGAAGTGGAAATCATTTGGCGAAGCAGAAAAGGAGGATAGACTCGGAGTCTGTAAAAAACAGATTAGGAGTGATTGTAAATCTGGGATTTTCTAACTTTTGAGTATTTGTATGCAAAAACGGTATTGCAAGGAGATTATTGAGAGACATGAGAGCATTCTCATCTCTAGGATAAAGAGCAGAAGTTTTCTAGGTACTTGCAGCTGTTGGAAAGGCTGAGCCGCGATGTGGCCCCGGGGCCGCTGGTGATGCGTGGCATGACTGGAAGCGGTGCTGCCGCTGCCCGCAGTGCTGACACTCACTCACGGGCACCTTTCTGTTCAGAAGAGACCAGGACAAGCGGTGCGGAGCACGGAAGCAATCTGCACTCCCAGAAGGTGCTAACTGAGCTGCGAGGACATGAGCCAGTGTGTGCCAAATAGCCTCGAGGCCTCGCTGCTCTTGCTGGTTGTGGGCTCTGCTAAATCAGAGCACTAAGCTGCTCTACATGGGTCTTGCTGGGAGCAGGAAGTTGGGCCAGGTGACCTCTGGAGGTCTCTGCCAACAATTCAAGGGCATCCAATACTCACTGAGTCTCTTGTCTCTCCTGCTATTCCCTGTCCCTAAGGGAATTGAAACTAATGCGGAGATAATGTGTGAGCAACAAAAAGGGGCTTGGGTTCCTCCCTTCCAATTTAAAAGGGCTTTAGTCAGGCCTAATTCCAAGAGCATTCCCAAGAGAATAAGACTATGGAGATGTAGGCAGAAGGGCACAAGGAGTGTGCTGTGTATCTCTCTGCTTCTGAGCCTGGCAGTTGGAGAGGTGGTTTCTTGGGCAGTGCCCTTGGAGTTTGGATGGAAACCCACAGGCTTGGGACTGTGGCGGAGAAAAGAACAGGGAACTCTGGAGGCAGAGCACAAAAGTAATGGATCCTTTCAGGAATAGGTCCACCTACTAGTTCCATTAAACTATGACCTTCCTGCAAACACAGTTGCGTTGGCATAAACATGCAAGCCATGTTTATGCTCATCCACTTTGTGTCTACTCTGAAAATTTGTTCTAAATGGAAACAAATATAACAGCACAGAAACATGGCTATAAAAAACCTGCAAGTGAGCCATGTTACAGTATCTACAGTAATTGCAAGAACACTGGCCTCTTTTTTCCCGCGAACTAATGTAAAGTCCATGAGCTCCTTGGTTAAACTGGTTGCACCCACGCAGCGGTGGGTGTTTAAGGTGCTCAAGGAACACTGTCTTGTGAAATCGTGACAAAAAGCAATTGAATTACTTAGTTTCTCTGTAGTATTTAGTACTATGAGTTGCCTAATAACAAGAAGAGAAACTGTCATTTATCCTTGTGAAAACAAGAGTTTGTAGTTTCTCTTTCCCACATATCTCAAGAGTTTACAAACAGAAAAGGAGAGAAAAAAAATCAAATGTAAATCTAGAAAAATGAAAAATCTTCAGAAAATCTTCCTTTCCCCATAGTCCATTTTTAATGTGGCTGTTTTTGAATGTCTTGTTCTTAGTATGCTTTACTCGCTCACTCACGCGTTTCAGTTACTCCTGATTTATCTCATGCATTGTGGTATAATTAAAATATACCATATTCCTTCTTCCTGATCTGCATCATACTTGCTTACTTTATTCACCAAAGCAAGACAGCATAGTTTGTTTGTTCGGATGAGGGATTTATTTTCTGCTTATTTTACTGCATTTATTCTTGCGCATAGCTCAGTCTAATGTGAAGTTTCACTTTTCATTGTTTGTTCTCCAAATCTCAGAGCCAACAATAACCATGTCAGATATCTGGTATTGGCGATTGCTTTTGGAAATAAAATTGGAAAAGTAATAAGAAACGGCTTGATATTTTTTTTTCCTTTAAAATTCAGTAGTCTCCTAGGAAGATCCAAACTGATGAAACATTTGTGAAGTAGCAGAGCATGTTCAAGGAGTGTGTTCTGGTCTGTTAACTCTCCTTCTAGGTAGAGCCCATTTGGTTACTAGATTTTACACAATCTTTTAGACATTTTTTCCCAGAATCTTGCAGTTCCAGTTTTCCAAACCAAATTGCACCTTGGTTGTGCTAGCTGGCACCTCCCCAATACTCATCTAGAGCTCCTCCCTTCCAGGAGAGCTCTCTTGGTCATCTTCCTCTGTGGTAGATGTTGCTTAGCACTTCTTGGTAGTTTTTGTTCTTTCACCTTGGTAGTTTTGGGTTTTCCCTCTGTTGCCCAGGCTGTGAGGGCACCTTTTGCCTCTGTGTCACTCTTTCCACTCTGTTAGGGACAAGGTCCTCCTGGATGTCCTATCAACAGCAGTCACCTAAAAAATAAAATTTCAGTCTGTCCTCATTTTTCTTAGCAAAAGCATGGGGAAAACCCTAATTGGTTTCTGATTGCCAACTTATGGCTAGATGGAAGTTAATAGCAGCTGCTTTTAAATGAAAAGAGCAATTTGTTTATGTGAAGGGAGCAGTGAAAAACTAGATGAGCAGCAAGAAAAATCAGTAATATAAGAGTCCAGATTCTAGTCAACTCCTGCTGCAGTTATAATTATATGATGCTACTGTTATTTTTTTTCTATGTTATATTGCTGCTCTGTCATCACTGGTGCTTGATTTTAGTATGTGTACATATAAGAAGGATCAGCTTTTGACTAGGGATTTTTAGACAATGAGAAGAAGCTCTATTTCCTCCCTTGCCTCAGTTCAACAACATTCCGTTTAATGAAGGTGAAGTTTTCTGGTTTTAAAGGTTTTTCTCACATTTTGACATGTTTGGAGGGAGTAGTAACTGACTTTTTAACTGAGAGACAATTTTCTTTCAAATATTATTTTAAAAATAAATACTCAGCTTACAAAATGTGTTTTGTTATATATTTTAGTTAAAACCTATAATAATTCTTTTTCTTCCCTTCAGACAGCCTGTTTTCGAGAAGAGAGAGATGTGTTAGTGAATGGAGATAACCAGTGGATCACAACGTTACATTATGCATTCCAGGATGAAAACTATTTAGTAAGTATTGCTCTTTTTGTATAGATTAATGGATCTTCAGGTTGTTAGTCCTGATTTGAGATGCCAGTGAAGTTGTTCGTTTTATATTTTGTACCATCACTTGTACCGAATGAATCTGTATATAAGACTCTGAAGGATGGAGGATGATTGGAAATTTTTAGTTTTGCTATAAATATCTCAAGAATGGAGTTTTGTTTCCTGAATCACTTTATTGATTAAAGACCTTTTTAGTTTTGTCCCTTTTCTTATAATTGAAATATAATGTTGTACCTGCAGTGTAATCAGATTCCTGGAAATAAAAGTATGCCTGTTTCTAACATTAGCTTTCTGTTTGACCCAATTTTTTGTGTTTAACGTCGCTGTTTGCTGTTTCACGTTCGTTAATAGAGTGTAACCCAATTTTTGAAACAACAAGGAGGAAAGGGGTCCTGAGTTCGTTCTGATGGGGCTTTACCTTTTTAACTTTATTTTATTTATATTTACTATTTTAATTTAATTTTAATTTCTTTGAGGACTTAAAAACAGTAAGATGCTGAAGAGCAAAAAAAAAAAGGTCCTTACAATATGGAAAGTGCTACTAAATCTTTGTAAATAGAGTTGGAGATTGTAACTAGATTAAAGTATCTGCTTAATATTTTATATACTTTAGCTTTCAAATATTTTGCAAGACTTGCAAAAAGAAGCTAATGTAAGGAGTAGTGCCAATTTTCTATGACATCTTTCCCACTTAAATATATTTTGACTGTGATATTACAGCTGCAGTAATACTTATGCTTTAAAAGATAAATAACTACAAGGTGATAGATTTTGCTTATTTGGGTTCTGTTATGCTGTGCTTTTGGGTGCCATGTCATTACTAGATTTTAATGTTTCCTTCAAAATCTAATATGCAGTGAATAGTCATTTTATATAGAGAGATATATAGATATAAATATAGTCTGTCCAATAGAAGAAGTGCTATACACAGTGCTCTACCAGAATCGCAGTGCTTTTTGCTGTTGCATTTCTTTCAGTTTTGCCGGTATAGGTACAGTGAGGGATCTGTGGCTCCCAGTTGAGTTTATTTATACAAAGGGCTCTGCATTCGTAAATCGAATTGTCTAAACTTCCCCTCCCAACACTTTCATGCTTAATTAATCTGGACAATAGACAACACTCCTCGTACGCAATTCTCCTCTTAATGTTAATGATAATGCAAGGAAAATGTTATATATGTAGCTTCAGCCTGCTGGAATTTGTTTAACTCTAGTTTCTTTATATTTGTTAAGCAGAAAACAACTTGTTTAACTTGATAGCCTGCCAGTGTGAGCTAGTTAGACATGTTGTTGGGAAGGGCATCCTTAAAGTTGTTTTTCATCATTTTAGTATGTTTCAGTGTGTAACTACTTCTGTGTGTGTGTGTTATTAAAATTAAGTATAATCCAAATGGCATTTATGCAATTATCTGGATTCATGATTAAATGCCCATGTTATTAATCTATATTAATTACCAGAATTTAATATCCTTAAGTCTGTGCTTTTTCTTTCTTTTGCATTTATAATAGTTTTGTGCAGTTGTAGTCTTCAAAACCTTAGTATCCTGAATTTGTCTCCGTAATTTTATTTACAGTAGGTAATATATTCTAATATATGTTGGGAGAACCTATATTTTGCCTAATGTCAACAATATCCAAACTTATTCCTTAAGCCAATGGAAGGCTGTCAGTCTTTCCCGTAACCACTGAGTAGTCTGAAATGTTTCTTCTCCAAAATAATTTGTTTAATGGGAAAAGACAGTAGCAAAAAAACAAAAGGGAAACACTGTCATATACAGTACTGGCATATTAGAGTCCTTGTCTAACATCACAGTTTAACACTGTTGGTTTTATTTTTACAATTATGTATTTTAATCCCTTATGACTTTGTGTTCAGTTGAGGAATTCAGTGTTTTTTTAAAAGAATCCAGATTATCTAAATGTCATAAAACAAAATTGATTAAGAGGGTGGTCAATGGAGCTGGTAATGTTTAATCATGAAGCTTAATATATTTGTCTATATGTAAATCTCAGTTTATGGAGAATTACAGTTCTAGGAAATGTTAAGCTAGCTTTTGTAATGCTCATAATAATTTTTGCAATAAATTATATTGATACTTGGGTTGTTTTTAGTCTCCGATTCACTCCATAAATTGTTTTCTCTTTTTGATGTCTTACTGCTCCCTCTTCCATAGTACCTGGTTATGGATTACTACGTCGGAGGAGACCTGCTTACTTTGCTCAGCAAGTTTGAGGACAGGCTCCCTGAAGACATGGCTCGTTTTTATTTGGCCGAAATGGTGATAGCTATTGATTCCGTTCATCAGCTGCATTATGTCCATAGGTGAGTAACTTGAACACTGAGGTAAAGATGACTTTACCGTGTTCTTGTGGTCTTGGTGAAATAAAATGCCTATTGGTGTTGTGAGGAATTACCTAATAGAGTGAAAATAATGCCCATTAAAGAGCTGTAGCTATTTGCAAGTATTTGCTGTAATAAGCATGCCAGCACGTACCTGTCTGCATCTTGGGTCTTTTGGGGGCTGTTGCTAACCTTGTACCATGGGATCAAAGAAATGAGTGAGGTGACTTCATGAATATTCAAAAGTATGCAGTGAAACTTGGGCCTTGGTGCTTTTTAATTAAGCTAATGTTAATGATCCAGATTTAGCAGAAGCAAAATTAAAAACATATTTGTGAAATATGGTCATCTTTGGGCAGGTTTACTGAAAGATCAGGTTCTTTTTCTTGATTCTTTCAATATATGCAAATCTGAAGAATGGTCTACTCTGGATTTCTTTTTTCCCAATTTTCTTTTGTATTTAATCAAACTGTCTTTAAAAATGAAGTGGCGGCATTTTTCTAAACCAGTGGATGTATTTAAATTACGATACTTATCTTTACCCTGTCATATAAGAAAATAATCTATTCAAGTCCTTTGTGTCTACCTTGTTTTGGAGGCTGTGCTTTCCATACAAATAGCATCATCCTGTCTTTAATGCATCATTCTCTGCTGGTTGCCCTGGGAGCTCTTGCCTGGGGAGACACTCCCCCTTCCAAGAGGTGGAATTTTCAGATGCATTCTTAGATTTACGTGGCAGAAATCAGCAGGAAAATTCTCAGTTGCAGAGCAGAAACATTAGCCTAGAATTAGCTCTTTTGAGAAGCTCCTTCATGCTAGTCCTTAATCCTGTTTAGTACTAGCAGCTCCTTCTTTTACAGTTTGTGCTTGCCTCATTTGCTCCAGAAGATTTTTTTGCCTAGAGAGTCTGTTGCGGTTGCCTTGGGTTTGTTCCAGGATTTTGCTTGCTTGCTTTTGAGATTGTAGCTTTATGGGAGAGAAGTGTGTACAGCGGTGATGTTAAGCTCCAGACGGATCTTTTGGAATATTTTTGATTCTCATGGTATTTTTGAAGAACTATGTTTACTTGATTAAGAAATCTTTGTTACAGATATATGGAGGGAAAAAAAATAGAGTATTTTTCTTACAGTTCTCCTGGATTTTGAGCATTTCAGCTATGTTTCTCCAAGGCACTTACTCGTCCTTCATTTAGGACCTCATGTAAAAGGTTTCTGCATTCAGTTTAACTTGAGTGTAGTCACTGTTTGTGGGTAAACTGTTAAGGTGCCAGATTTTTCTAATACCAGTGGAGGGGATACTTCACGTACTACATAGCCTGCTGTATTTTGCCCTCTAAATCTGCATGTGTAAGTAGTAACTCTTCTCAGAAAAAAACAAAAGCCCACCCTCTCCTTCAAATAGATCAAAATCTTTGTAATTCAGCCTCCCAAGTGTATAATGTGCAGATGTGATATTTCTGTTCTCAAATGGTTAACATCCCCAAACTGTGTAAAATCTTGAGTGTAAAACAAACAGTGTAAAATTTTGTTCTGAATTCAGTAGTATTTTCTTGCAGTTCCAAAGAATACACCGATTATTATGCCTGCATATCTTCTACTATGAACATTTAACCAAAAAGCTGCTCTGAATTCCCAGTCCTTTTGTTGTTTGGTTTGCAGCTTTGCCAGTGAGGTTCCTTTGTTTATAAATCAAATTTTTAATGCTGCTTTGGCACTTGGCGCTGGCAGTTGGCACTTTACTTCATTAATCTTGTTGCAATGCAATACCTTTTTTAAGGGAGTATTTTGCACAGATTCAAAATGTAAAGGGAGCTTGAGTAAATGTCAAGTGATCAGTCTTTGTAATGTGACCCATTCCCCATTACTTTTATTGGGATGTTTGCAACTGTAAAAGCAGAAGAAAATACATGGGAGTACCACTACTGCTCTGTTCCTGAAAGCTCAACTCGGGTGGCTCTGTGCTTTGGGGAGCATGTTACACACTCAAGAATATAGGAGAATCAGGGAGAAAATCCTGTTAAAAGACCAAATGGTATGGCAGCTGCAGTAGTGTTGCTTGAGGTGAATAGCCAATACACATCAGCATTTGAACCGAATTGTAGCTAGTGAACTGGAAATCAGGCTGTAGGCGTCTGTCTTAAAATATTAACAGATTGTTTTGTTTACTTTTAGTGTCCCCATTCTTCGGGGTTTGTTTTCACATTAACTGCATGTTGTGTTATACATTATCTGCTTGCTTAAGTATATTTTTTTCCTAAGCCTGATGTTCCTCTTGCTCTTTTCTATTGGTGATCATTTTTTTGTGATTTGTTTAACAGTGACCATGTAGACCATTTCTTCATCACATACAAGTCACACACCTTCCTAAAATACATACAGTGCCCAAAATTTCCCAGACATCAACCAAACAACCTCAGCCTTATTGGAGACCTTGAATGAAATGGCAATAAGTGTGTTTGGGGATTTGGCATTCCAGATTGAATGCCTCTTACACAATAGTGTTGTGGGATTATGGGATGAAGTAAGAGTGGGAAGGACATGAAAATTTAACTAAAGGAATTGTGCAGAGAATTGGCACAATGTCTTCGAGGTTCTGTCTCTTGCCTCTTCTCAGGTACTGAACCACATAGGGGAAAACTCTGTAACTGAAAATCACATCAGTACTGCTGTTTTTAGGATGTTTGCAATATTTCATTCTGTTTTTATTTGCTTTTCAGTTTAGATGAATATGCAGTATAATATTTTGGTGTAACAACAATCAAAACATAAAACTTAAATTTTGATTTCTGATCAGTTAGTTTCTGGGAACTAATCATCTACATTATCTCTGGTGACTCACAGAGTTGATTAAACAGCTTTTGTCTTTAATATCTTAGTTTTTTTTATTGTGATAAATGCAGCAGAATTGACATTATCAAATAACCCTGGCAGCTCTAAGACCAAGACTAAGCTCTAAGACTTGGTCAAGTTGAACGCATGTGCAGGATTTCACACAGAAGAAGTATGTACATATAATGCAAGACTTGCGCGTTCATGTAGAGCTTATATCTACCAGGAAAATCTAAATTATTTCTTTGAAAAAATAAGTGACACTTGCCAAGGTTAAATATTGCATTTGGCTGGTTTTCTGCAAATTGTGCTATTGTACAATGTATGATTTTGTTTGCTAGAATTCACCATTGATTTGTAGAGCCTTTCTTTTCCATTGAGAAAAGCCTCTACATATATTAATGCTAACTTTAGTTCCATTGTTACCAGAAGTATTTAATTCTTCGTGGCACAGGTTAAAGTTTAGGTTTACAGACATTATCAAATATCCCAATGAAGGCTACAGTAAAACTGTTTCAACTAGGTGTAGCCATGCTTTTTTTATGCAAGTTGCATTACTTGAAACACGGAAAATTTGTGTTTTTCATGCAACTAACATTTTTTTCAACTTTTTTTTTTTTTTTTTAAATGGCAAGCCAGGTTTTCTCTTCAGTCTGTATAAGGTGGAAATTGTGAGGTGGGAGGTGCTTATTCTCATCTGCTTACTTAAAGTAAAACAGACTATAAAGAGCCTGGCTGCTCCTTGTTGCTCGCTGTCCCTGCAGCGTGACCATGCTCTGCCTTTTGTGCTCTCTTCTGAGGCAGCCCGTACTCTGGTACAGGCAGATCCTGCTCTGTCCTAAATTACATCAGAGTCCTTCCAGCTTCTTGAATAGCACAGAATTAAAAGTGTTAATGTGTTTAAGTGATTTTCATCCTGACTTTCCCTCATCTGAGGTCCTGTGCAGAACTGCGCATTAATTCAGGTTTTGCAGCTGGGGAGTGTTAGCATTTAGTCTTAGGTTCTTCCAGACCACTGCAAAAAATATACGTTTAGAATAGTTTTCATGCATTGGCATATACCCACATTAAACAGAGTCTTACCTGCTTACTGAGAAAATATTTTGGAAGGATTATGAAACACCTATGTTAATTATTATTTTTGTTGGTGAAGTTTATGGGAGGATAGTTAAGATTACAAAGCAAGCTCTCAAGTTTCATCCATTTCAGATGTCTTCTTTTATATGTGAAAAGATAGGCATGCAGAGCATAAACACAAGCAAGTTCCTCAAGCTGTGTGAGATCACGGTTAGCTTGATCAATGCGTTTCTAGATTTCTAGCTGCTGCTGTCTTTTACTGTGAATGCTTTTAGCCTTCTAAACCAGCAGACACTATTTCTTTTTTCTTCTCTTTCCTTTTTTTTTTTTTATGTCAGCTTCTGAAATTTCAGTTTGGTTTCACTTGGAACATTTGAGTTCTTAAAATGTGGAGCAGCTAAATTCTCTGTGGGAGTGACATCCTTTCTGAAAAATATTGAACATAAGGGAATAAATCTGTTAAAGGTATAAAAAGACTCTCTATTCCCTATCAAGCCAGTCTGTGCTTTGCAGTAGGGGAACATGCGATTTGTCCTCAATGAAAATCATCTTGGGGACACCTCTGAAATATTTACTGTAGCTAGCAGACAGCTGAAATTTAGGAATCTTTGTAGGATTCATTTCACTTTCAACTGTAAGTTTTAGTGTCAGCATATCCATTTTTGACTTGCTGAATAAGTGGTTTTCTCTCGTCTGGGTGTATCCCATCTTCCCTGATCATTAATTTGCTTAAGTGGAAAATTTCGGGGTGGAAGGCCCATCTAGGGAGTTAGCTGCATTGCGTGGTGAATCTGAGCTGGCAAAAGGATGAGCCAAGTGCTCTGGCTCTTTGGTTAAGTGAACAGTAATTGTGGGTTTGAAAGAAAACAACAACATATTTTAAGTGTGTTTACCAAACTCTGCAAAAGGCGTAATGTCCAATGCACACGAAGATGTCCTTACCAAAATGCTGAGAAAGAAGGAAACAGAGCTAGAAAAGTAAGGAAAAAATAACACAAGGTTATTTTGATAGTCTACTGAAACTGCATTGCTTTGAATTGTTGCATGGTTTAGTTTTACACGGAAAACTGCAGCACTGGTATTTTTTTAGTGTCTGTGTGGTAAGTTGGTTCTCCCTTACAAGGTATTCCTTTACAGAGGTAGAAAAGCTCCGTGAAGCTCCAAACTTACCCTGCATTTTTCCATCACAGAGCACAGGACGCAAAGATCATCTTTACAGACTTGGGGCTTTTGGGTTTCTCTCTGACGGATCCCATGTGCCATAAATGCTGCAGCTCTCAGTCCCCCTTCAAGGTGGCATCTTATCACCAGTGAGGACTAAGTGAGGCCCATCCTATTTGACTAGAACCTGTTAGTAGGATTTCCTGAGGGTCCTATTAGGAACTACGTTCGGCGGTAAGAAGAACGGTTCAGATGAAGACTTATTTTCCCTGTTTAGGTGGGTTGTGGCTTCTGGGTGCAGCTGCTGCAAAGGCAGATAAATATGAGCATTCTCTCAGATGCTCTGTATTCGTATTTAGTTAGGAATTGCATGGGGTTTCCGTAAAACCCTACATGTAAAACGCTGTGAAAAGTGGAAATGAGAGCCACAGCCAAGAGACAACATTTGATTGAAAAGGGGCCTTTTTAACTTTATGCAGTAATGGAAAAATTCCTAATGACGAATGTCTTCTACTGAATTATAACATTAAAAAAAAAAAAAAAAAGCCTGTCAAATAATTATGCTTTTAGCAAGGTTCAAGTGATAATAAATGGGATGGAACTTTCCAAGAGTTACTGCTGCAACTAGCATGAAAATTAATTTTATTTCTATAGTTTTTGTAGAAAAAACTATCCACCCTAGAACTGTGGATAGCTGTGATGTGAGCTGGGATTCAGCGTCTTAGTACATTGGAAGTGTTTTCAGAACATGATGGCTACTTTTCTTTCAAATGAAAACAAAACACTCCCATTTGCAAACTGTTATTATGTGAGTAAACTACACTTTTACATTCATTCTTTTCTGATTATATCAGATCTGGAAGTATTTTCTCCTGCTACTTACTCTGATATCCAAAATCAACAGCAAGAAAGTAGGACAAAAACATTTTTCTTATTTCTGGATTTTTCATGCTGGTGAGTGTGGTTCTGTGGTCTAGTGAGTTCATTGTTTGGTGACTTTGGATAGAGCTGTCAGTTTAACACTTTCAGGGGTTTAGTTTAGGACGATGAGGGCAGAAATTGGGGTGGCAGTTGCCCATATGGGGCCTTCCTTACTCTCAAATCTTTTGTTGTATTAGAGGGAAACCAACCGCCTGATGCTTTCATGTTCTGCAGATTTCTTCCCAATTTATCTCAAATTTTTCTTGTCTTTTTTTCTGAACAGTGTAGTATGTGTTTCATACCATCTCCCTCAACGCAGTCTCAAAAATTTTATTTATCCAGTGCCCACCGTGTTCCTCAACTTCTTCCTTAGAATGCCTTTATGTTACTTAAGATTGTGGGCCCTTTGCTTCTTTCTTCTTACATGAAATACAAACACTTTTATATTATTTGATTAGATAGAAGCTTAGAAGCTGCACAGTCCATTAGCCTTCTGAATTTGCGAATGTCCTGTAGATTTGCATCTTTGCATGTGTAAGTAGTAACTTGGTCTAACTTGATACTCCCGCAGTGCTAGTGTAAAACAACAAATTCAAGATGCCTGAATGCCTTATAAGTAATCCTGCAAACCTTTACCTTTTGCCTTGTTGGTTACTAGGCCATTCTTCCCAGAGAGAGGTGATGGATTTTGGGAGGAGAGACTCTTCCCTGTTTGAACGGCCAGTAGAAATTTGGCATTTGAATTGCTGTACTTAATTGCTGTTGCCACAGCTACTACATGCAGGAATTTCTCTCTCCTTCATAGCAAGTTAAGGTCTCCTTGGGTCACTTCACATTTACAGCAGCAAGTGCAAGAACCCAGTTCCTGAAAAGGCAGCTAAGTACCTGTCCATATAAACCTGCCCATATTGAAGTTATCCTTACAGTAAGAGTTCCCCTGATGTTGTACCATTGTCAGAACTGTTCGGTTGTGGGAAAAGCCCTTTGTTCCTCTTCCTTAATGATAAGGAGTGTTGCCAGCAGGTCAAGGGAGGGGATCTTGCCCCTCTCCTCAGCTCTGGTGAGGCCACACCTGGAGTATTGGGTGCAGTTCTGGGCTCCACAGTACAAGAAGGACATTGAGCTTCTAGAGAGGGTCCAGCGTAGAGCCACAAAGATGCTTAAGGGAGGAAAGACTATGCAAGCTGGGCCTGTTTAGTCTGGAGAGAAGAAGGCTGAGAGGAGATTTGATCAACATGTTCAAGTACCTGAGGGATGATTGTAGCGATGATGAGGCCAGGCTCTTCTCTGTGGTGGCTGGTGACAGGATGAGGGGTAATGGGTCTGTGAGGGTGACAGAGCCCTGGATCGAGCTGCCCAGAGAGGTTGTGGAGTCTCCTTCTCTGGAGATCTTCAAAACCTGCCTGGATGCCACCCTGTGCCACATGCTCTGGGGATCCCTGCTGGAGCAGGGGGGTTGGACTAGATGATCTCTACAGGTCCCTTCCAATCTCAATCATTCTGTGATTCTGTGAAAACAAGTCACAGAAAACCTGCATGTCAGAATCCTGCTCACAAAGCAAATGCTTCAGCAAGGTCATGCTTGGTTCAGTCACGGAGGGCTTTGTGACCGGTCAGGGAAGCAGGACCTTATGGAGCTTTATCTGAAAAGTTGTATTAAAATCTTTATTGACTCAGGTGCCATGATGTTTATGCTGTTCAGTTTTTCTTTATTAAGTTTTAGGAGGCAGGCGTTCAGCATTTCTTCATGCAGCAGGAAGCAGTGGTATTACTGCCACTGGACCTCACTAATTTTCAATCAGATACAGATAAAATCCAGGAAAAGAGCATTAGAAAAGAACAAAAGAGAATGTACTGGCTAGAAGAAGGAAAAAGAGATGGGGGGCAGGGAGCTAACTTCAGATGTGGCAGAATGGTAGCAAAGTTGTTCCTTCCTGGTAGAGGAAGTGGGAATTTTAGCACAGAAAGAAAAGTTTACACAGGCACGGTTTAGGAGTCTGCTTATATAAGGATGAAAAGCTCTTCGCTGAGCAAAAGCTAAATTGTTGCTAGAATTTCTTTCACATTAACTGACCTAGTACAAGAAAATCTTCTTACCGTCAGTAGTCGAATGTGCCCATGCACAGGGCTGTCTCAGGGACTGAAGAGGAATCATTTTAAATTAGAATGTGACACAAGTGAGACAGTAATAAGCAGGAGCTGTGAGAGCTTTACAAAACATCAGAAAGCAGGAGCTTGAAATCGTCTTACAGTGGTTCTAGACAACTGAAGCATGGATAGAGTTAACAGAACATCAAATGGCATCCAGCTGAGGTGTTCTGGAGTTTACATGCTTTATGTAGAAATCTAAAGATAGCCAACACTTTCGTATCTTCATTTAATATAAGAAGAAAGTGAAGAACAGGGATAGCTGAAAATTAAGCAAAAAGTTTAATTAACCTTAAAGTTTCTTATCATGGATATATTATTTTTTTCATCATTTTTATAATAGCGCTGTAGAGCTGTAGAGTTTTAGTCCAGGTTTGTTTTAGCTGTGATTTGGTAGATGTGGTACCAGCTGATTTCCAGCCAGGAGACAACAGTTCATTCAGATTAGGAATACTGCCAAAGGGCAAGCAGGTCTTGGGAGTGCAATAAGTAGGGTAAGAAATCCAGGCTTGCAGTATTTCAAAGACTGGTTTTGATCATGGGAAAGTGTGTTGTGAAGAAGTAGAAAGCAGGCTTGTGAAAGACAACATTTTGTTATTCAAATGTGTCTGAAGAGTTCAGTAATGATTAAAAAGATCTAAATTTCCATACTTCAAAGACCTTTGTTTTGGTCTGCTTTATGCCGTTGGAGCTATAGTTAAGATTTGGGTCATATCTAGAAGCCTGATTAAAGATATGCAGAATAAAAAATTTAGGAATTCCATATAGGCAGCATTTTTTTTCAGTGTTATTTCTTATGGATTTTTAGTATGATGATTCTTAAAGTTGTCTGACAAATGCAATCTTTCAGAAACATTAATGACAAGATTTTTAAATAGTATTCCAGGTGAAATTTTAGGAAGGACCTGCATTTTAGCTGCCTTTCCCTCTGTGCTAGATTATTTTTCTCACTGTCCTAAGAGCTTGTACTGAAAGGATATAGTCATTATAAAATTTTTTGGTGTATCTCTTTCCCTTTGCTCTGTCTTTGTGCCAAGGTTGATAAAGAAAATGCTAAATCGGTTTCCAAACATACTCTTGAGGATTTCCACTAATAATCTTTTCCCAGCTTAATTATATTTCCTCTTTCAATGCTATTGACTCTCTGTTAGCCAAGTTCCTACCAAAAATTTTACTCGTGCTTCTACCCATCAATCTAGACACTACCTTTGGCATTAATTCTTTCACTGGTACTCCTCATGTGAGAAATGAATTTAAACACTTAGATACATGATGTTGTGTTGGTTCCTAATACCTTCAGAAAAAATATCTGATCTTGAAGACTTGAGTATATAAGAAATTCAGGTTTTGCTCCCTGTGTTCATGTCATCCAACATATATATTGTAATCATTCTAAATATTACTATGTTTGAGGAAGTGGAAGTTATGTAACTTTAAAATAGCCTACATATTTTTTGTGCCATTAACTGTAATAGCTCCAAACAAGATTGTCTTTTGCTATCCACTTACATGACAAAACTGATTTTCCTTTTCAATGATATAAGAAGAAAAAAGTATAGGAAACTAAATAAAAAAGCCTAATTTACAGTGATGGCTGTTGCCCCGTGCACACACAAAATAATTATTATAAAGTTGCAAGCCTTGCCAAAACACAGTCTTTTTTTTTAAAGCTGTAGTTCTTGGAATGTGTCAATCTAAGATTCTGTATTGCTTTTGACATCACTTGTTCAGCAGAGATGTCATTGCTGAAAAGTAAAACAGCAGGATTCCCCTTTAATATCATAACGGGTTGACTTGTCTCTTAACATCAAAAAATCAGAGTGGAGATGTCAGAAGCAAAAAATGTATTTGCATATTCAAGTATCAGCCTTCAGAATACGCTCTGCATTAAATTCTCACAGATTTATTTCCAGTTATGGGAACGAGTAGCTTCTGATAAATGATGATGTCTAATCCTAACATGTCTTTGAGGGGGAAGGAAAAAAAACACACAAAAACCAATTGTGTCTCCTCAACAGTTCTGTCAGTTCCATTAGGCCAAACTCACTCCTGGTTGCTGCTTGCTGCACTTTTCCTGGAAGGTTAACAGAAATCTGTTCTCCTAGTTTTGACGGTAGTTCTGCCATTTTCCTGCTTTTTCTATTAATGTACAAACACGCACAACTTTAATCCCATGTATTTTTTTGAATGTAGTAGTAACTTCTCTATTCTACCAGCATCCATATGAATGCAAAGTAGTTTGCTGATTTGCTTACTTACTTTTCAAATATGGTGCTGTAATCCTTGTATCTTAGTATCTGCCAAAACTCAACCCGTCTCAATGTATACCTGCCTCTTGCTCACAGCTTCCACTGACGGAATGTGTTTGTTTTACAGCATCAGGAGAAAACTAACATAAAACCTCTAATGCGTTGGAATGTTATGGAAGAGATGATGGTGGGGAGGGGAAACACCCACATTTGACTTTGAATGTCGCCTTTCCTGTTGCAGATACTAATTTATGTTCGGTAGAAAACATGGTGTAATGTTTTGCCTGTGTTAGTGCTATACAGAGCAATAAGGCTTTCACAGACACATTTTGACTGTTTTACCTCCCGATTCTCTAGTAGTAGATTTGTGCAATTTAACAAACATGTGTGCGCACATACACACACACATACACACAAAATATTATCAGCGGCATCAAAGATCCTATAATAGTCTCTCTTCTAGAGGCAGTGATGAAAATAACAGTCTAGTTGTCAAAAATCAGGGAATTCCTGTTAACTGTGTGAAGCCAGAGAGTACCATAAAGCAAGGTAAAGTTTCTTGGGTTCCCATAAGAAATTCTGACACAGTCTCAATTTAATTGTATGATTCTTTTAGGACTGAAATTCTCCTTGAGCTGGTCTGCTTGAACACAGGGCTGCCAAAAATTGACCCTTGTATTTTACTTTGCAGATTTTTGCTGTGTGTGTAGTATAGTTGCTGAAGAACAATTTGACTCGGCATACCCAGTGAACTTAGTAACTGTATGTGTTTTCATTCTTATTTTTCAGAAAAAGCTGGGGTGAGGGGGTTCTTTTTAACTAAAAAAAAAAAAAAAGGAAAAAAGACTTGCCACGAAATAACATTCAAGATAAAAGTGCAATTAGTGCATGAAACGCTTGATATTTGTATGGGATCCATATTCATTTTTCAGGTTTCTGCTTCATTTGTGTTTTATGGTAATGAAAATTCTCAGCTGAAGGAGCCTGCTGGTGTGATACTGTTTTGCGTGTCATTCAAGTAGCATCAGTAATAATCTTATTGAGATTTGTAATTACATTTGCGTAATAGATTAAATAGAAGAACTCTGAAGACCTCATCTGCTGTGGGCTCTTTCACAGAAGGTCAGAGCTGGTCCTTCAATTAGCTTTTATTAGGAGGCTTGAAAGCTGACAGGAGACAGATAACAGGAAACTGGAAAATTGGGTCTCGCCAAGAGGAAAAACATGATTAGCTCAAGCAGAATTCAACTGCTGAATCTTTGGTATTGTCCTTAAATGCTGATCATTTCCCTCTATTGCCAGCTTTACAAAAATGCCAATAAAAGATAGTTGTCTTTTATCTTCATATTTAATTTTACTGAGTTACTATAAAGTCTTTAAAATGCTAATACTGAAAAATGCAGGAAGAAAAGTCACAATGATTCTCAGAACTTAGCTAACCAGTGTGTTACTTATTTTATAAAATGAGTACCTTTTTGTTGATAGTTGAATTGCTTCCACAATGTCATCTTGCAGACCTGCTGATTCACCTGGTGCCAGAAGGGAGTGTTTCGTGTTAATACGGAATCTGAATTGAATTTGATGTTAGTAGTTGCAATTTTCAGAGGAATGGCACCATTTATTTTGTCAACTTCCAGTCAACTTGTTCCTTTTGTGCCATGATTTTAAATTGTGAGGTGGGCATTTTTCTTTTTTAAATTATGTTTAAGAAGTTAACTGTTAGATAGCACTTTCCCATTACTGTATTCTCTGTCTTCATATCCATAAGAAGAAAGGAGGTAAATTATATAGACCTTTAGGGAATATTTTTATTTATTAAAGAGACTTGAGTATCTAGCTGTTTATTTGTAACAGATCACCTCATGTTCAGTACTGAAAATCCACGGTTTAAACAGCAATCTTCTGCTTTTAAGTGTTTCCAAACAGACTAAGCATCTTTAAATCTCTAGAAATAAAAATATCTTTAGGCATGTTAGTAACTTTTCTTTCTTATGCAGAATTATTGCTTCCTCAGAATATTTTGATAATGGTATTGGTAATGCAAAGAATTATGGAAAAAAAACACTTTATTTTTAAAAATAAATAACCTGCTGGAACCCTGGTAGTAAATTCAGAAAGAGCTTCTGGTTAGTGCTGAGACAGAGGCACCAACTAGGTGCGATCTTCAACTCCATGTGTCTCAACATGACAGACGTCCTATAGCACGATTAATTTGCAGTCATTAAAATTTGCACTTTTTTTTTTTTACAGCAACTTTTCCTGAAGCAGATCAGATGCTTCGAATGACACATGACCGAGGGAGTTTTTTGATTAGCTCTGCTTAGGTGTTCCCCTAATTAAGCGTTTCTGTGTGGATCTGGTATATTCACTGGTTGAATATCTAAACTGTTGCCCCCTGCTCTGCAGCAGTTGCGGTTCAGTTTAGTTTCCAGAGGTGACAAAGCACTACTGGGTCTCACACAGTAGTCAGGTGCCATAAGAAAGCTTAAATATCGATCAATGCTGTAAAATCAGGTGTTAAAACTAGCTAAAACTACTTGATACTCAAGTACCAAAACACACCTTTTGTAACGTTACATAAAATGAAGGACTTGCAGACCGCCTCCTTGTTAGCCGTTAGATGCGTAGTAGACAACTAATTCTACTTAAACAGGCCCACAGTAATGAGATTAACCATAGGTTAAGTGAACTGAAAATAGCAACTTTGATCCTCCAAGTGACAAGCTATTTTAATGGAGGAGGATGGGAGAAGGAAAACAAGGATGGAGGTGAAATAAACAAGAAGGGGATCGGCACAGGAGTCACTCCTCTGAGCTTTTGTTTTGTAGATTTGATTATTCCAAAACTTCGTCCAAAAATAGTATTCTTTCTCTTAAATAAAAAATATGGATCGAAACCCAGCTTTCACTCAGTAGTTGCGTGTTTTATTGGAGAGAAAAAAAAAAAAAAAGGCTCCTCCACTCTTCCCTCTATCCCAATCCTCCTAATTTAGGTATATCGAATTTACAATATCCAAATTTCTAATAACATGCACACAAAAAAAGCAGTCTTACATGATTTCATAGTGTGTTTTCTCACTGTAATTCTCAATATTTATTCTCCGGTATACTCTAATTTGATCTAAAAGTAATAAAACTTGGATTACTTTCCATGGCATTCGCTGAGGTACAGGCTTCTGGTTCGTTCAGGTGCTTTGGAAAGCTTGATAAAACATGTCCCCAATCACATTTTCATTGAGCTGCAGTCACAGGTAGCTGCTTTTGAGCATTTTAAAGACTCCCCTTTTTCCCCTGACGCATACTGCCTTCTCCTTCTGCAGTTGCTGACTTTTGTGTGACCTTTGAATATGGAAACTCAGAATAATGTTATTGAAATAATTTCTCCAGCAATCAGGGTAGGAATTTGGAACACGATTCTTGCCATGGGTCCTATTTTCTACTTGCTCCATCTTGCAGCTGCAGGTGTTAGTACTGTCCAGCAAAGAAGTGTCGGGAAGTTGGCCTTTCTTAAGGGCATCCTCAACAAACCCATGAGGCTTGAGCTGCAGAGATGCAACTTGCAGTGATACTGTAATGGGAGGAAACCTGTGGGACCAGACCCACGTGACCCTTGCTTGGTATCCCATGGCCAGATGAAGAATTGCATCCACAGTCTTACATAAAAGCTCACCCGAGTCCTCTGCAAAAATAGAGAAGTAGACAGGGTAGGTGAAACCACAGATGTGAGGGGTTGAAATGAGATTGATGCACCAAAGTTAAAATAATAGATTGAAATGCTTGGAATTTATGCTTAGTTTTTTGTATCTGTATCCAGTCCCTCTTCCTTAAAGCTCTTAGTGCAGGCATTTACAACTGTAGTTCCAGCCTTGATCTTAAGGTTAGTACTGTTTTTACTACAAGTTAGCACAAAATATTTTTTCAGTTTACTAGGAAAAATATTATTGGGGGAATTATGTTCATTGACATAAATTGCTGAGTTAGAAAAAGAAAGCAATATTTGATATATAAAACGTGATTGATGAATGAACCACTTTGTGGAGATCTCTCCATTTGCATGGCAGCTCTGGATTCGTAATCCAAGGCTAATTATAGAGGCCACAAATTTGGTACCAGTACAAATCTGGTACTTTGGAGGTGATGTATGTATTACAGGGGAAATCACCCTTACTGCCTCAAAATACCAAAATGCCAAAAAAAAAAATCCAAGTAAAGCAATGTTCGGGGGGAGTCTTTTGTTTTTTTTCCTCATGATTCCCCTGCACATAGTTAAATATGAAAAAAGTCAAAACTTTTAAGGTTGAGTTAGTTTGGTGCCACTGAAAAGCAGAGTAACAGTGGGGAAAAAAACTGCCTTGAGCTACCTGTCAGGTGCTGCTTCAAGCTCAACGACATGTCTGCAGCTTCCCCTGTGCCTGGGCTTGGCGAGGCTGGCGTTGATGGAGCCAGGATGATTGCGGTGCCTCAGCCCTAGCCGAGGAGATCCAGGCGGCCCGGCCTGAGCTCTGGAACGTTCTGGGCCGTGGCCACCAAGCGCTCTGGCTCCGCAGCACCATGCGGCATAAGGGTGCCATCCCTTCTATTTCTCCCTTTAGCTGCTTCCCCTCGTGGTCCCTCCACCCTGTGTGCTTTCCTCTCTCTGAAGGATTTCATTGAAAATTTCATGGAGGATTTAATAGGATTCATCACCTGGCTGTGCAATGACGGGCACAGAAAGATGCAGTCCGTGTTCTGTGGGTTTTTTTCAGTGTGAAACCCTGCAACCCTGTAAGGCACTCATTCCTTTGCTGCCCCCATCAATGCTTTAATTCAGCCTGTATCAACACTGGTAGGTTGAACTTGATGCTATTCATGTGGTTCACATGGAATGAATAATAGCATGAAATAATGTAAATTTTTAGTAGAATGCTTTTCCCCCCCTTTCCTTCCCTTGCATGCACATGTGGGCATGCTTTCATGTGCACTCTTACATTTCTTCTGTACATAAAAATGAGTCGCTTTGGACTTCATGTAGTCAGCAGCAGCATTTCTTGTTGATTTTAATGCCCTGTAGATATAATTCCATTAATATAGCTCTCGTTCATGCATTTTTGTTTGTTAAATATATAATCATATTTGCAACACCATAAGGAAGTTATGTTGCAGGGAGCATGTGGGGAAGCAACAGACATTATCCTGAACTTAGTTTTATTATTTCAAGAGTAGCAGCTTCTTTGCTCTAGTATTCTATTTCCTAGGTGCTCACAAGGAAGAAGTCTTCTTCCTATTAGCATTTAACCTACATACTGTTAATTTAGGACATGCTTGGGTGGAAGGTATCTTTGAGAAAGCTGTGCTTTTGTCTGTGATGCTTCAGTAGCCCTTTCTTTTCCCTGTTTGTCACTAGATCTTCTTAACAACATTGACTTCTATTAAAAGAATAGGAATCAAGTATTTGTATAACTGCTGAATAAACCCTTACTGCATGAAAGAAGGAGGAAAAAGAAGATCTGTACAGTGCATTAAAATGACTCTATAAAAGCTTTGTTTCTGAAACATTCTTCCTACTAGGCAATCTACCAGAAAATATGTGAAATCCAAAGCCTTACTGGCCTGGGGGAAGAACAGAAAAATATATAGGTTATAACAGTGCTTTTTTCAGATGCTTGCAGCAGCTCTGGCAAGTAGTTCATGTATATATTTGCTTTCTCAGGATGGCATGGGTTTTCTTGTCATTGTAAAACATTTTTTTTAGCCTCTGGGGTTTACTTTGCAGCATTTGCTGCTTATCTCTGTTCTGTTTCCCATATGACTCAAGAACACGAAACAATTAGTTTAGGTTTTTTTGTAATGTTCTCTGATGTGCTCTGTGTTCCTTTGCTTTACACGTACTGAAAGTACATGCTTTTTTTGTTTTTCCTCTCTTTTTAATGTATTTTTATGGCTTCAGAAATGGTGTTTTGTTTTGGTGATGGAGTAAATAGAAGGGAGACCAACCTTATATTAGGACTGTATATCCTTCCTCTGACAAAGTTAAAGGCACACAGTGATCCCAAAACTCATCTGTGTAGAGAATTCCCACCTCTCCCATAAATCTCTGTGTTTATATCTCCGTAGTCAACCTCAGAGGAGGACAGAACAGGAGGTGAGAAGAGTTGCTGTGGGAGGCAGTGTGAATCTAGCAGCATAGTTGGTTTCTTGATGATTCCCAGAAATGTTTTAGTGGTCTGCTCCTAACCTCTTGCTTTGGCTCAGGAGATTTACAGATATTCCAGATGATTAAAAAATATGCATATGTGTATCTACATATACACACACACAGTAATATGTACATACAGAATATTTACATAGCTATCTAAATGTGGTATATTATTCAGCTTCTGATTGAACATTCTTCTGCGAATTACTTTGTTACTATCGTCAGCATCTTTAAAAAGTGCATCTGACAAGTGAGTTTTAGCCGTCATCCTCAAAAACAATGAAATCCCACATTTGTTGTCTCATTCACTCTCACAGTCCATCAGATGTTTCGGACACTACATACAGTTGTACCGAAAGGCAGCAGGGAACAAAGACTGCACATCTCAAATGGAAATCAAAGGCACAGAAAGCCAGTATTTGCCTAGAAATATGTGTTAATGTTGTCTAGTATAGGTAGCAATTTATAGTATAGCAGCTGGGCATATTCTGGATTCCTCGTTAGCCTCCTCTTTCAGACTTTCTTTGACAGATGGTACTCACAGATGGACATAACATTCTTAAGGAGCTTACTCTTTCTACTTCTTTACCCGCCTCCAACTCATGGTACCATTAGAAATCTAAAAGCTTTGACATGAATTAGCCTTACTTAGCAGACTTTAATTTTTTAATCTTTAGGGTGTTGGTTGTGGAGTTAGTAATCTCTTAAGGTCTTAAAAACCAGCATGGAATTCCAGTAAAGTTGACAATGACAAAGCTTTCTTTTTAAAAAACTATCATAATATTTTTACTCCTGCATTTTTGCAGGAAACTATAGAATACAACAAAAGGTTATAGTTCAGCAGTGCAGAAATAGCTGTGTCAAGTGAAGTTTACACATTTGAAACAAGCTGCTTCTATTGATATTTGAATTTGTATGGTAGTTCCTTGTCTGGCATGAATTTAGTGTTTCCCAGTATTCCTGCAACGTTGGATGTTAACTGTAAGGCCATTGCTCTCTCAAGCATTGACTCAAAGGGCCATTTTCTCTAGTGCGTGTCATTGGTTGGAGTTTCTGCTGAGGAATGTGAAACTTGGACTAATTTAAAAGCATAATGATTGGATCCAAAAAAAGCATTGTGACAGCTGGGCAGGTTTGAGATGCAAAAACACTGAGTGCTCTCTGCTTGGTCCTCTACTGTATGTGCTAGTAGCTGGTAAGAAAGTAGAAAGAAGGGGCAGGGATAGACTGACATTGTTTGAGTTTTGTTTTCTAAACACTGTATATATTAAGGATTCCCAACCATTTTTTTGCAAATAATGTGTAGCCTGCTGTGGGGAAATCTCTGGTCCACAGCCTGTTTTCAGAGGCCTTCAGAGTCCTACTGGAGTGTGTAGCTTACTAGTTTTTTTTTTCTTTTTTTTTGTTTCTTTTTTTCTTTATTTCATGTAGTTACAGTAGTTTTCACTGTAGGCTCAGTTCATTAGTCCCATAAAGGCATAATTTAAACACTCATTTTGGAACCTCCTGCCTGTGTGTAGTTGGGTTCTCTAGAACAAAATAAGCAAACAGTCCTGGCTGTTAAATCCTTTTACTTTGAGGGTATATTTGTGTTCTGTTGCTTGGCTGTTCCTAAGAATATTCTTTAGTAATGATTGAAAAAAAAAACAGTGCTATTGAATAAATGTGTTGTTATTGAACAAACTTACAGACATTTCAACTTAAGAATGCATTATGAGAAAACAGTTTAAAAGTAGTCCTTGCACTGGAATGTGGAAGCTGGAATAAGTAATTCAAGGCAGGATAGTGCCTGGCTTACATCTTTAGCAAATTCATCTATGTTATCATCTAATAATCTCTTACAAACCTTGCCTTGGGGGTGCTGGTTATAAAGAGAGAAGTTTTCTTGTCTTCCTTTGTTTGCTAAGTTCAAAGTGATTGTACAGTGAGTTTCAATACGGTTAGTTGGAGAGGCAGTATGTAGAGATTTATATGCCTTGATAACTCTTCCACCAAAAAAGAAAGGCAAGAGAGATTTGGGGAAGAGACACCATCATGCTACTCATTTAGTGTTATCCAAAGGTTTGAAGCCAATCTTGATGGCGTTTATTAACTGCATAGTATCAACCATGTTAAAGATTTGAACATTTGGAGATAGAATAGGGCTCTCAGGCTTTTTGATGGGAAAGGGAATTTTTCATTTTAATGAATTTTATAAGTCCATCTGCTATTACATGTCAGAATATGATCAATGACTGTTTTGTCTTTTTAACAGTCTTACTCCTGTAGAGTTTACAGAGGGACTTTTCAATTTTTTTTTTTGGTATAATCTGCATAGCAGCAACTTCCAGGATAAAAGCAGTCCTCTCATCAGTAATGAGGTTACAGATACATTCTCACTTGAGCTAGTAGAACTCAGTTATCCACTCTGCTACAAATGGACATGTATCTCCTTGCTGTTACTGCATTTGATAATGGGATTTGGGGAGTTTCAGTATGATATAATCAGAAATCTGTTACGGAAAGAAAACTGACGAGTCAGCTTTGGAAATAATGACCAAGCCACAGAGCAGTTGAGGCTGGAAGGTGCCACTGGAGACTGGTCCGGATCTCAGGCTCCAAGCAGAGCCAGCTACAGCGGGTTGTCCAGGGCCATGTCCACTTGGGCTGTGACTATTCCTTTTGCCTTAAACACTGTAATTCTGGATTAACTTTGATTAACGGATGGCATAGTATCTCCAGCGCTTGGGTATTGTTCTGTAATTGTTGTACAACTTGTCTTGTTTCATTTAAGGTTATTTATCTCATTTCCTCAGCACTGTATCTGTCTTGAGTTTCACAAATTGCATCCAGTCAGGAGCCAGTTTCCTGTGCTGATGTTTGGACTTCTCAAACCAAAGGATTGTTTGTAAAATTGGCTTTTGTTTTTAATAAAACTGACTGTTTTCCTGTTTTGTTCCTTCCATCTTTTGTTTGCACATCTTTCAAATCTTCTACAACTCTGCCTCTGGGAAACTATCAATAATAGCTATTGAAAACTACTGAAAGCTGGAAAGAAATACACCGTAAGGCTCCCATGTTTCTATGCATGCGTTGTTACTCAACAATACTATTGTGTCCCACATAAGTGCATTATTAAACATCAAATGTGTAATCCGTTATGTCCAGTTTTATATTTGAGTCTCCACCAGTTGTTGGAATAGCTCAAGCAGAAGACAATCCTGAGGAAAGTTATTAGTTCCCACATTCTTGCTCTGCTGTAAGATCCCAGTTATTTTTGTGCAGCTTCAGTTTTGGATAGTCAGACTATTTCATTTAACCCCCACATTTTCTTATTTGAAGACTTTATGTTCAGGATGGTTTGATATAAATTAAGGAATTATCTTTGTGCTCATGTCCCCGTATTATAATGTTTTGTGGTGGGGCATATGTTCATAAGTGCTCTCAATTTAAGTGATCAAGAATTGAACAAACCCAAGGAGCAATGTGTTGGATTAAGTGTTCTCTCCCTGTTGTTTGTTGTTGCTTCCTTATTACAATTTGGGATTCATAAAAAAAAGTGGATGCCATAAGGTAAATACTGTGTTGTTTCCCGAATACTTATCTTTGTGGCAGAAATTACAAAACAATATACAGTGTTGTCGAAAAGGATTGGAAGAGTCCTCAAGACATCAGTTAATACTTCTGCTGCAAGGCAACATCAAACTAAACCACTTTTGACATCTGTTTGTCTAACTAGTTCTTAAAAACATGCAGTGATGGAGATGGAAAATTTCCTGAAGCAATTTTTTCTAGTGTCTTCCTGTCCTTACTATGAACGTGTTTTCTGATGTTTAATCTAAGCATTTTATATTGGAATTCAAGCCCATTACTGCATGTATTCTCCACACACAGTGTGGATCACACAGCTTAGCCTTTTGGTATGTATGTGTTAAGTCTGTGAGACTCACTTTTTGCAGTAAAAGAAAAATGTACCTTCTGTAGATTATGATTGTAATTTTTTGCTTTTCTCCATGTTGCTTTGCTTATTAAGACTTAAATCTTTAAGCATTTAGTCACTCTCTTGCTTGCTCCTGTTGATTTGAAGGCAGTAGTACCGCTGCCTTTTTTCAGCTTCCCGCTTTTGTTTGTCAGCTTCATGTGAAGCCGGTTCTGTTTTATTCCCAAACATGATGCAACTGTTTGGGTGCTATGTAAATAAAGAGGTTGCGATCAAAGTTATGGAAATGACTTTGAATTAAATGGAAACAGGCTCTTTCTGGATTCTTCCCAAAGGTGGAGGAGTGTCTGGTTGGGAGGAGGCGCAGTTAATGAGCCTCAGCCTCTGTGGTTTCCCATGCTGGTATCTCCGGCAGCCTATCCTACTGGGATTGCTGCAGGATAACTGCCCACGGGACAAGGAGGGCTGGCCTCAGCGCACGCTGGTTTTCCTGCCAGATGGAGCCTCCTCCTAATGTGCTCACTGGAATTCAGATAAGCTTAGGTTGGCAGAACATGGCAGCTTTGATACGACCCAGGACAGCATAATGGCAAACAGAAATGGACTGCTGGACTAGAATGCCAGTAGGCTGGCCTGGGAAATAAAGGATCCATGCGGAGCCTTCCCGCTGGGTACTTGCCAGCCTGGGCGCTGGGTCTCTCCTAAGGGGGCCGCCAGGATGGCACTGCTGACCACCTTAATAAAAATGTCAGTCACCAGATTGTCTTGTTGGGCTGAAATGCTGCCAAAACCAGGTGCTTTCATTATTTTTTCATGGACATGAAAAGCTGGAAGCTCTACTGGACAAGAAGAGGAGGAGTGTGGAAGAAAAGTGTGTCTGCAACAACAGAAAGGAGTGAATTTAGCAGTTTGCCAGACTTCTGCCCTGACTGAGAATAACCCGGTGCTTTGAAGGAGTTTTGGATAAACTGTGCAGGCAGCCTGGCAGGCAGGGCTAGGATATGCTTTTTAGAGTAAGTAACTTGGCAGAAGATAACATTCTTCTTGTAAGAGTGGATAATTATAACTTTTGATGTCTGCTTTTAACTTTTTGATTTATCCTTTTTGGGACTGCTCTTGTATGTGTAACACTTAGGTAATGTGCTGTGATATCCTCAATTAGTGATAAATTGTCTGGACCAGTCGCTCTATGCCAACAGTTCACCTGAAACCAGTTCGTTTTTCTCATCTGCCCTTATTTTTGTTTGCACCGACAGTATTAACAAGGTATTCCTGATGTGAAGACTTCACAGGAAAATGATGTAACACAACTCATTGCTTTTGTTCTTTACTTTTTGTTTTCTTCTTTGGCCTGAAGGGTAGCATATCTGGGTGGGGGGCTGCTTCTGTTCAAGAGAATTAATGGGTATGGATTCATTCTGTGTTTGTTTTCCTAACATTAGCATTAGAGAGAAATAAAAAATGTTCTACAAATTATTCCTGGCTTATCCAGTGAACTAAAATGAGTTGGTAGTTTTATTTAAATTTTACTTCGATGTCAGACAAGTCTGAATTCCCATTGCAGCTGTTGAATTTAGAAGCTCCAAAGCCCCTTCCTTGTTTCAATTCTGCTCCTTTTTTTTTAAAGAGGTTACCTGGGTATATGGGGACAGCCCATCACATCCTGAATGTTTAGTCCTTTGAGGCTGTTGCCTGCCCCTTGCACAACGCAGCCCCACTTTTACTTAAATTAACTACAAAAAGGGACTCACCTCTTGCTCCATTTCTGCTTGATTGTTTCTGTTTGGAAAAAAAAAAAAAAGAAAATGCATTAGAAATGAGTCACAAAAAGGGAACATTCTGTATCATTGCTGTATCATTCTTACCAAGAAGGAAAGATTCCTGTCTGATTTCTAATTCTTGCAAAGATTTTTATCATGGAAATGCCTGTGAACTGGTCCATTAGTGTAATCTTTGCCTGACACTGCTGCTTTTTCATTATTCTGTCATGCTTCTTCCACTAAATGTCACTATATTTAGTGTTGATGCATATTTCTTTCTATGTATTTATTCTCCCACCTGCGCAATGCTGCTCATGAAACTAAATTAATTAAGATTCTTCTGGTTTTAATGCGCTGCTTCCTCTGCTGCAGCCCTGGGGCCTGTCTGCGTGTTGTCTTGTAAATACTGAATAACACTGATTCTAACATTCAGAGAAGGACGTAGGTAAACCTCACGACTCGTACACTTCGAAGCTCTGTAGTTGTCAGTTAATTCATGTTGGAGCGAATTTCAGAGGTCTTTTAGACCATACTTTAATTTGAAAGACCTCAGGATTCCTCTCTGAGTATCGGAAATTAATGCAGGAAAGGATATATAACATGTATTAATTCTTTTTAGTTTATTTTGCAGTGGGAATGTGCTGTGGAGTTAGCGTGTCTCAGAGGGAATAGTTTTCTCTTGAGGCTCGCTGCGCAAATGGGATTCTGCATTGGCTTATTAACAGGGAAATCAAAATGAATGGCAATAATCCAAATGGCTGCTGCAGCCTGACGCCAGAGCATTAGGTATATTAATACAGTTTTGTGTGTAAAATGCTTGAGTTTTAATTGTGGGTTAAGAAAGTAAACTTGATTTAAAGAGAGATCATCCAGATTAACCAATCTGAAGTTTGAACAGCCCCTCAAATTAAACAATTGAAAAAATCATTTGTAAAAGATTTTTTTCAGTCTTTTTCTTAAGCTTCCATATTGTTATGTGCGAGTGAGGTTGCATATATCTCTCAAACTATTCCTACAGCATTCCCTGGGTGAAGAGAAGCAATGAAATTTCTAAAAAATTCAAAAATCTGCAAAATGCCCAAAGCACCACTTTGTCCTGGCAGTTCTACAGCACTGGTTACCTCCTATGCGAGATAGTCAAAGCCAGTGCAGTTCCAAAGAGCAGAAGGCATGCCGTGATTTTTCTTTGGGATGAAGTCTCAGTTTAAATAGATACATGTGTTTATTAAGGTATTTCTCTACTTTCCTACTTTCAACTTCTGAACCTTTCAGGCTGACATGGCATTTATTAATGGGAAAAAAAAAAGTAGACTCACATCCTAAGATAACTATTCTTTTTTCTTAAACTATAGTGAACCAATTACAAGGTTATTACAGTATTAGTAGTCTGCATTCTCCAGCCGCATGATGCGAGTGCTTGACTGAGCACCCATGCTGTCTCTGAGAGGTAATGAACCTGAGACGTGGAGTCAAAAACAGTTGGCCTGCAGGCATGGATTTTAAAACTAAACATGCTTAGCATTTTAAGACATTCGCAGTAGGGCTGACAAAGCAAAGAAGCTGCAGGGAAAGGATGAGGCCAGCAGGGAGGTGGTGTGGTGTGGTGGGCTGTGGAGCACTGGCCGCCTCAGATGGAGAGTTGCCAGGGGCTGCCAGCAGCAACCAGCATGCCTCATCCGGGGGAAACCCAGTGCGTGCGGTGAAACTAGGACCAGCCAGGGAACATGGAGGGGATGTGGAGAGGAAGACTAGGCTCTGGAGGAATCGGTTCCCTTGCCTGAGGGCTACCAAGTGCCTTAAGAATATAAACCTGCAATAAAGCTCATAATTCTAATGGAATCCAAATGCTGCCGGCTTGGCAGAGATACAGGACTTCTGGCACATTGTTCTTCCCCATGACCATCTTCTCCTGGCTCTGTAGTTACACTGGCAGTGATTGCTGCCCTTCTTCCTTCCCCTCTGGCTTTCACAGTTTCCTTAACTTCCCCGTTGCTCACAGGCCGCTCCACAGGTGCCAGCAGTTCTTGTCTCCCAGGCTCTTTTCTCAGTGCAGTTCAGCTGAATTCGGAACAGTTGTCTGTGAGCTGGACCTTCTGCTACAGGAGCAAAAAGGCACTCGTAGGCCTTTCTTTGGTCTCCCTTCTAAGGGGACTGAGATGTCCCCTTAGTTGTGCAAGTTGCTTATGAAAAGTCGCCTCTGAGCCTTCGAGAGCTGCCTTTGCAGGAAACCCTTGTTTTTCGGCACATGTTCAGTGCTGATTGCAGTTTTGCTTTTGCATAATCCTGACAGGGTGAGATTTTTCCCTCTTTTCTGCTATTTTGCAAGATGGAGTGTGGAGAGGGTTGAGTTGGTTCCCCTGCCCCATGAATGTATTAAGAGATAGAGCTTGGATACATGGAGCCTCAAAGGTGCCTTGTGGTTTTGTTTACCTTGAACCAGATCCAGCTTCTAAATGGAACTTTATTTGGGGTGCATGTTTTTGCAGAGTGTTTTTTGCTGAAATTAGATTTCCAGAGATCTCAATAGCACATGTTTATTTTTATTTAGGAACATGCTTAAGGAATGTTTTGGTCAGTCAATGTAAAATAAATAAAACTATCTCAATCTGGCGGTCAAAATGCTTTGGCATAGTCAGTGTCAGCAAAAATGGAGCTGAAGAATGCGATTTGGGGAATGCGCTCAGTCAATTCTTACATTCTATTTTGTGAGGGATCCTTTTTGTTAGGCCCTTGTATGTAAAAAATAAGCGCCATTTCTGAAGCAGCATTTGTTTTTTATTTTGTGACTGTATTTTCCCAAAATGTCTGCTAATTTTTTTTTTTGCCACATGGACCACACGAGGCTACCTGCATTTCTTGGGCTCTTGTGATACTTCGTGCGTTTACCCTGTCACACCTCTTTACATTCGAGTGCTAATTTATGCACATCCCAAGATACAGTAGATAGCAAATCAGCTTCTGGATTTCATTTGAATTAGCAGTACGTTTTATTTTATTTCCATTTTTTTGTTTATTTTGTTTTGTTTTTAGCTTTGTCTGCCTGGGGCAGCGCAGGGCTAGTAGCAGTCCTAGTAACTAGGACTGCAACTTCTCTTCCATGCACATTTGAACAGGAATGGTTAAGTGCCACGATCAGTTTTAGTGGCGAGTGGAAAATGTTGCCTTGAACAGCCAGGGAAGAAAGGGAGTGTGTAGCAGCGCTTCCACTTCTGTAAATGAGCTTTCTAGGTTTGCGACGGAATCAGGATTTAGTTTTGTAAAAGAAAACGGAAACTTAGAACGTGAACTTTTTTAAAGTTCAGTAGATAAATATATGTGCCTGTAAATAAATATATGTGAAAATATTGCAGTAGAAGGCTACCGATGGTTTTGTGGTCATTTCGGACAAGTTTTGACAGAAGTGCATCTCAAATGCCTGTGTATATGAGAGAAAGAAACAAATGCAGGTGAAAGACACTAAATGTAAAAACACAGTAATTATTTCAAGCGTTCTGTGGCCTTTGTTCTGGAGTTGTTTTCCATCCTCAGCACAAGCGTGCAGCGCTCGGCGGAGAGCGCACCGCCGCATTCTTTACATGACTTAAACGTCTCGGGTACTTGCAGCTCAGAGCTGGGAGTGTTCTCTTATCTACCTGCCGCAGCGAGAGGAATTTGACCACGCGGCTCTTGCTGAATTTACCGGGCAGTACAGAGCCCCTCGCGTTTTCTAGCCCAAACATGCAAATGTTTCTGGTGCAAAATTGACCGTATGAGTGATACTTTTGCTGATCTTTTGCCATTGCTGAATCAGAAGGACTGATGCATGGGCTGTGTTTTATGCATTATGTTTTTGTACTGATTCTGAAATCTGCTTTGTTTGCAGGGATATTAAACCAGACAACATCTTGATGGATATGAATGGGCATATTCGATTAGCAGATTTTGGTTCTTGTCTGAAACTGATGGAAGATGGAACGGTAATTAGAAATCAATGGAAATTAATATATTACTAAACACCTTTCCTTCTGTCTTTTGCTTGAGAATAGAGTATGTGCTAATTAACGAGAAAAAGTGTTTAAAGTGAAATGAAATGGGATGGTAATGGTATTGGCACACAGTCAACAGCAGTTCAAAATAACACTGCTTACTACTGGGACTTACTGTTTGTTAAAGATTTTTCAACGCAGAAATAAATAAAAGGAAGGTGCACTACCAGTATGGAATAGGATGTATGTTGGTGAACTGTCATTCTCTTGGTTTTTGAGCCCTGACCTCAAATCTTACTGGAAATGCAAGCTTTACTATGATGAGACGTCTGAGATGCAATTCGCGCACATCATTGTGTTTTGGTAGGATATTTGGGCTTGCAGAGCATAGAGGTATGACAGGAATGCCACTCCGTGGCCTGAAGTGTTACCAAGCACTTGAGCTAACATATATGATTACCTAACGTGTAGTTACTTAATAACAACCTCAAGCATAAGAATGGACAGCTTCATTCTTTTTCCAATATTAAATATTCACAACCCTTTATGCAAAGTAGATGATTGGAATGCCTCTTAACAGTGGCCTGTGTGCCTAATGTTTCTTTATGACTTTAGAAGCTTTTTTTTTCTGTTTAGATGTCATTGTTGTAACTGGAACCATAGGCCAAGCCTGTGCATATGCACAGTGCCCCACAGATCAGGGCTGGTAATGACGGCAGTTGCTTTTAGTGACAAAATTGTAACTTTGCAGGTGCAATCTTCAGTGGCAGTTGGCACTCCAGACTACATCTCTCCAGAAATTTTGCAGGCCATGGAAGATGGAAAAGGGAAGTATGGGCCTGAGTGTGACTGGTGGTCCCTAGGCGTTTGCATGTATGAAATGCTGTATGGGGAAACGCCCTTTTATGCAGAGTCCTTGGTGGAGACCTATGGGAAAATAATGAACCACAAAGTTAGTGCACTTTCTCTTTCCATCTCTCTCTAAGCTAATTTTTAATAAGGGATAACTTATAGGCTTGTTTAAAAATGAGTTCTTATGTAATAATTATATTCATGTTCATAAAAGTAAAACGTAAAATGTGTTTCCATGTAGTAAATTTATAGTTAAGGGTTGCAGATGGCTTTGCTATAGGATAAAGCTGTTCAAAACTAAAAATCTGGATTTGGAAAAGTGGCTGTTAGCCGTCTCTAAGGAGCAAGTCTTGGCTGCATTACATCACTCCATTTGCTTGACTTTCTTCTGGCAGATCCATTTATTGGCTTATGCAGTAAATTCTTAAATGTTCTTCCACCTGGATGCAGTTGCAGAGTCCAAAAGGAGACTTTTAAATTCTTAAGAGAAATTTAAATAAACAAGAAAAAAATAAAAGACACATTTTCAATAGTTTCTGTCTTTAGGGGAAGTCTTTTTTCCAGAAACCTTAATACATTTGTTTAAGAACCTGAATATTGGTATATTTTTTTTCTGCACTATAATTTTCATTAAGAAGAGTGAGTTTGCAGCCTTCTCTTGGTAATAAGCTATTTTCCCTTATTTTAATCTTTAAGGAGAGATTTCAGTTTCCTGCTCAAGTGGCGGATGTCTCTGAAAGTGCAAAGGACCTCATTCGAAGGCTCATTTGTAGCAGAGAACATCGACTTGGACAGAATGGGATAGAGGACTTTAAGAATCATCCTTTTTTTGCTGGGATTGACTGGGATAATATTAGAAACTGTGAGGCACCTTACATCCCAGAAGTCAGCAGCCCCACTGATACGTCAAACTTTGATGTGGATGACGATTGCTTAAAAAATTCTGTAAGTACAGAACTAATATTTTGACAAATCTGCTTTTGTAATATACAACAAAACATACTTAAGTGGCAGTTTATTTCAGCACTGTTTTTATATTCTGTGGAGTAAGTAAATGATCTTTTAAAAAAATAGTGGGGGGAGTATACTCCTAGTGTAGAGACTGACTCTCCCAGGCCTGGATGTGTGAGGATAAATTCAGGGTTTCTTTAGTTTTGTAGAAGTCACCTTAACTTTACACACGCTTTAACTAACACATACATCTGTTATTTGCTGTAAAAAATTCTTAGTGCCCAGGTCTTTTGGAGAATGATACATCTATAAATAGTTTGCAAGGCACAGTATTTCCAGCACAGCATTGTTGACCCTCATGCTAAGCTTGCGTAATGCATTTTAGTGTAGTCCTTTGTTCATAATTGCTCACAGGTCTGCCAGATTTTTGTTCAGTTCATCCTGACTAAAATTTTCCAAGCTTGGTTTCTGACTCAGGTGGAGTTTTTGGAAAGTTTCAGGCTAAGTGGTTCGACTATTTTTCAAGAGTAAGCCTTGCGAGAGCAAAATAATTTTGCCTTTGCTAAAAAAATCCTTTCCAGGATTGATTTTTAAGAGTTTTAGTGTTTCTGTGCTTTTGAACAGCTACTTTGACAGATGATAGGGGTCGTAGCATGAGAGGAATGCCTTGCGTTGTGTCCCTGGAAATACATTTATATTCATTGGAAGCTGCAGATACCTGTTGTTTGCTTGTAAGCTGAGGCATTGTCCTTACTCCTGCTTTTATTTGCTGCTCCACCCTGTGCATCTGACTTCCACAGAGCTTCCTGGGCCTCCGGAGGGGCTGTGGGCAGTGCGGGTTGTCGCAGGCATGGTGGTGCTTGCACACCCGCTGTCCCAGCTGCACAGCCACACTGGGAAACACCTTTGCCAGCTGAGATCCAGTGGTCACCGAAATGTGTGGTGTGAACCTGCTGGTTTCAGAGTCCTGTTGTGTAGACAGCCTAGCAAACCACTCAGGTTGCATGAGGAAACTTGCAATTTTTCCCTCTTTTTCCTCAATTTTTATACTGAGTACCAAAATTTCCAGGAGAGGTAGAAAAGCTCTCAGATTCAAGCATTTGAAAGGTAATGAATTCTATGTTTTACAACGAAGTCCTCATGCTCAGTAATTCTCCATTTCCATTTGGTATTGCCCGTTTCCCAGCATGACTAAGGTATTTTTTGTCTTTTGAATACAGTCTTTTTTGCAGTTACTCAGGTTATTTTTCCCAGGGCAGATATCAGAATTTGGGGGCAGGAACGGATGCGGTATGTAGCAACTCGTCCATACTCATGAGGCTGTACTCTTCTGGGGGGTTAATGACACTGCCTAAAGTTGTCCAGTTTAAGAGTCTTCCTTTTGAGAGCCTCAGTGCCAAGCCGAGGCACTCAGAGGGTGCCTGGAGCTTCAGCAGTGCAACTTTTGTAGCCGGACTTGTAAGATGCAGTTACAGGATGCCAGGCTCTTCGATACTTGGACAGTTCTGTTTTCTTTTGTTCCTAAATTCTTGTGAAAACATCTATGTATTTATTCTTTCCAAAATTCCCACTTTGCCTTGTTTTAATCAAAATGAAGACCTTTACCATGACTTTGAAGTTTCCTAGCTTTTGCTTTGTTTTGTTTTTGATGTGGTTTGCTTTGCTTTGCTTTGCTTTTTAGGTCACAGTCACATATCAAGGCTTCAGTGGGTGCATAATGAAAAAAAAATCTAATGGCATTTTCATATATGCATATATAGCATGGGAATGAAGAAAGATAGACTTAGATGCAGGGACAAGATGTTTCTGAGCAAATATAATCCACAGTTGTTTATATGGTAACTAAAAATCATCTGTCATGGAGTTTTACAATACCAAACTTACAGTAGTTATTTCTATAGGAGCTTGTGATATATGAGAACAAAATAGAATAGGGAAGTAAATTTTTTTTTTGCATATGAACTACTTTTTTCCATTAGGTGGTGGTGTTATAGTACAGATACTGATAAATGTCTTAATGTGTATAATGCTTGTATTTTATTTATATACAGGTTTTGTCATTTCCACACTGAATCAGACTTGATATTTTTATTAACAGTTAGTGAATAATTATGACTTTATAACTTGGTTTTGTCCTTAATTACCAAAATATCCAGCAGTGTAGACTTGGAGCCTAGCCGTGTCATCGGTACTGCTTTTTATTTATGCTGCAATCCTTGTGATGTAAAGATTTTTTTAAAAAAATTACTGAAAGGTGAAGGTTTTGATGTAAGATGCAAGATGAATAACGAAAATGTAACTCTGGATTTCTTTTGAATTTTTTTAACCTTATTTCTAGTTATTTCCTGCTGAGTTTTACACAAAGGCATGTATACCTGATTCCTTTCTACTTTTCTATTTGACTTCAGAGAAAAAGATTATTGTTACCTTTTCTTTAAATTTCACACCTTTTAGCACTTTCAGTGTGGTAGTCATCGTCTTGGGGAGTTTCTTATGATGACCATTATATAAGAAGGCATTAGAGGAGACAGACCAAACTGGAGTATAAAAATGTCAAAGTTGCATCTGTGGAGAATGAAAATGTCAAAGTTGCATCTGCGGGTTTAACAGAATGCTGTTAAGAGAATACTTAAAAATACTGGAATTTATAATGGTTTCAGTAGTCTAGCAACAGGGAGATTTTAGCCTGAGGAGAAGCTCAAAGATGGACGCAGGTTTGTGGTTCTTTGGCAGGAACAAGGAGCATTGAAGGAAGAAATGGCCAAAAACCCTATTGTTCATATTTTTTTTCTAGTAAATATCTGACTTTTGTTCTCTCCAACAGAGAAAGCTTTTTTCTTTTCTTTTTTTTTTTAATACCAGCATGCTATATTTTTACATACTACATGATATTAAAATAGATTTAGTACTGCAGTTTCATATCTGGGTTGTAGGAAAGGATGACTGTCAATCTAGTTAGTGTGATTTTGTCACTAATACTTCACATATGATTAAAACTTGAAAAACTTTTTTTTTGTTATTCTGGTAGGATCTTATTCAATTGTCACATTATTTTTCCAGGAAACGATGCCACCACCATCACACACTGCTTTTTCTGGCCATCATTTACCATTTGTAGGTTTCACATACACAAGTAGCTGGTAAGTAAGAGCTCCAAAATTCTCGGGGAGGTAGTTATGTAATAGCCTAAATTTCTGCCTCAGAAACCAGCTCCAAACAGATACTGAGGAATGCAGTTCACTGAGGAGATTATTGGGCCATAATCTAAAATGCTTCCTGCTGTCTGAGGTGTCAGCTCCTGTGTCCAGAGGAGTTTTATTGAGAATGGCGGTTCTCAACCAATATATGAAGTAAACTGCATATAAGACCTAAGACAAAGATGAGTCCAGGTGTGTGGACCCAGAGAAAACTTAGCGTAGAAGACTTTAACAACTCCGTTCCTTCCAGTCCTTTGGCACCCTTGTAAAACTGAATGGAGATCTTGAAAAATGGCTTTTCCTGATACTGTGCAGTTGTACTGCTAAATTTAAAAAAAGTCCATTTATTAGGTAAAAAATACAGCTCTTGAAAAGCCATTTTGAAAGGCCTTATTTCTGCAAACATGTGGACTTAAAGCTGGTCACGTGAGGTGTCCTGCAGCCCTCAAAAGGATTATTTGCACGTCTATCTGTATGTAGACACTAGTATCCACAGATGCAAGACCTCAGTGTTTCAGTATGTAGTTGCACACAGTTCAGTATCTTCATAAAATCCCTGTTTAAAATGTGAAATGAATGCAGATTTTTGTAGAACAAGTATAACACAAGTAAATTAATGCTACAGTCACTTCATTATGGAGTTGTTAGGAGCTGAGTGATATAGACTAGTTTTCGTGTAATAACTTTACTTCATTTGCTTCGGTATCTTTGAAGTATTTGGCAAAACTGAGGAATTATTTTAAAATAACTTGTTGTAATCTTATTAGCCACCAGAAGATTGGATTTTTTTTTTGTTATCTGGCTGACATAGACCATCCTGAATGCTTTTTTTTAATTAGGAGGCCTTCTGTGTAATAGTAAAGAAGATATTGAGAAGATAATCATGCTAAGTAAAATTTAATTCTGTTTCTGAGCTGAGTGCATACTAACAAAGTATTGTTTTACTGATAATTATTTATATATTAAAACAACAACTGTTTTTTTAAACTTGTAAATGCAGCCTTTTTGTGAAGTTTAATACTGTTTAATTTTCTTTCCAGTGTGCTTTCAGACCGCAGCTGTCTAAGACTGACAGCTGGACCACCCTCCATGGACGTTGATGCCAGCATCCAGAGAACTTTGGAGGATAGTTTAGCAACAGAAGCTTATGAGAGGAGAATAAGACGTCTAGAACAGGAAAAGCTTGAACTCAGTAGAAAACTGCAAGGTAAAGGCATTAACAAGACCATTTAGTCACCACCTTAACTTAGCAGTTTTGTTGAGGTATGATTTACTATTAAAAAGAACAAATATGCTTTCTGGAATGTTTTTTGATGGGAAAAAAATATTTAGATTGTTTCTGTTGACAATTTTTACAGACTTTTTATCTAGGATATTCTGTGTATACTTCCTATTACCTTTGTCTACACCATGGCTTCATTACTATGCTCTCTAGGATTTAATTTGTTCAACTAGCAGTCACTAAAAATCCACTAGTATTTAGCAATTAGCATTTTGTAGAATCTTAATTTCACAGTAGGTCTTTCTGAATGATTCCATTAATGTCAATGGTACTGCTGACATGTACAGCGTGTTGTTGTTAACTGAAGTGAGACTTGGTTTTCCTGAGGACAGGGAAAGGTTTTAATATAGAAATGACCATGTAAGCAACCACAATGCTCAGTTGCTCAAAGGTGTTTGTTGCTCTCCATGATTTGGAAAAAATACTGATTTTTTCATTAGATCCTTAATGATATTAGCAATATTCTTCATAACTTATTTTTCTACCTCAGTGCTTGCATGTTTTAATGCTTTATGTCTGCAGATTAATTTACTATGCTTCAGTGGCTTATTTGGCACTTACAGATTTATCTGTAATATCTTTTGGACCTTCTGAGATGTCAAACATGTAGTTTGTCCCTCTTTCTTTTTCTAGAGTCCACCCAGACAGTCCAGGCTCTACAGTATTCAACAGTGGATGGCCCAATAACAGCAAGCAAAGATTTAGAAATTAAAAGCTTAAAGGAAGAAATTGAAAAGTTGAAGAAACAGGTGACAGGTAAGTTATTAATGTAAAAGGCGCAAGAGGAAATGGTTTGATAAGACCTTTTCCTAATGTAGCACTAATTTTGCTTCACTTTCTAAAGAGCTTTTCAGCCTTGTTTTACTTACTATTATACCCTTTGCTCTTCAGTGATAGTTCTTGAGGAAAATATTTTCTTTCTCAGCATTTCCTACAAATTCAGCTTAATATTCAGTAATCCGAGCATATTAATGCTGTTTTGTAAAGGAGAATTTCAGTGACTGCTGTTATGATTATTAGTGGTAAAATTCCACTCGTTTTAAATCACACTGATTTCAGTGATTGTGAATCAGGATCTACCTGAGCATCTGTGAAACCATGACCCAATTTTCTCTGTGCAGCATTTATTTTTCTTTTACAGTATGCTGCCACCAGAATGGCTTTGGGTGTTACTGGCTCCCTGTCTCTCCTGCTGTCAGTTGTTTTTGCTCCTCCTCACCTTCTGCGCTTTTTGGACTCTCTACTGAAGGATTCTCTCACTTAAAAAAGGAAACAACTATGCAGTTAAATAGGACTTAGTCAACTCATGGAGTAATCACTAAGGCAGCACAAGGTGGGCAATAGGAGCACACCAGGAGAGATGAGAGGGGGAAGAAACACCTCTCAGCTCTAGTATCAGTGAGCTTTTGGAAGTGAACTTCCTTTCCTTTCCATTCCATTCATTTCCTTCTGAGAATTCTTGAAGATTTTATCATGCCCAAAAATGCAAGTATCAAGTATCTCAGTGCTTTAATTATGAACTGTGGACAGCAACACAGAGATTATGTACTGCTGATACCACACTGCCTCATAAAGTTCATGCTACAGATGCGCAGTTGGAGAGTTTCTGTGTCGTGATGCAGAATTTTGTGTCTTTACCACGAGCAGTACTGCAGCGCGTGCCCAAGGCTTACATGGCTCGGTGAGGATTGCCGGCGCAGGCCACGCGCTGCCCTGCGTTGGCACAGAGAGTGCTGTGAAGCTTCACTGCAGCACACGTCCCACCATGTGCTGCTGCAATGAGGAGCAAGAGGACGTGATCAGAACCCTCTGTCCTGTAGCAATCCTCACCTCTGCTTTGGCTTTTGGGGACACTGGAAAGCAGCATATATTAGAACAGCTTTTGGATGGGTCAAGCTCGTTGCAGAAAAGCAGTGGGATCAGCTTTAAAAAATAGTTGTATTATTGACTTACTCAACGGCAGCTTAGATTTTAAGATTTTAGCTCATTTTTGTGAATGTTACTCTCTTTGATAATAAAAAATACGAAACTGCTGTGGGAAAATTCTCCAGTGCAACTGGTACCCCTTTTCAGATTTAAGAGAACATTACCTGCCTTTTTAAGGCAGGTAATGTTGAGAAGGTTTTCCTTTAAGTGGTCATTAAGAGTGTGCTGTTCCACTGTTTATGCGCAGGACGTATCATGTCTGTTTGCTTATTCCTCACAATGTTTGTGCCAGAAGCGAAAAATGTAATCAAATTAAGAAGGAGGTGGAGTCACCCCGTCTATCTACAGGCATTGCATAGCTGTCTCAGTGTCTTCTTGAACGCCTTATCTGGTCCAGCAGTGCAACCATTAAATGGCAGTCTTTTCTTGTCCACTACTTTAGTTTTAAATCTATATCAGAAAAAAAAAAAAAAAAAAGCACCAACCAGATGCTCATATCTGAATGCTCCCAAATTTAGAGGAGCTAATCCCAAACTTCTTTGATGGTCTTTGTATCTAAATTTCCAATCTAAGTTTGATGAACTTTACAAAGGTTCAGTTCAGATACAGTGCTAAACTTTACGCCTTAGGGTCATCTCCTGGGTAATTAATGTAATGTAATAATATCCTACAATGAAAGCTTGCATATTTTAGCTAAAATGTTAGCAATCGCTAGGATGATTAGGTGGATATTAAAATTTACTGCTCATCTGTCACAACCAGCTTTTTGGTCTTTCACTTGTTTTATTGCCTCTTGTGAATCTGTAAGAGTAAACACCTGTTTAGAAAGGTAATAAAAATGAACAAGAAATTCTGTCAAATTCAAGAGCATCTCCAGTGGGACCTTAGAAAAATAGAACATTTTCTGTCTATCTGGTTTTGCAGGAAATTACAAGCTAGCATATGCTTTCAATTTTTGAGGTCAAAGATATAATTTCTGTTCTCTGAGTTACACTGGAGAAAACTTTGAGGAATCTTTAATATTGCCAAATATGTAAAGGACAGCAATAGAGAAAGAAAATAAAGCTGTGGAACGAAGTAGTTCATGCACAGAAGAAATTTATCTTGGCTCAGCAGAGCAACATATAAACTTACTTATTTGCTGGTGACTTCAGGGTAGACTACATGAGACAGGCAGTGAATGTTTTCTGGCATTGAGCTATATCTGTGTTTGGAATACATTCTTTTAAAGCTTTAAGCAAGGGTCAATGAATTAAAACAGCAGTGAATATTTATATGGTACAAGTAAATGGTTATTCATTTGCTTATAAAATTCTTGTATTCCAGAAATTACAGCTCTGAAGAATCTGTATATTTTTGTATTTGGTTTCTCTAAGAGCCAAGCCTAGGGTTGCATTTATGACAACATATCCAAAGCTCCTAATAAGAGTGTGGATGGTTTCGTGTATAGAGAAATGTATATGGTCTGAAGTCCTGCTCCAGCTGAAAACAAAGGCAAAACATCTGATAGCTTCAGAGAATAAGAATTAACCTACCATCATATGTAGCCTGCTTTTAAAGCACATTTTAAAGTAAGGACTAGAAAGAAAAAGCTTTTTTTTTTTTTTTTTTTCTTCCCTCAATTTTCTTTTATACTTCAGGGATTTCAGCTTTTGATGTTGTGTATTATTTGGGTGTAATTTTATGACATTAGGTAGTTGTGTTTCAGAAATGTACTTTAATTTTGTAGCTGATTGACAGATTGTAAGAAACTGTAGGAATTTTTCTGTATTTACAGTAGTAAAAAAGCAGGCCACATAAACAGAAATTGTTACTAGAAATAAGTAAAATCATCTGAATTTAATTTTAACTGTACAAACAGGAGAAGACTTGCCAGCTCTTGAGTGACCAATGACTTTTACTGTTTATTTTCCGGGGAGATGAGGAAGGGGGGCTGATTTCAACTGCGATATATTGTAGTCAAAGATGCACTGCACGTTCAGCAACGTAGTGAGCAGTGTGCTGCTTTCTCTAGCGTCAGGCCACCTGGAACAGCAGCTCGAGGAGGCCAGCAGTGCGCGGCGCGAGCTGGACGACGCTTCCCGCCAAATAAAGGCTCTTGAGAAACAGGTCAGAACGCTGAAGCAAGAGCGGGAAGACCTGAATAAGGTAAAAGCTTCTCGGCAGCAGCCTTTCTAAGCCCCAAAGACTAGTTCACTTTTCTTCACTGTGCTTGCAACAGCTATTTTGGTTATGGATTTAATGAGTAGATAACAAACATGTAATCTCTTCCACTTTCTAACCTTTGTTTTCTTTTTTTTTAAAAAAAAGTCATAGACTTTACTTAAAGCATCATTTGTGCAATCATGAAATCGTCATAGGTGGCTGATTCCAGATGCAGAACAGCTTCATGATGCAAATTGTATTTTGACTGAAAGAATATTTTTATGGCCTCTGACAAGGGTGATAATCGCAGTGGTTTAAAGATGGAACAGAGAAGAACTGTTCTTCCTGCGTACAACTATTATCTTCTGAAGTGTGAGCAAGGGTGGCTTGGAAAAGATGTTTAGAATGTGATATTAAGGAGATGCTGCATGGCATGGAAGGGTTTCCAGAGAGATATGTGAAAAGTTGCCCAAATATGAAGACTGAAAAGTATTTCAAAATAATCCTAGTATGATTTTTTTTCTTTATCTCTTTCCCCTGAATTCCTTGTTTTCTTGCTTTTCTCTCACTCTGTTTTATAGGCTACCTTGTATTCGTGGCTTAATCAACTCCAAAATGTAATCGGGACAAAATGTTTCTCATCCTGCTAAAAATTAGCCTAGTGTGTTAGAGCCTGCTTTAACTGACCTACCAGCTGTATATAACATTGCTTCTTTTAATCCATAAAACTCTTAAAACCTTGCCTGAGAAAGAATATCCCTTTTCTAAAGCAACTTACAGTGATTAGGACCTCTTTTAACAACCTCAGAAGACGCTTCTAAATCTGTACAGATGTCAACAGTGCCAAATGTTAATTCTTCCTGCCACTCTTCATCCTCAGGCCTTCTTGTCCTTGCTGCTTTGTTCAGCTTCACTTTGGCTGAACGTCATTAAACTATTTAAACTCTTGTGGTCCTTCAGTCTTTGTGCAGTGGCAAAGATGGAGAACACAGGAAGCTTTGTCAAGGTTTTACATTATCGACTTATCACAGCCCTTGCTGCCTCATTTCATGTGATCTTTTTTAGAGAAATAGTTCTCATATGTTGCTGGTAATTGCTACGATGTTTTGTCAGCTGAAACTTTCTGAATATTGATACTATGGTATTTTGTGGGGAAACCAAAACAGCAATGTGCAAGACAGTTCCCAAAAACTTCCAAGGTCCAAGCTTTCAGGAAGCAGCTTTCTGTTTGAATAATGCACAGGCTTATGTTATTGTTTAACAGTCGTGATAAATACTGTTCTTTTTACTTATTTAAGTCATTCTTGAAAAGCTGAGTCAATGACATTTTTAATTACGATAGCAAGATATTTTCTTATTTTAATGTTTGAAAGCCTTTGTATTGAACCTATAATAATGGACCAAAATCAGACTTGGTCTAAGTTAAAGCAATTTTACTGACTTTTTATTAGTTTAAAGCTTTTCATTTTTAAAACTAAAAAGTAGTTAAAACTTTTAAACTGCTTTATTAGTAGTTTAAATCTTAAAACCTTTTTAAAAGGCCTCTTTCCTTTCTGTGTGGAAGCATATAATCTGTATCATAGATGCATTCTTCAAAAGAAATGAATATGTGTTTTCTGTTCACTCTGGAAAAGGCCTTAGATGCACATCCAAAGACAAAATGGGCCTTTCAGCTTTCTAGGTTTATTACTTAGTTCTTTTTTTAACCTGTAGGAACTGGCAGAGTCTAGTGACAGATTAAAATCCCAAGCCAAAGAGCTGAAAGATGCACACAGCCAGCGGAAATTGGCCATGCAGGAGTTCTCAGAGATGAACGAGCGGCTGACAGACCTGCACTCCCAGAAACAAAAGCTTGCCCGCCAGCTCCGAGATAAGGAGGAAGAAATGGAAGTGGTGATGCAAAAAGTAGAAAATTTGAGGCAAGAGTTACGCAGAACAGAGAGAATAAAAAAAGAAGTAAGTAGAAAGAAGACTGTATAGAATCTATTCAGTAGTAGTTGTATATACGTTTTTCCTACAAAGTAATTTAAATAAAAATTATCTGTAAATTTTTAACTCTTCGATTGTCGCTTCAAACAGTACTCATTTTGTTTTCTGTTCTAAGGATTTGAATGTCTGGTTTAGTACTGAAGATTTGGCTCATATATCAAAAACCATGAACGGGTTTTGATAAATATGAAGTAAGAGTCTTGCCTATTAAAAGTGTATGTACTTTTGTAGCTGGAAGTCCAGGCTGAAGCTGCAGCTGCTGAGGCATCCAAAGACAGGAAATTGCGAGAGAGAAGTGAGCAGTACTCTAAACAGTTGGAAAACGAAGTAGAAGGGCTAAAGGTTAGTCTCTTTTGATATTAACCCCTGCAAGCTTACTACCAAGTAGGACTGGATCTGTTTGTTTTCAGATGTAGGACAAAAAGGTATTGTCTCAGTTTGTCATTTGCGTGACAATGAAAGCTACTGTAAACATGACTCTTATTATTGTCCAGAAAAATGGTATTTACCTAAGGTGCTTTACAGACCTCTCTACATGGAAGGATTTCTCAATAGAAATGTCTTGCTTTTGTTGATTTCTTACCAATTTGCTTCCATAATTAATTAATTTAACTTCACCTGTTAAAAATGTTTAATTTAGAATGGTTGAGTGTATGAAGATGAGTTTGCATGTTTCTGTAGAGATGTTTTATGCACTATTTTTCCTTAACATGTAAGCCAAAGTAAAAGTGGATTTCTTGGTAATAGATGTCAACCAATATAACTGCAAAGGAAAAAGATTTTAGGAACAGAAATTCAAGTAAGTCAAGAATGTTGTCTGTCATTTTATTCATGAGTTAGCATTGTTGGCAGTATTCTGAAGAAATTAAACTTTCTCAAAAACTGTGCACGTAATGACTTGAATAAAAAGATTTTATAATTTCCACATGAGGAATGCTGTTCATTTACAGCAACATCCAGTTCCTGATGTTTCACCCAGTAGTATGATCCTAAATGTTTTTGTATAAATTGTCAAACCAGGTCTATTCTGGCCTTAATTAAACATGAATTCCAGTTTTATTTTGAGAATTCTCTGGGACATCAGTCAAGATTAAGTTGGCTCAGAAGATGTGTATTTTTTGCAGACATTCTTTTGGTTTGTCTTCTGTTAAGTGAAAAATAAGGAAATAGATTTGTCATGAAATCTGGTTTTATAAAGCTACTGTAGCTGTGAATCGGGGTTGCTATCTGAAAATTAAAATACGCTGCTTATGTTTTCATGTGTCTTCACTGCTAGCAAGGAGTTCGTATGACAGTTCTGCAGATGAATGGGTTTTATTTGCAGTGTTATGGATAAATGACATTCTGGTTTAGGACAGCAGGGCAAGTTTATCAGAAGAGCAAAGGGGACTTGTAGCTTTATACTAATATTGCCCAGTACAGTAAGCACACTTCGGTTCACATGAGGTTTCAGTTATCCTTTCAGTGAAAGCTCGACATGGCTTTTCAGTTGAGTTCAGAAGGCTATCAAAGGAAAAAGGCCAGCATTTAAGAAATGGAAAGATTGTCCCAGTGTGGAGAACAGGGAAGCCCATAAATCATGGCAGGTTAAATGTAAATAGGATATTGCAGGCTTTAAAAAAAAAAAAAAAAAGAGGATTTGGAAAGCACTTGGCAAAGGATGCTCAAACTGATTGTATGAAGTCCTTTAAATCAAAAGCTGGAAGCCACCCTTGGAAGCTGGTGGAACTACTTGTTGGCAGAGTAGCCAGGGGCTAGGTTGGTAGTGCCATGACAGAGAAGCTTGGTGTTTTGGTTTCTTTCTTCGCGTCAGACTTTACTGCTGAAGATGTAGGGGAGATAGCCTTGCACATGCTGCACATGGTGTGTTCTTTGTATTAGGAGGTCAGATGATCTGCAGCCCTCTGGAGTAGATATTCAGGAAGTAATAGAGCAGACAGATGAGTTAGATGTGATGTCACCTGGACTGATGACCTTCAGCTGGGAACTCAGTTGTGAACCTGCTGGGCAAGGTGTTCACCCTCTCATTACAAATAGCCCCACTGGCGCGAAGGTGAAGACCGGTGAGCTGGGGGGGTCAAACAGGGCCGTCTGGGAGGGAGGCAGTCTGGCTTCTGAGCATGCTGACCTGCTGGTAGTTGTAAGGATATAGCAGGTGGACGGAGGAGATCTAGTGGCTGCCATGTGTTTTGATTGTTGAAAGTCTTTGAATGGGTTTTGACGCCAAAGATCATTAAAGAAGCTAAATTATTGTGGGATTGCAGGAATCTTTTTATGGATTTGAAGTTTGTAAGGGACAGAGAGCAAAGGAGATGACTTACCAGTTGCTTGTCAGGATGGAGGAGAGCGAGCAGTGGGATTCCCAGGGTCAACGCCAGGGACCATTTTATTTGTCTTTGTTATAACCTAGAGTGGTCATGGATGGTACTGGGCTCCTTGAGGTAGGCAAACACCAAACGGATAGCAAGGGAATCCTGAAGGATCTCAGGGAACTGAGTGGGTAAAAAGGTGGCAGAGAAGCTGCAGTGTAGCTAAAATGTAGGGTTATGCACTGAGTGGGAAAGCAATCTGAACCAGGCCTACACAGTACTGAACTTGGCACTGGAAGCTACAACCCAGAAAAGAGCTCTTGGAGTCGTTGCTGGCAGTTCTCTGGAATCATTGGATCAGTTGGAAGCAGCAGCAGAAAAAGCAAAAAAAAAGCTAGTGGACATTATCAAGAAAGCAAAGAATCATTTTGCTGCTGTATAAAACTTAACTGCACCCACGTGTTCTGCACTATGTGTGGTTTTGTCTCCTATTTTTGGGAAGAGTTCAGTAACATTAGAGAAGTCACAAGGAAGAGCCACTAAAATGATTAAGAAGATGGAGCAATGGCCTTTCAAGGGATGTCTAAAAATGGGGAGGCTTTTCAGGTTGGAGAGGAGGAAGCTGGAAGGAAATTGTGGCTGAGGTTCACCAAACCATGAAGGCGGTGGATAAGATGAATACAGAGCTGTTGTTCACCAAATCCTCCAGTACATGCTTAAGAGCATGTGGACAAGTAGGACACAGCTTTGAAAAAGTGCTTCTCTGCACAGTGGCGAGTGTTCTCCTGCGTCTTACTGCTTCAGGAGGTTATGGCTGTGACAGTAGCAGCAGGTTCATTACCTGTTTACTAAGCTAAATTGCAAAACTTTGGAATTGTATTCAGACAGCCAAAGTTTTGCCTCAATCCCAGTAGTTTGTATTTCTCAACTGCTGAATTTAGGATTTCAGAGGCATGAAGTCAGTGACAAATGCTGGCTCAAGGATGAAGGTGGAATTTAGATTGCATAGATATGGCCTTAGTTCTGAAATGTGAGGAACATGACCAACATTATATCTGCTTTCTGTTGTTAGGTATCTTCTGAATGTTTGTATGCCAGGATTTCAAAATAAGCATATTCCTCTGGGCTGTTTCTGGACTGTACAGGAAGAATACTGGATACTGTTTTGGGGGAAGTAGGCAATTTTGTGCTAATTTATATGGATGTGTTAATTTTTTAATTAAATCTTTTATAAGCTCATTTCAAGCAAATTTAAAATAAACGCTACATGTACCTGTATTAAGGTAACATATGAAACTGAATTTATGAACTCTATCCTTCCTGTCTCAGCAACAACAATTATTCAATTGAGAGTAAGAATATACTAATCCAAACATTAATGAGAAAGCTTCTGTCTTTCGTAACATGCTGTGCTTGACAAGTATTTATACCATAAAAGCTTCATGCTATTAGTCACCCTCCTAAGAAAGATACTTCATATGTTTACCAAGGTATATTAATATTAGTATCTATGAAGTGCAGTATACAGGTCTTGAAGCAAACCAAAATGCTACTTGTTACAAAGACTAATCTTGTTAAAGCCAAGTCAGAAATCTTCCAAAATGTCAGTGGTGTGTTCAGTTAGAATTAGATTACTTAAATACTAAGTTTTCCCATGCTGTCTGCTCTGTGATTGCAGTATTTAGTCATTATTTTTCAAGTACAAAATTTGATGCCCTTCAGTGCAGCAATTCCACATGGCAGACATTTCAGTGCACACAGCAATATTTACAGCATTGCTGTCATTCTGGACTATTCTGCTTCACAACTGCCTAATGAAGGAGCTGCCGTAATTTGCTGCAGGCGCGAGAGAGCCCAGGGGAAAAGGGAAGGGAGGAATTCCCTGTGGAGTTAGGGCACGGCGCAGCCGCCGCAGTGCCAGGAGATGCCTCGTGTCTCAGCTGCATGCCGTGTCCGCTCGGAGCAGGCGTGTCTGCAAACAGCGATCGGAGGTCGCGCTTGTTCAAACATCTGTGTTTGCTGCATTCCTGCCATTCTGCAAGCCACGGTACAGCACCAAACCCCTCTCTCTGCTACTCTACCATCTGTTTGATGTTGACAATGTCCTGCTATAATGGTGGGATACCACTAAACATGTTACATACCTGACAGATGATGTTTCAAAACTCGATTTTTTTACATGCTGTGAAGTCATCTGCACGTAGACAAGTCTGCATGTTGGGCAGCAGCAGACAAGTTTGCTGGTTGACTACCTATGTATGAAAGAAAGTGCTTTAATCTCCCTTCTCCAAGCCATCCCCTCCTTTCTGATTTACTGTTCTGTGTCCTAGGCGGATGACTTTGCCCTTAAATAAGGGGTCAAAACAGAAGTTCATTTTGACAAGACTGTTAGAGAAAGCGGTGAGGGAGTAGGAACTGTCTAGCTCCTGCACAAGGGGGGCTTGTGATCTCCTGCAAGCCTGAGCAGCAGGGCCAAGGTTTCCCACAGAGGTCAGTGTGGCAGAAATGCAGAGCGTTTGAGCAATCTGCAGTGACATTCAGCTCTTCAAGTTTGTTCCTGCACCAGCGAAAGAAAGCTGCCCAAGCCCACGGTTAGATCAAGGGTGGCTGAGAGGATTGAAACACCTCATGATAAAGAGTATAGGTCTAAATAATTAGATATCTTAGATCCTTGTAAAGCTGTGAGACAGTCACCATAAAGTAGATTTTTCAGTTACTTGTTCTTTCTTAAAACATAGTATTTTTTAATTAAGCAATTTTCTTTATTTCTTTAGACTTCCTTTAAGCACGAAACACATGGAAAATAGTCCAAACCAATTTACACATGTGTTTACATTAAAAGGTATTTCCATACTTGGATTTCAGTGCATGTCATGCCAGCATCTCATTTTGAACCTGATCTTGCTCCTCCTCCATATTATGGCAGCACATTTAGTTTAGTGAGTGCAGCATTTGGTGCAGATATTTGTATCCTGGAACAATATGTTAAGATTATTGAAATACCAGAGGATCTCACTAAGAGAGCTATGCAGCTGCAAAAAGTGAAGTAATTACTCTTATTGTTTAAAGCTTGTTTTTTCTATTAACCCACTATGATATAAATGGTCGGTTTAAATAAAAGAGGTTAGGCTCCCATCCTGAGTGATGCGAGCCATGTAGTGTTTTTGTACCTGGATTTTGGCCTACACTTAAGTTTCTGCTTTCCTTTATATGGCATTTCCATAAATTATCTGTACTTTGCAGTCCTTATTCTCTGTTCCTGAAAGTCATTGATCCTGTTGCTGTAAACCAGATTTTCTGCATTTCAGGGGAGTCAGAAAGTGGTCTGAGATGTTCAAAGGGATGATCAAATTTACAGTGGCTTGAAAATTATTATTACATTTAAATCACAAAATGATAGAGACTACAGTTCAGTTTTCTGCTCTAACACACTTTCAAAAAATGAGATAAATATTTGTGTTTACCTGAAATATGTAATGGGATATTTCCTAATCATAGACATGTAAATAATGAGCTTTTATTAACTCATCATTAGCTTCTGTTCCAGAATTCTTGGGTGCTAACTTGGAGCTGTTTGTTTTCTAGCAAAAGCAGATCGGTCGCTCACCTGGGATAAGCAGTATAGAACACCAGCAGGAAATCACTAAATTGAAGGCAGACCTGGAAAAGAAGAGTGTTTTCTATGAAGAGGAACTGTCTAAACGAGAAATAATGCATGCTAATGAAATAAAAAATCTGAAGAAAGAACTGCGTGATGCAGAGAGCCAGCAGCTTGCCCTCAAGAAAGAAATCATGATTTTGAAAGACAAGCTAGAAAAAACTAGAAGAGAAAAGTGAGTGTTTTATGGTATTTATCTTAAGTTTGAAATACCTTTTAAAGTTTTCTCGTATGCTTCCAAACACACTATTGCTTCAGAATTATAGCATAGACAGGTGCATTTTGGCTGATTTAATGTTGTGGTTGAATATAAAGTAGCTGAAGTTGGCGCCTTTGTCACCTTTAGTAGCAAAATAAAAAAGAAAACCACAAAGCCTGAACTGAAAGTCAGTTTTGCACCAGGATTCTTGCGCTGGCTGACAACTTCCAATTCAGGGTAAATTGACCCCTGAAGCTCATGCCGAAGAATTAAACAGGTTTTTTGGGACATTTTTTTCTGTTTGGTATTCTCATCTTTGGATGCAAAACTAATGTGTTAGAGATCAACTATTGCTGGCATTTCTGCCAGCACAGAAACAGTCACTTAATGTGGACTAAGGCTAATCCATGCTGGGTTCTATCCAGTGTTAACAACAGTCGTCAGACTAGTAGGCGTAAACTGCTTTATCTCTTCGGACATGGTCATTTCTCAGAGACCTGATTTTTTTTTTTCCTCCTACATAGTAGAGTTTATAACTGGCCTTGAGAATGTTCCTTGAGGCATTCATTAATAAAAACAGATATTCCTATTGGATAATGTTGTACTGAAAATAGTAAAAGTCACAGCTTGAATGCATTCATCACTTCCATTCATAAAAAAATTCAAAGTGCTGTATGCACACTAGCATAGATGCTTCTTTTTCTGGACGTAGTAAAAAGGGATGTTAGAAAATCCCTAAAGAAGAAACTGTTATTCAAAGCTCAGCCAAGCTGTAGTGAGTCCTTGTCTATAGGTTGTAAATAAAACAAAAACATTTTTCATGGATGAACCATGTCGTCTTAGAATGCAACTATTTGTGCCTTAAACACATTTTCACAGTAGGTTGCTGTTTTTTATTGGCAGTATGTTTTTGTTGTACCACAACTTGATGCTTTTCCTGACCTGTAAGTTATAAATGCAAAAAGGACTACACTGTCCTGTAACATATAAAGATGGTACAGGACTTCCCTTGTCATTTCCGAAGTAGTGTCCCGAAGGGCAGAACGCTATGCGAAGAATCCTTAGTACTTCCTTATGCAGGCTAAACTTATCTTAAAGATCATGCCTCTGCATGGTGATGAGCGGAATCTGGGGAATCTCTTCTGGGTTTTATCAGAACCATTGCCAAATTGTATAACTGCAAAACTTATGTGTCCATCTCCTGTACTAACATGTAGTTTAACAAACTTAATTAGCTTCATAAACTTGGTTTCAGTCAGGTTTCTCCCTGTGAATAGATGATGAATTGGATTCACATCTAAAATGAATGGTGATTTATGCATATAGTTCCATATGTTTTTCAAGTATGTTGGCATAAAAGAAAATTTTGAAGCATGAATCCAACCAGAATCCAACATTTGGGCCTTAATGGGCGGGTCTTTAGCTACACGCGGTGTTGGATGTCCAAGCATAGAGAGTGACCCTTCAACTGGGTCTTGTTAAATAGTGATGCAGGATTTCATAGCAAGCATTAGGACTCCACACAAATGCAAAGTCCACCATTCAAGGTATGAGTATTTATGATTTATTACAGATTGACATCTCTAGAAGTTCAGAGATTAGAAGGGAAGCTTAAATATTAGGAATGGAAGAATTGTTATTGCTCGATGTGTAGTATTTGGTTGTTTTCCATAAATACCATTGATTTTATTGTTGTCTTTTCTCCTTTCGTGCATTGTTTTTAGCTTTTGTAATCAGACATACAAAGCTTTTTGTGAATCTGCCAATAAAGTTGCTCAGTGTAAGGGTTGAAGAGGAAGCACCTGGAGGCTTTGTGCTGAATCCAGTGGAATTAGTGCAACAATAGCGGTGGGGTGGGGTTGAATCAGACACAATTTGGGGAGAGAAAAAAAAAACAAAAACAACCTTAAATCTAAAAGGATCTTTAGTGCCTATGTTTTAAAAAATGACTTTGACATGCTGCTGTAGCTGTCCATTATTAAGGGCTATAATCTAAAGGTAGGAACAGTGTAGATTATTCAAGCAATGGTTGATAAGAGTTTTGTCAAAAAACTGTTCTCCTGTTCTCTGTTTATGCCTTTTTCTCTCTCTCTCTCTTTTTTTTAAAATAAATATTCACGGTGGTGGTTTCTACTTAATTTTGGAAAACTCAACAACCAAAATCATCAAGGAAGAGAAACTATCACTCTGTATAAAATGATAGCCCTTTGCCCCTTTGCTAAGGTCTGATATTTCGCATGTTCTTAAAATTGGGAATATAGGAATACACTATTAGACCAGTGATCCACCTAGTGTGATACTCCATTTTAGATTTTTTTTTTATTTAATATTTTAGGAAAGGTGCAGGAAACTGTGAAATTAATTATGTTTGTAGAAGGTTCTTCTAAGCCTGTCATTTAATGATAGATTTATTAAGTATAGAGCTTTATAAGAAAAGGGTGGGATTTTTGTTTGTTTGTTTTGCTTCAGGTCTGCTTTTCTTAGTTTCACAGTAGTAAGATAAAATATTTTTCCTTCTTCTCCAGCTGCAGTAAAGTGCTGGGGGGCGAAGTGGTGTCACAGAGCTGTATTTTTCATTGCTTTCGTGTGGTTTGCTACAATTGCTTTAGTGTTAAAAAGAAATCTGGATCGTGTATGACTCCCTAAACTTCAAGATCAGATAAACAGCTGAATTTTAGATGAGAAAGCTTCAGGGCTCAGATAGGAGGATGCCAGGCTTCAAAGCAAGTGTGTTATTTTGTTCCTGCAGGCTGACCATAGTTCACCTATGGGAGCCGTCACAGCGCTGGGCATTGCTGAGTCGATACTAACCCGTGTGATGGGTTGCGTCCACCTTGTCCTGTTGGAAAGGCGACTCCTTTGTTTATGTATGATATTATAGTAACCTAACTGGAATTAGTGTCACTTAAGAACATAAAAATATGTTCTTAATATGTTGCTGGTGCTTTCAAGGCTGCATCGAGCCTTTGAGCCTTGAAAGAAGTTTTAGACAAATATAGAACAACAAAACCCACTAAACTAAACCATAGATACATAAAAGCTAAACAAAAGAAGTTAACCAAATGGTTTAAAATTACTTTGCTCTTCTCTCTGAGAAGTTAATTTTGCTCTATGCCTTGCAAACAGAAGCAAGACCTGTTATTAATTCCCCTGGCAGCCAGAGCTTTAATCTCTTTTTGCCTTTTCCCTAGCTGGTTCATCACATGCAAGGAATCCAGTGGTGCAGGGAAGGGCTCGTGGTGGGTTTCAAGCTTGGACCTTGAACAGTGACTATAGTATGTTACTTGGCAGCATGCAGCATTATGTTTCAAAGGAAGCCTGGCAACACACCATTGCTCCATGAGTCTAACATGCCGTACTAGATTTCAAAGAGCGGTCAAAGCTCTAAATGAATTTCAAATCAGGAATGGGAAGTTCAAACCAGGATCACTCTTAGCCGAGTTCAGTGCAGCCCCTGACACTTCGCAGCTTTTAAGGGTGCTCCCGCAATCTGACAGTTCTGCATTTCAGGGCACATGTAATTTCTCTGTTGCAAAACATGAATCTCTGCCAAAGCAATTGCAATGCTCAGAGAAAGTTCCCCTGCATTTTATTTTTCACTGAGTTCACCTTTTTATGGGCACTTTGCAAACTATTTAGTTACTGTGCTGTTTACTGCATTCATATTTTGGTACCTGTGGTATTTATAGTCTGGGTTTGTTGAGCTCCAAAGGAGCTGGGTACCAGATACCTGTCACAGTGGATGCAGGATGCCACAAAATCATCTTCCTGAAACTGAAGAGACGGCAACTCTAGAAAGTGGATTTGAGGAGGGAGATACCAGTCTGCAACATTGGAGTGCACATCTGTAACAAAATGACGATTGTTTTGGCAAACAGAGCACCTGTAGTTTGTTTTATTTTTGGATTCCCGTGTTCATTGGACAAGAGTAAAATCTGTGTTAAGCAGAATCAGACAAGGTTCTTGTGTTGAATGAAACTGATCAAAGGAGGGAAGGGTGGGTGGAAACAGCTAGTCTGAAACTCCTTTTCAGATGGAGAGATCCATACATTCAAATCTGGTGAGTGTATAGGTTATCCATCTACAACTTAGCCAAACGGTAACTGGAGAAACTGTTCAGATTTCTCCTCTGGCTGAGTTGAACTGCACTCAAGTAACTGCACATTTAAGCTTTTCTCATCAGTGACAGTCCCCAGTGATTTAATTCAACTTCTGTATGTTCTGGTTTCACATGGGGTCATGTTTGCAGGTCATTCTGCATGAAACCTGGAACTGCAGAAAGGTATTAATGTTAAAGTAACATTTTAATGAACTTTCAGACAATTTTCTCTGAACATCTTGCCATGCCATGCTGTATCTGCCCTTCAGATGTAGAGCTTCTTAATGTAAAGAATAAACATTAGCTCAGTGGAGCTTTATTCTTTCAGTAGTGAAGGAAAGATAATTTAGTGAAGGAAAGATAACTGTCTAATGCTAGAATTAACAGACTCTCTTATCATACTAAAATGCATTCTTTACTTATTTTATTTGCTTATTTTAGTAGGCTGAGAGGTTAGCAGTATATTACTTTTTATTTAGCAATATGTTACTTTTCTTTCAAACACTGTATGCATTGATCTTCACATATTTGAGTAGGTATTATGGTGGGTTTTTTTCAGAATAGGAAACCTTTTAATTGTGCTCCCCTTTTGTTTCTTAGCCAAAGTGAAAGGGAGGAATTTGAAACAGAATTTAAACAGAAATATGAACGAGAAAAGATCCTGCTCACGGAAGAAAACAAAAAGCTTTCAAATGAACTTGATAAGGTGAGTATTTATTAGCTGAGTCTTGAGTATACAAGAACACTGTGCTGAGCTATGTTGTGGTCTGTCATAAATCCTAATTGGTAGCAGGATTAATAATATGCAGGGAGTTGTGATTAGTGTTAGATTTAAGTAAAGAATTGCATTAATTCTTTGAACCCATGTACATGCATCTGGATTTGAGAATGTGTGCACATATTTATATATGTGCATGTCTGTGTGTTTGTATGTGTGAGAATACAGTTATATGGTCTTGCAGAGTTTATAAGAGGACCTCTTGACAGTATGTTAAACCAGAAAAAAAAGAGGGCTTGATTGTAGGACCAGAATATAAAAATACATCGTTACTGATGTGATTGCAGAGAATGGATTTGCATGTCAATTACTGTGAAAAAACAGGGCCCCTCATACCTGAAGAGACTAAGTGTTGCTTTGAGATACTAAAAAATCCAAATGATAAGAAGGTTAAATTGCGGATTGTGTTGAACAAGGAATAAGTATGTTTCATGCTTTTGGGTTGTATTTTTGTTGTTTATTTTGACTGGTCATTCAAGTTCACTATGGATTGGCTATGTCTTGCTGTACTTGTCTGTCCTTTTTTAAATGCATTAACCTGTTTTAAAAATATGATGAAAGTGTAGTATTCTTTAAGGTAAGTCTGTTTGCATGTCAATGTTCAAATTAAAGTATATTTTCATACCAGTATAAGCATTTGTATAAGCATGGTTCAAGAACAGTAAGAGCCCAGTCACTTTGATAGCTTTTCTGCTTTGACTTGTTCTTTTTTTTTAATTCTCTTTTCTTTTCAATTTGCCTAGCTTTGTATTTGTCTTGTCAAACGACATTCACTAAATAGGCCTATTTACATGATAAATCCATTTAAATGATAAATATATAGTGGAGTAGTTATATGAGGAGTAAAAAGGGCAGACCAGATTAAAAATGGGTATTGTTGCATCATTTTGATTTGTTAATTTATTTCAGTACTAAAAGAAGCGTTTCACACGTGCTCCATTCCCTTTAGCGGGCCTTCCTGGAAGGTTGGTCTGATCTCTGCTTCCCATTATGACTTGGTGAATAATTATTGAGCATAATGGAGGTTTCGTTCCCAAAACCGACTCAGGTTGGCTTCTGCTCTTGTCTTGCAGAAGGGGCTTGTATGAGTGACAGCTTGGTGACTGCGAGGGAGGTTAATTGCTAGCTCTGCTATATTGTACTTACAGATGTGCATTTAATTTCCATTTCCCTGTCTGCAAGTGAGGAAAATGAAAAATGGGGTATAAGATGCCTGCAGCATTTCGGTACCAACTCAGGGCCCTATCTGCTGAGCCTCACCTTCGCCATACTGATCAAGCGAGGGAGAGATAGGATTCTTTTGTCTGAGCTATAAAAATTTCAGTACTTCTGCTTCGCATTTCTAGTGTTTTTTCTTGAATATAGAGCATTCCACCTCTATACTGTGCAACACAGAAACCTTGTGAGAATAGCAGAGATATTTAGGGACCAGTTCTCAGGAAGCTCAGTTACTTGAGTAAGAAGGTAAGGCCTTGCAGTACATCTAAGGCCGTGCCTGAGAAGAAGAAATTCTGGCTTTTGTTGTTCCATGGCATTTACCCAAAAGGGTGTCCCAATGTTAGTGCATCAAGGGGGTGTGTGGCTCCAAGCAACTATGGTGCCGGCCCCGCAGAGAAGATCTCTAACAGGTTCTTTGACTTCTCATTCAGCTCACCACCATGTTCGAGAGGCTGAGTATGAACAACCGGCAGCTGGAAGAAGAGATGAGAGACCTGGCGGATAAAAAGGAGTCCGTGGCCCACTGGGAGGCCCAGATCACTGAGATCATCCAGTGGTGAGTGCCCAGCTCTAGCCTCGTTGCAGAAGCCCTCGGCCAAGGCCAGTGTGTGGTAGGGCTGCCCTGAATGAAGCTTGCGTGTGGCGCTCGCGAGTGCTCACACCCATCCAGGGTCCGGCTGTCTTCTTACCTGGGATTTTAGGAATGCCTGAAGGTAGAAACCCACGTTCCTCTTTAAGAGTAAAAGTGTTTTTTCAAATGCAACTGTTTGAAGGGCAAAGGCCCTGGGCTTGGGTGCGGCTGTGGCTTTGGCAGAGGGCGGCAGGAGCCAGAATCAGGCACTGCCCTCGCGCTCCCGCCGTGGCCTGGGAAGAGCAGCACGGGCTCTGCATGGGGCTCGCTGCTCCCTTCGGCTGAACGACACCCAGCTAGGGCAGGCTTCATGTGATTCCCACAAGGAGAGCATTGGAAGCTGACAAAATTCCAGTCAAGTGATGTTGGCAATAACACTTCTGTTAAATAGCGAGAAGATGTTTGTAAGGGTTTCTCTCCAGTTTGAATAAATACATTGAGAAGAGAATAACAAGCTGAAAATATTAAGAGAAGATTATTTTTTCAGGGTGGTTGCTATTTTTCCTCTCCACTCCTGCTTGTCTCCCCTCCTTTATGGCTCAGTGTCACGTTTAACTTCTGTGGAAACAGTCTGTATTCAGAGATTTTCGTACAGATCTTTCACTTCTGGGAAGATTTCATAATCATAAATTAATCTATTTTTTTTGGTTTCCTACTGTTTTTTTTCCTCCCGTTTTCCTGTCTCTCCCAAGCTAAATACTTGGATGCAACAAGCTAGATTAAAAATAGGAAACATGCTTTTTAAAGAATTCTAGTTGGGCATTGTTCTAATGTCAGTATAATCTTGTTGTCCAAATATGGAGAAATCTTTAGCTTTTGCATAAAAACTTTGATGCATATCAAGAAAGAAAGGCTGAGCTCTGGGTTTCTGGAAGTGTTTTAAACAGTGTTTGTTACATAAAATTATATAGCTCCAAAATGTGTTAGCAAGTCCATAGTGTCTCAGTACATTTTATTTGTAGTAGAAGTATTCGTAGTAGAGGTCAGAGTAGAAATTTAAAAGGCATGATTTGTGTATGTTTCTTTTAAATTTTTTCCCCTCATACAACTGTAAGTGTAGTGGACTGCCTGTATCGCTGAAATTAAAAAAAAAAAATACGCTGAAGTTGTTCAAAAAAAGAGATAATTTGTAATTCATCAGAAATTTTTAAATACTCAGAGGAATAAAATCCAGATAACGAGAAAGATAAGTCTGTCATTTCACATTCCTTATGATTGCCAGAGATTTTTTGATTGCTTTAAGGAAATGCTTGTCTGTCTAAATGCACCAAGGTAACTAAACTCCATTTTTCAGATTTACATGTGAAAGCACTCATGAAACTGGAAGGTCTGGAAAAAGCCAAGACAGCCTTAGTTGTGGATTGCTTTACTTGGCACTATGTAAAAATATACCAACAGCTTTAAGACAGCCCCTTCTCCAATTTTTATGAGGGTTTAGTATTTTAAGAATGTAATACTGATGTGGTTCACATATATGATAAAGTATCTTGTGTATAATCAGACACAAGACATCAGAATGTCTGGGGGATGGAGAAGAAGGCTTGGGATTGGAGTTTTTGTTATCCCTAAAGACGCTTAATGAAAAAGAGTTGGGAAGTGAAGTCTGTAACTTTCATAACTAAAGATAACACTTTTGTTGGTCTTGTTATAAAATAGGACTAAAAACTCAAGAATTACATTAAGAAATGTTCCCAGCAAACCATTAAGGAGACAAAAGCCACACAGAATTTTTCTAATTGCTGTACACATCTCATTTTCCTCCATAATTCTATCTGCCCATGTTAAATTTTGTTCAGTGGTGAGAAGCCATATTCTGGCTCAATTTTTTTTTTTCCAAAGTTTAAATTTTGCTTTTGATGCCCAGATACTGTGGCAATTACATCTGCTATCCATTTGTTCAGTCCTGCATACCGAAAGTAGGTCTTGACTTGGGTTTTCTTGCTATTGAACAAGGGGCACTATATTAAGGTTTTTAAACATCCATAACAGTGATAAATATTGTAATAGAATATATATATATATATATAAAACCTTAAACTAATCTTAATTTAGCAGTTACCAGCCTTTGTTTTCTTAAGAAAAATATGCCATTTAAACCCGCACATCATCTTTATGACACCTTAATGTCCATGCTCTGACACATTAGGGTAGAGCTTTTACTCTCCAAATCTTAAAGAGGTTTTCCATTAAAGTATTATTTTAAGAGTGTTATATTTTGGGAGCATACTTACTACTTCTTAAAAATGATTTTAGTCTGCCATCTTTTTTTGGAACTCTGAGTCTGGAAGCATAGAAAATTGTAGATAAAATTAATTGCCTGGTTTTCCTCAGCAACCTGTGCAAGTTCAGGTGTTTATTCTAGTCCTATTTTAAGCAGGAGAAGTCTAAGGAGTTCATTATTTCCTTTGAGCATTTTGTCATAGTCTTTTAGATCCCTCTCTTAGGAAACCTTCCCCATCGCTCGAGTCCACATTTCAGGTTTAGGTCATTGCGTCTTTCACAGAAGGTATTCCCTGAGCCTTTTTAAACTACTCTTTCTTTTAGATTTTATAAAATGCAAGTGATTTTCATGGATTATCACGATCCCATTAGCCTCTCCCTGCTTTTCTATTGTGCTCTTTTGCATCTTGTTTATGGCAAGCATCCAAAAGCTTTTTTATTTTTGATATTATCATCCCAAGCGACCATAAATATAGGCAACTTTTTAATATGTACTTGAATCAAAAATTCATTCTGAATTTGAATGTGGTAGCAGTAGATTCTCACAGATCGTTCAGTCTTAATGGAGCTATTAGATTGACAAGCTTATATTATCCAAACTACTCATCAATCGTTGACAAGAATAAGAAATATTGAGGCTTATATAGCCAGCTGTAAATTTTCATATGGCAGATAGGGAAAAGATTCATTGCATACTAGGTTAATGCAATTGCTAAAAAAATGAGTCTTTCAGCCATGGTACTGTATTTCAGATCTACTGCAGAAAGGAGGTCAATGGAAACCTTTGGTAGTGATTCCCAGATTATTTGGCAAGAAACTTAACTTGTTAGCCTCTCTGAGTGGGATTCATTTAACCTAACGTTAGAATGGTTCCTACAGTAGTCAGCTAAGATAAATCAGATGACTAGTCCTATAGGAATCTCTGTTTCCAGTGCCTATAAAGGAAGCTTAGACACTTAGATTGAATGAAGAGTTCTGTTTTGTTGGATTCATACAGATGGATGAGGGGATTTCCCCCCTTCATTTATCTGTAATGGGGGTATCTGTAATGGGGGGGAGGGTCTGTAATGGAGGTAATGTCCATAGAGTGGGCATCATGTTTCTGTTCAACTGTCAGTACTCAGAAGTTTCAGCTAATTCTCTCCTTACAGTCTAGTGTCTTTCCAGCCAACTGTAGTAGAATCATCGTAGAATGCTTAAGGTTGGAAGGGACCTCTAGAGATCATCTAGTCCAACCCCCCTGAACATGCAGGGTCACCTAGAGCACGTGGCACAACATAGTTGATTTTTATTTTAATTATTGATTTTCTAGAAAAAAAAATCTGTGCTAAATCGAATCTTTAAAAGTCTGAAAGTATGAAAAATTTGAAACCTGATTGCTCTCAGAAGAAAGCAAACAGAAACTGTGGGAAAGACTATAGAGGATAATGGTTTTGAGAATAGTTACATGAAGACAGAAATGTGAAAGCTTTGAGAAACTACATCAGAATGGGAATCATGGACCTCAGGCTTCTCTGAGGTTTTTTAAATCAAGTGAGATGTAGCTTTGTATAGGGTACAAGGGCTTCAGGACCCTTCTTCGCTAGCATAAGATCTGTAGTTCTCTGTGTCCATTTTGTAGTGTAGAAATTTCCCAGATTTAAGACTCAGGAAATCTGATTTTTGTAGCAGCCTGACAAAGAAAATGCCAGATATTTTGTTAATAATTATTTGAAGTTTATCAGGATGCTGGTCACTTTTCCATGCCGTTTTGTTTGGGGAGCGGGTTAATAAATGGAGGGATTAAAAATTTCTTGACAGCTCTAAGAGGTAACATTTAATCATGCAGAAATTTGCAGCTGCTCTGATGAACCAACCTTCTGAAATGCTTCAGTTAAACATGAAAATGGAAGGATTAACCAAATCCTTTTTTGAGGAAAGAAGTAAGTGTCTAAAGGACTATTATTTCTTAGGGCTCTTGGTATGTTTATTAGGACTCTGCGAAGGGAAGCAAGGAAGAAAACATTCATAAAAGTGGCTTTATCATTCTTATTTTATCTTTTAAAATAAACCCAAACAAACAAAAAACACCCAATAAACCATAACAAAACAAAAAGCTCCAGGAACTGCTGGGTTCATGCTGTTTAATCCGCGCGGTATGATTCACAAGAGAAGGTTGCCATCTAGTGGATGGCAAACCTAAACTGAAGTTAGAGTGTTTATAATTGCCTACTTTTTATTTTCTATAATGTTCTGTGAAAGATTTCTGTGAGGTTTTGCATTTGCAGCTTTTCAATAGTTAGAGCTTGAAAGTTCTGTGCCTTATAAACCAAACACCTGAAATGATTCCTCAGCTTCCACAAGGAAAGGTATATATGCCATGAAATTGGACACTTAGTGATTTTTCAGCTTTAAATAGAAAAGCATTTCAAGAGGTTCTGGCTTAGTTTTAATTTGACATTGTTCCTTTCTTCTGCAAAGATTGTATGTCATTAAAAATCGTAATCAGAAGAACACTGATTTCTAAGATCTTTTCTGGTTTTGTACTTGGAAAAAACTCACACTCTCACATTCAAAGCCTCACACTCTTTTTATTCCTATTTATACTCTATTTTCTTTTAATTATGCCTTTCATTATACTCTTCCCACTGCATTTGTGCTACTTCTCACGTCTCTTTCTCCTCTTCTAATTTTCATAGCAGTCATACTTCCAATGGTTTGCATTTGAACATAGGATAAAATCTTCTTTATGTGCTCGTTAAAATGTGTTTGACCCAGAATGCTATGGGGGAAAAAAAAAAGCTTATATGGTACTTTTATTGGGCTTTCATTTTTTCCCCTTTTACCTCAGGCAAAAATATAGGCTTATTCATATCAAAATTCTCATAGTCTTTAATAGAAGCAGCGCATGGTTCTCTTCTAGGTTTCTCCCCACCCCTTGTAAACAGGAGGTAAAGAAGGTAATGTCCAAATTATTAAAGAACTGTTTTTTTGTTTGTTTGTTTAAGTTCGGGTCAGGGTTCTGTGTTTGCCTTAGCCTCCTGTACATGAAAGCAGTTTTCCTTCTATAAGTCTTAAACTTTGTGCAAGTCTAAAAACTCCCTATGCAGAAGTCACTGCAAGTTGCCAGTGTTCAACCCGTGGCTCTTGCAGCATGGTCTTGCCCAAGCGCAGTATCGGAAGAGTTTGGTTCCTCCTGTGCCCATGGCACTTCAGAGCTTGTGCTTCTGTCTTTGCTGCTTCCTGGTGACTACATGTAAATTTTTGTTGAAACATTAAATTGTTTTTATTAATGAACAGTAAACTTGCAAATTATTCCTTTTCTGTATTCACCGTCTGTATGAACCCCATAGCATCACTCAGAGAAACTTAAATTGCTTCATGTGCACTGGGGGAAAATCCCTTTCTGCAGAGATCACTATGAGACAAAATCATCACTCGGGAGAACTCGCTTGAGGTTTCCTTGAGGTTCTAGCAGCCTTTTTTTTTTTTTTTTCCTGCCCCTGTGTTAATGCCTAAGACAAAGTGAAGAATCTACTGATGATCAAAGAATCCAAAAAACAGACTTGCCTTTTTCTTTGATCTGTTTACATTCTGAAAGCATGTGTTGGTAGAAAGAAAGTTTAGGGGATGAGAGCGCCTCACCTGGCTTATACCGTTTAATAACATTAGAATTACATTCTCCCCAGTTAAGCACTATTTGTTGAAACAGTAGTATCTGTAGTAGTCACTGTTTAATGACTAATTCTCATGGCCAACTGATACAGTAGCAAGCAAACTCTCAAAGAGAGCCACTAGTTCCAATGCTTTTTGGCTATCCCCATTGTTATTGGATATACTATTTGTTTTAATTTCTTCCTTGAAAGTACAATTTCTCTGCCACACTCTGAATTTCAGGTAGCTGATGTGTATGCTGGGATAATACTTACTCGGATATTATTACTTACCTAGATACGTAGTTTCTGTGTCTGTATTCCTGGTCTTAGTCATCCGTATTGTTTAATGGAGTGCTTCTTCAAAGCAACAGAGGTTTGGTTTTGTGTGGTTTTCTCTTTCTTTCTTTCTTTTTTTTTCCTGATCTCTGTAGCTTTTTTTGATTTGAGGTTTGTAATCTGCTTTTCTGTTGCTGTTGCTGTTTTTTTTTTCCTTCTCTTTCTGGTTACTATTTTGTTAAAGAGGGTTCTGATTTTATTTTAAGTTGTTTAGTTACAATGCTTGCTTTCTTTCTACTGTATTGTTTAGGGTAAGTGACGAAAAAGATGCTCGAGGTTATCTTCAAGCCTTGGCTTCCAAAATGACAGAAGAACTAGAGGCCCTGAGGAATTCCAGTTTGGGTGCAAGAGCAACAGTAAGCCTCCAACTCCATCTACCAGATTTTTTATGGCTTGAAAAAATTTGGTAGTTTAATAAATTTAATTAAATAATTTGGTAGTTTCAGCTCCAGTAATAACCTGTCTGTAGAGTCTGTGTTACTCAAAAGTTAAATTTGTTCCCTTTCCCTAAATGCCAAATTTATTACCAATTAACTAAACAACAGTGTGTTTTTTGTTTAGGTAGCTGATTTAAAATGTTCTATGAATTTGTTGAAAAGGTAGCTATACTGTGCATCATGAAAACCTGGAAGTCTTTTACTTTGACAAAATATGAACATTTTTGCAGGGACCTGCATAACTATCATTTGAATGAATGAACATCAAAACTAGAATATAGATTCTTCTGTGATAGCATAAAATAATCATCTTGCCTTTTGTTACTTGAGTTAAAAAATTACAGCAGTAATAATAATGTTCACTGGGATTTTTTGGTGTGTTTTGGAATTGATAAGGTCTTATATTAAGAACATAATAGACATTGCAGTTGAAGGTGATTATACTCTTCATTTACTGCCATCTTTCCCTTTGCTATTTCTTCTTCCTCTTTTTATCCTTCCTTAGGACATGCCTTGGAAGATGCGTCGCTTTGCAAAACTAGACATGTCTGCAAGGTTGGAACTGCAGTCAGCTCTTGATGCTGAAATCCGAGCCAAGCAGGCTATTCAAGATGAGCTGAATAAAGTCAAAGCTTCCTGTATCTCTACAGAGTGGTAAGACTGAATTGTTCTAAATGGTTATTGACTATGATACTTTCCAGGGAGAATCATCTACTCTTCTAGCTATCTTCTCAGTCAAAAATGGTTCAGGAATGATATTTCAGTTTCTTATATCCAAGTGTGGAAAAAAAAGACCATATCTCTTTTCATTGTGTGATCAGATGAACACTTACTGTGAAAATTTGGAATCTGGAAGATCTGACAGACTTTCAGGAGACATCTTTAACAGTATAATCGCTCGTGATTATTGTAATAAATTCAAATACAAACAGAGGGCTTTTGAAAAATATCTTACAATATATTCTAATCTTCCAGTGCCCCAGACTTATTACAAAGGACATCTTTTGGCACCCTATGAAAACAGATTTAATGGCAAGAATCCTCTTTGTAGCACCCACATTGAAACTATCTCCTGTTGTTTCCTTTGCTAGTTTTGCAGAAGAATCAAAGATAGAACATGTGCTTTTCTGAGCCTACAGGAGAATCCTTCAAATTGTTTTTGAGGCATGTTTATGAATAAGCTAGCACTGCTGCCGAACACTACATGTTCTGCTGAAAAATAAAGACATAAATTTCTTTTTCTAGTGTTCTGTATCCTTTCACAAGCTCTTAACACTTTATTAAGCAAAGAGATTTTAATAGCTAAAATGCAAAAAGATCATCAAATACAAAATATATAGTGGTTATATCCTTCCCATGATTATGAAAATATGAATTAAAATTAAGCATGGCAAATTTTCCATGAGAAGAAAACTAATTCTTTGATATTCTGTGATAATAGTTACATTTCCAAATTGTGAATCCCATTGGGTTGGAGGCGCAGTGTTACTGCTTTGAGTTGGTGGAGGTTGGAGTAGACACTCAGGTTCAAGTAGGATTTCTGAAGCTTCTCCTGAATTCACACCCATTCTGTTCTCTTACGGGGCTTTTTCTCTTTGATTTTTACAGTATCATCTCTGCCATGTTATACAGTACCTAAGCACATAGATGGACAATACAGGGAAAGAAAAGTGCCCCTGGCAGAGGAGCAATCAGATGTGAAATCAGAATTTCAAGTACAAGCAAAAATGCATTTCTCCTCTTAGTTGAATTTGAGGAGCACTGACATATTTTGCAGCCTTGCGAAATCAGTTGGGCAGAGCTCAGATTCAAGGATGTTACCTGTAAACTGAGAATACCTTGTCCATCTTGGGCTTTTCAAGCCAGCAGACACTGTGATAGGCAGCAGTGTATCCTCTGAGAACAGAGTAAGTAGTGTTTGCTTTGGTGGGCGAAGAAGATGAGCGCTGTGGAAATGTGTAGGAGTTGTAGTTGCTGCGAATCAGCACTGAAACAACTAACTGGAATAAGGGAAAAAATAGTTCAGCATAATCTATTAGTCTCATAGACACTATGAATTAACAAATTAAATTATCTGATTTTAAGTTTAAAAATAGATGTGGTCTTTTTTTCTCATTCCCAGGATACAGGCTCACACAGTTCCTTAGAAATTAGAGACATGAGCCTACCTAAAGGGTAAATGGAAATAGTTAAATGGCTCCTAACAGCTGTCTAAGTTCATTCTTCATTTGATGATATCTTCCTCATTTGACTTACAACCTGCTGGGCATTGATTTTAACTGAAAAGTATTCCAAGTAACATGCAGAAATGGGTAAAAAAAAAGAGACTTGTATCACAGGTTCTCAGTATTTACATAGGGTTTTTGTTTGTATTCTTTTGAAGTAAATTGCAAGAATCTGAGAAGAAGAACATGGAACTGTTGACAGATATTGAAAGACTGAAAAAGGAGACAGAAGAGCTTAGATCAGAAAAGGGTATGGCAATTGATATCCAAGTTAATAAGAACATATTTCACATTGGTGGGTACATCTTATCAATTAAAGTGTCTCATCCTGCAAATGAAGTACAGGATATATGATACCAAGAGACTTTGGCATTCAAAATGTAAGCACGAGTATTGCATGGTAAGATGTACCCACAGCAGTTGTTTTTGCACTTCCAATGAGTACTTAACAATATTCTTCAGTTTTGTTGATACACTTGAACCAGTAAGATGTTATCTGGGTTAAAATTGCATTATTCCATCATTTTTGTTTGACCTATGTATAGTGATTGATTGGAAAACTGTTAGAAATATTGGAGAATTTATACATACGTTTTTCCCCTTTGTGTTGGGAATACTAGCCAATGTGTTTTTCATTTATCAATGTTTGGGCCTGGCTACCCTGAGAGAAAACAGTTATGGAAGCGCTCATGGGCTTTCACGGGTTTCTGCAGTGGTTTTTACACATTGGTTTTATGACCACTTAGCAAACAGCGTGTTTGCAGTGTGGTAGATGTGCAAGAGTATCCCAGTGCATCTCTCCAACAGTATTTAGCATTGTTGCTGGGAGGAGACTATTTGGTAATTCTGAAATTAAAAAAAAATCATAGCGAGATGATTAGCAATTTGGCTGATTCTTTTCAATTCCAATGGTAGCTGTAGTATTTGTATCCTACAATTCAAAAGGGAATAAATCGTTTTTCAGGCCAAACTGAATTACCTGATATTTCTGTAGAGGAACTGAACTCCAAAGTTGCAAAACTCTGGCAACAATTGCTATATAGGGGTGTAATATATTGTTCAGCCTTTACAACCTCATGCAATGTCAATCAATAATGTATTGCAATAAGATTCAGATACTATATATAGGTCTCAGAGCGCTGGTTGACTGGTAAAAGAATATACAAAGCCTATACAAAAACATTCAGAAATGATTGGTGCTGATCAGCTAATAAAATTTAGGGGATTTCTCTTACTTTGTCTTGATGTTTGGCACTGGTAGCCACATTATACTTATGTGAGTTCTTGGAGAGGAACTCTGGGTAGCATTTCCCTGGTGATGATGCTTTGTAATGTTTAACTTTCATTTATAGGTTCTTGAACTTTCTTAAATGTTATGCGTGGTTACAGTCTGTTAAGTATTTGTAATTAATGTTTTACCATGTGTATTTTTCCAGTGTTAAAACTTTACTGGGGTTTTTTGTGGAAATAGAGACAAAGTTTTAATCTTTTTTTTCTTTATTTTTTAAGTAGGGGAGGGGGATAAAAATTATATGATTCAAGGAAAAGTTAACATTATGATTTTGACACAAGTAAATAAATACAGTTCTAGTGTTTTTTTTTAAATATGCCTTGGAAACATATCTTAGTCCAAAGTCCTTGTTGTATTTGGGCTAGATTCATTCTGTAAGAAGAAATACATTAATGTTTGAAGGATGAACCATATACAGGCTTTAAGTGCAGGCAATATATGGTGACAGAATAACTTCCTATGTAACGTCCACGAAAGTCATGAAAGTAACATCCACGTTACTTTCTAGAAAGAGACTATTTAGATGAGTACATGCATCCTTTGCTCCTGATAAATTTGTGCCAGAAAACGAGCAGGGCGGGGAAAAAAACACAAAAAAAAAATTCTGTGAAATAGAGGGTAATTTGAGAATGAGTCTTAGACTTCTAGTAGATTTCGAATGTATTTATATTTTGGAAATGAAAGGGGTCTTTATGTCATCTCATGGTTGTATTTAGAGCAGGGTAATATCGCCAGTTAGACCGAAATACAGCATTTTTTTTTTAAAGAACAGATGACCTGTGATTGCATCAATCTTTCAAGCAGCAAACATTCCTGCAGGCTCTGGTCATCACAAGTACATATAATACTTCCATATTGTTCAGGGAGCGGGGTTTTAAATATGCACATAAATGCATATGCATTTAATATATGCACAAATATAAATAATGTGGTTAAATACACCCACACCAAGACTTGATCTATGCCAAAAAAGAGAGATCAGACAAATGCATTCAAATAACACTCCAGCTAGCCTAGCCTGTGTGTCCTTGGAGGATGCAGGGCTGCCGTTCCCCTTGCTGGCTGCAAACTACTCCCTGGCTCGGGAAGCTTTACCCAGGACTCTCTTATTTTTATGCATTCAAAAGTGAGTGGTGGCTGAGAGCATGCATCAGGGAACTGAAATTACTTGTAGATTTGGTGTGCTGCTTGCTGAGGCTTCTTGTCGCTGGCAGAGCACCTGGAGGGTGATCTGGGCAGGGCTGGCACCTGCTGGGTTGGTGAGTGCCTCTTGTGCATGGGCATCAGCACGTGAGCATCCTCGGCCTTCTGCTTGATGGGCAAGCACATGTGGAAAATAAAAGCTGCATTCACATCACACATGTACTTAGTAGGTGTATATATATATATTAAAGGAAAATTAGTCTGGAAAACAGATCAAATGTGACAGCTCAGTAACAAATTAATGGCTCAGGTGAATACTCAAAGCCTGACCCAGCACAGCAAAGGTCCTCCATGAAAAGGTCATTTTTCTGTAGCTTAAAAACTTGCTGCTGTTTTCTAGGTGTAAAGCACCAAGACTCACAGAATTCTTTCTTGGCATTTTTGAATGCGCCTACCTCTGCTCTGGATCAATATGAAGTAAGTGAACCACTCTTTGAATGTCTTTGCTACTGAACAGAACTCTCTATTCTTGCTGTTACATGCAGAGTAGGTGCATAATTGCTTAGAGTTTCATACAGTATTTTAATGATAATTGCCAGATATAATGATACATGAGAAACATTAATGAAAGTATTGGGTCTCTTCTCTTGAATGCAAGTGATCATAGTGTATTCACTTTAGAATGTTGTATACAGAATTTTTCCCAATTTCATAATGAACAAAGACTTTTGTTCTGAAAAATGCTAGGTAATACAGATACCTGTTAAATAAAAATGAGAGAAACAGTGTAAAGGTGCAAAACGTTGAATGCATTCCATAAATCATTGGTACTGTATGTTTATTAAGTTTTTTCATCCTTTATTTGTTTTATGCACTTTTGTTTCTATTCAACAGTTTTTGTCATCCATCTCTTTCTCTCCTTTTTTTTCTCTCTTTTTTTTTTTACTGCTGTTTTCATTAAAATAGGATTCCTTTTCTTCCTCTTCATCCTCATTGATTGATTTTATGGATGGCGTAAGTCTTGAGCTTTCAAATCAGTAAATCCCTCAATAAAAGAGATCGCTTGATTGATTTGGGCTATTCAAACAGTAATGCAGTCAACTTAAAAATTCTTCAAGGGAAGGAAGAACAGAGAATATTTCTGTAATAGCATGTTTACATCTATCCGTATAGATAGATGTGCAATTTTAATATAGTGTTTTTTCTTTTGGTGTAGATAAAGAATTCTTGATTGAAAAAGGTTTTCCCTAATATGGAGTAGCTGCTTTGGGGCCTTATCTACTGATGTGGCCTCTAGAAGATGGTCCTAGTAAATGGTTTATTGCATTTATTCTCTTGTTTCATCTTACTACTTTACCTACTATTTCATTAGTTGTTTCCAGAAGTTTTCTGGTCGCTTCAGTGACCTCTTTTTTCTTTGCATGCAGGTAATTTCTTGTGCTCAAACAAAATATTGTTTCTTTTCTATATATCTATGTATCAATGATGTATATATATATAATATCACTGCAAACTCAATTATAATCGAAGTGATTTTCTTGATCTCTTCTTATTGCCCCTTGAAATACTAATATTTTTAATCATGATGATGCTGAAATATTTACCTGATTAATTGCATACTGAGGGAGCTATACTGAAAGATATAAATTGACTGCATTATATTTCTTCCAGACCCAAGTAGTAGGCACATAATTAATTAAGAACATGTATAAATCTACATATATACTATGCATCCTTTGTAGAGTGCTGTCCATTACAACTCTCTTTGTATACTGTATGTGTATGTTTGTGTGTGTTTGTATATATGTGTATACACATACACACATATCTATACATATATGTATATAGTAGTATAGTTTGGTCCCAGTACATTAAATGCAGAATAATTAATTTTACAGTAGAAATGCCTATAGTGAATGATATGATGATGCCGGTAGAGTGTATGGGCTGTACAGAACCGTTTTCTCTGTTGCTAGCTTACTAATAAATAAATACTTATATCCCCCACTGCATTAAAGAAGGATCTCCGTTGCGAAAATATTGTGAATAGCTAGTTCAGATCAGCAAGTTCTTTCCCGTAAAGTTGCTTTTAGAAATATGTTACTCTCTCCTGAGACCTGGTAAATAGTAATTAACTGCCTATGTGGGACAGTAAGTGATCATCTTCTATTTGGCATGGGTAAACATAGGATAGGGAAAGTTTCCTTGTTTGCAATCTAGTTAGTTTTGAAAGACATCCATAAATACAGAATGGAGCACTGCTTGTTTGGGGGTTTATTTATTTATTTATTTATTTTTCTTTTTTCTTTAAGAGGACAGCACTTTTTTTTTTTTTGCAAACATTTTGACAAACATCCCATTCTTTACTGGGCAAGCAAAAAATTCTCCAAGGCTGGGGTACCTCCTTTGAGGCATTCTGCTAGATCTGTCCCCTCAGATCAAATCTTTTCAAATGCCTGTCTTTGATAATATTCTAGGTATTGACATGTATGTTAAGGAAGAGTACCTTACAGACAAATAGCAGATTTGTTTAGGTATGTTGTGCTTATAAGAAAGAAAATCAAAGGTGGTGTCCCCATTTAGAGATTGAATGAGATATCTACTTACATTTTTACTCAGTCAGTTCTGCATCTTTCATTTCTTAGATCATTATTTATTCATTCATAGTTGCTTAATACACAACCTCTGAATTGCCAGAATTAATGATTATTAATGAATGGGTTCAATGTCATTATATCAGGGAGAGCTTAAAAGAAACTAAGGGTCTTTAAGAGAGCAAACAACCCTCCCTATGGTTGTGATCTCCATTCTCCCAGGCAGTGTCTCTTTTGGACAGTAATTTCCTTGAAGGGAAAATCCGTGTGCAGCAAAACCTGAGATGGATGTGGGTCCTGCGCATGACAACCAAGGAAGAGTTAGGAGTCCTCGAACTCGTGCAGTGCTGCAGTACCTCATGGGGTCAGGAAGGGCGCTGCAGGAATTATGAGCCTGAGGGAAGTATGCCTGAGGGCCTCTCTGGTTTCTCCAGCCTCCCCATGCCATTCCGAAGGGGCAGAGGGAGTCTAAAATAAGATGCAGTGCCCTTACAGAGCGCTCCTTGCAACGTCTCTGAAGTCTACATGCTATAGATGTGTATGTAAGCAGCACTGAGCTTGGCCCACTGATTGCATTTGAAGTTCATTAAGATGAGAAATGCCTTCTGGGTCTGCCATCCAAATAATGTAATTATCTCTAGCACACTGTGAATTATTGCAGTTAATGCTAATTGTGTCCACAAGAAAATGGTAATTTCTCAACTTTTTCTGAAGAGAAATAAAAATAGAAGTCCAGCTGCCTCTGGCGGTAGCCTGCAGATGCTGAGCAAGAGCAGTGGTAGATCCCTGTGCAGGTGGCTGAGAGTCACTTCTGGTCCATCCGTGTATCCTCCGCAGGGAGGGTACTCTTGGCAGCATAGCAGAACTGATGCTCTGGCTCTCCTAGCTGGGAAAAGCCATGTGTCCAAAAATGACCCTTTTGTCTCCTGTGCACAAAGGAAGGCACCAAAAGGAGCAGGAGTCAGTTTTGCTACCCTTTATTTCTGATTTGGGTGGGGAGGGAAGACACCTCCATGACACTAAGGTATTCAGTTCTAGATCTTCACAGCTCTTTATCCTGTATTTTCCACGCCAGCTCTCAGTAGCATCATTTAGGCATGTTTCTTATGTCTGTGAGGAAATGTCTTATAAAGGAAATGCTGAGGCTTTTTTGCAAGGCTAGGCCTTGTATATCTCTCTAGCTATTAGAAACAGTTGAGTTGTTTTATTTTAAATCAGATTTATTATTTAATAACAATAAAATGGAATGCAGTATTCCTCTGACAAAATCATTTTCCTCACATGTTAGAAAAGATCACTTCCCCCCTGTTACTAACACACGATGAATTAAAAAGAATGTTCTTAACCCTTCCTTCACACCCACCTTAGCACACAGAGGCTGACTGCTTCATTGTCCAACCCAGTCTGCAGTTGTTCTCTGTCCTTGTCCAGTGTAAAACTACAGACTTCTCTTTGGTGTTGCTTTCCTCTTGTGGCCCCAGAATGTGTTGTTTCCGAGATGCCTTTAAAACTGAGCGTGTTGGTGTGTGTCTGCAGCGGCGCCGCTGCCAGCGCGGCGAGTCGTGGGCAGGCACGCGTGTGGGTCTCTGGTTTTGTAACACCTTCTCCTCCTCTCTCTGTTAAAGCGCTCTCCTTCCTGTATTCCAGCTAACAAAGGCAGACGTGTAAGAGGCCGTCTTATTCTTTCTGGCCCTTCTTTTTTGCCTGTCGTGTACATGCCTTTGTTTCATGTATGGATTGTGTGTGCTGCATGTCCCGTGCTCCTGCTGTCTGCTGCTGCTGTCTGCTGCCGCCGCCGCCGCTGCGCTGCTTGTTGTTTTGCAGCTCTGGGCTGAAAGCTTCAGGAACTCGCTTGGTTTAGGAACTCGCGGGTGCTTGGGGTGCCACGTCAGGACGTGGGGATGCCACGCAAAGTGCTCGTGTGGAGGCTGGCAGGCAAGGGCCGCTCCGCTGCCTGCCCCTGTGGAAGGGCAGGGAGCAGAGCCGTGCGACTGCCTGCGCCCGCTGGACGCCTGCCCTGCAGAGCTTTATCTGACCACATATGTGATGTCCATCATGAACTTGCACCACTTTCTTTCCTTCTTGTATGTACATATGGTGATAGGAAAGCATAAAAATAGAACAAATATTCAATAAACAAGGGCAAATGAGAATCATCTCAGGTGAGCTTACCGAGACTCCTCAGCCAAAACTGTGGTTCCAGTGCCAACGTTCTCCTCCCCTCAACATGCAGTGAAGTACCAGGCAGCTTGGGCTCAGTCCAGAGCAGTGACCTTGTGTTTAGACCAGCACCCAAACACCTCGTCCTGTGTAAGACCACCAGCCAGGTTATCCCGAGAAAGACAGATATTACAATTGAAATGTTCTTTTTATAACTCAGTGGGTTACTTTAATTTTTGCGGTGTTAGTATGGTCCACTTGAGCTTTTCACCATAGTTGAGTTAGGTTGCTTTAGTGCTTCATTCTCTTTAGAGTGAGAAACCTGAGCACTTAAAGAGCTTTAGGCTCTGCTTCTGCACTAAAGTTGGTTTAAATTCCCCTCCAATTCAGAAACGGTGGATCAGGTTTTATGTGCTTTGAATGCTTTTTATGTTTGTAGGTAATGTAAAAATACTTCTTTTTTGTCTTTTTAAACTAGGTCAGTAGTTGTCTTCTAACCACAAAAGCTTTGTAGCACTTTTAGAAAAGTTCTGCTATTCATATTATTCTTTTACTAAATTTTTAAGAGGTGCCATGAAGTGTTCTTTCGTGCGTAGATGTCCCTTTGAAAGGGAGAGTGTTCTGAATCTCCATCTGGAAACACTTAGGAGATGAGAGATTAGATCTCTGAATTTAACTTACCAAAGAAAAGCAATGTCTGTTTCTTGATATGAAAAATTCACTTGCAGTTACTCGTTGACTTAATTTTCTTAGTAATATTGTTAAGAAGATGTTTGATTTTTTCTAGATTAAATAGTCTTGGAGTGGCCTCCATATATCTAGTGGACACATAACTAGATTTGTTTTTAAAAAGAAAAAAAAGGTAAAAATAGTTGAGGCTGCCCTATATCTGAAGATTTATTGATTAAGGGCATGAATGTTTCTAATACTGCGTAAAGCATTCAATTATAATTTGCTTCTGATAAGTCTGGGCACAAAATGTTACCTTATTGCTAATATTTGCCACAATGCTTAAAATACATGATATGCATGTAGAAAACAAGTGTATCCTTTGAGAGTTTCTGTTGTCCTTGCAGAAGGCTGCATTGGGGAAGATTCATCCAAGATGACTTTTTTACAAAATATAAGATCATGCCAATACGCCCTGTTGTTTGTTATGTTTGTTATATCTGATGTTTGACTTAGTTTTGTGATATAACTAGGACCAAGAAAATCGCCCCCTGAGCCATCTGCATTCCTAATAAAGTTGATTGCCCTTTTTGTAGTTCAAATGGTGCACAAAAATCAATTCTCTAGGAGTATTATTAACACTTACCTAGGGAAATGCAGTATTTGCTTTGTTTTTCCTCCTTATTTTCTCATAAATTTCATTGTTTCAACATATGGCAATTCACTTCTAACAAGTCTCTACTACCGGTGAACAGAATAGTAGTGTTTAGAAAATATTCAGTCTTTAAAAATGCAGAATTACAGTCTCTACAGCGCTCTTCAGGCCCCTGAACTAGCAGCTGTTATGCATGTGCTCACCTGCTCAGCAGTAGTCTTGGCATCTTCACATTTAAGAGTTTTCCTTTAGCTTCTGTAGCTTAATTAGGGAATTGCTTAAAACTTCTTTTTTTTTTCTCTCTCAATTCTCACTTTAGGAATTCTACAACTTCCATATTTTATTTTGGTTAGAGTCAACAATTCTTTTTTTTAAATGATGTTATTGATTATTATTTTTCCCCACTCTTGGATTATTTCCATAGATTGATTCAGTTGAGAACTTTACATTGTCTAATACTGCATCACGGGATGAAGATATCAAGTCTCACCTCCATTCGAGATCAAGGTCTCCTTCTACAGCCAGTGAGATTGAACAATTGAGGTACTTGGTGTTCACAGATTGTTTTTTCTTTTCTTTTCTTTTCTTTTCTTTTCTTTTCTTTTCTTTTCTTTTCTTTTCTTTCTTTTCTTTTCTTTTCTTTTCTTTTCTTTTCTTTTCTTTTCTTTTCTTTTCTTTTCTTTTCTTTTCTTTTCTTTTCTTTTCTTTTCTTTTCTTTTCTTTCTTTTCCTTTCTTTCCTTCTTTCCTTTCCTTCCTTTCCTTTCCTTTCCTTTCCTTTCCTTTCCTCCTTTCCTTTCCTTTCCTTTCCTTTCCTTTCCTTTCCTTTCCTTTCCTTTTCCTTTCCTTTCCTTCTTTCTTTCCTTTCCTTTCCTTTCGAGTAGCAGTTAGAATCTCATAAAAACTACTGTTGCAAATCCTTTCGTTTGGAGTGAAGCATGTTCTCCTGCAAAGACTATTTAGGACATTGTAAATAGCCTAGTGCACTACTGGTAAATAGCTTAGTGGCACTACTGGTGAACTGCATTTTGAGGAATATTAAATTTCCTTTCACATATGGTTAGTTGATTAGGCCTGGGAAATATATGTGGAATCAATTATTAAATATAATCTATCTTTGTAACTTCTCCTTAGTCATGATATTTAAGAAATGTTTGCAAAATATTAATGTTATGCTGTGGTTTGGTGCAACAGCATATTTCTGAGTGCTTTTGAAGCAGTAGCCAATGCAAAATATTAGCAAGGTTCTGCAACTGTAATGATGTATCTCCTTCCCATTAAAATAATTATCTTTCTGATTATTTTATATGAAGAAGATTCAGCAAAGTGTTGCATATAATAAAAAACTGTTTTTGTCTTGTAAGAAGTGAATCTCATGCAATATTTGCTGAGAAATAAGATCTGTTTTCTTGAGTCCTTTCCTATTTAGTCAGTGTGGTTTCATTCCCTGTCTTCTTGGGGAGATATGTGATGGGGGCAGCTTATAGTCTTTTTGCTTTACTCAGGCTGTCTTTGTTAACGCGCATTTGATGTCTTATTGATCCTTTGAGGGCTTTCTTCAGGTGTGGATCATCCTCCGTGTTCAATTCACACGCCGACCATGAGGACAGCCTATATTGGATCGGGACTCTCTGCACAAAGGTACTCAGTCAAGTGGTCACACATTCTATGGAGCTAGGGGAAAGATGCCACGTCTGGGCAACAGCTTCAGGGGAGCTGTGTGTCATAATGATCGTACTAGAGCTGCCTAGCAGTTATTTTATAGGAATGCTGGTTGCTCTCTGAAAGCTCAGCAGCCCCATTCTCACACCGTGGTGTGACAAGTGGGCAGGATGTGCAGGTGCAGTAGCGAAACACGGGCTTCAACATTAGAAAGGAAGTGATTGAACTAGAACGTGGCTGAAAGGAGAAGAGACTTCCTACAAAGAGGCCGTTTCCAGCATCTGACTGAGCAAGCCTCCTCTGTGCTCTGTCCACAATAAACTGAGGTCTCAGAATAGCATAGATGATTCTTTTGAGAAAGAGGCAAGAGTAGGCCTGAGGCGAAACAGTCAGGTTACATATTTTTTTTCAGTGCAGAGTGGGCACTACAGCCAATGCTACAACTCTAGGTTGGGAGAAGGAATTCATTTTTCCGTCCTGCTTTTGCTTTCTAAATAGTTATTTTACATCAGTTGTTGAAATTAAGTTGCCAGCTGTCGGAATGAGGCAGTTGCACACTAATGCACAGAGGAGTTGCCACAGAGTAATGCACAGAGTCAATGCACAGAGTTGCGTGTTTGAGAGAAACGAGGAATAGGATACAAGCTACTAAAGGAAATTTCTTTTCATAAAAGTTGCAGAATTTCTCAATGGCTAAGGAATCTACTATATTAAAAATGACCGTTTTGGGAATTAAAAATAAAGTAAATCTTTGAAATAGATGGGCTTTGATAAATGGCAGAAGTAGCAGAAAATTTCTTTCATTTATGTAAAGTAAAACTAAGCAAGTTATTTCTGCAGGCAGTATATTTTCGGATTGGCAATATTTTTACCAGATCCATTAAAAGTTATCATATGCATTTGTAACTTGAAATCATGTAAAATAGTTTGTACTGAGCACATTGTGCCATTTCTGTAAGCATTTTGTCATAATACTGCATAATGATAGTTCTTCTAATTTATTATGTTTCGTATGGCACCTTCTTTTATTTAGCATTAGTTTTGAAAGCTACATTTTATTTCCCTGCAGTTTGAAAATAAAACGTCCATCTGTAGACAGAAAGCTCCCAGTGTAACAGTAAAACTGTCATTAAATATGGAAGAAGTTTGAGCCCTTAAGTGTGGGTTATCTTACTCTCTGAAAAAATGGAAAGTGAATTAAATGTTAATATTCCTGTCTATTAAATTGGCCTGCAAAAGTTGTCTCATTTCAGATCCACATACATTATTACTCTAGATTATAGTCCGTGTTCCCAGGAACTAAGGAGAAGTCCCTTCTAAATCGATGTCATTTTACTTTTGCTGTAAAAATCACCTGACGCCATAAAACTGGACTCTAATTCCTTCTGCTATAAAAAGTAGAATTTTGAAAATGTTTAGTGTTTTGCTTCCAACTAAGGCACCAATCATGGTGGCTAAGCATTTAAATGTGCCTCTTGGATAATACATGCACCCACATGTTCAGTTTCTAGAGTGTAAGGTGATAATGTACAGACAGACCCTGGCCACTTTCCTATCAGCAATGTAAGTGACCTCATGTCCTGAGACAAGGTCCAGTTTCCCTAGTTTAGTTTACAAGGCTTGGTGTTAAATTATCACTAAGGATATTTTCAGCCTGTGTATTAGGAACTTGGATCTCATTTCAGCAAACACAAATAAGTTACATTTTTTTAAAATGCACTTATGCATTAAGTCTGTGAATAAAAATAATTTTGGTTCTTCTTCAAAAGTTGTTTCAAGTGTTAATGTTTTTGTCTGTCTGTTTCACAGCCTAAAGCCCACCAATTTGTAGTGAAATCATTTAATACCCCAACAAAATGCAATCAGTGCACATCTCTGATGGTTGGTTTGATAAGACAGGGCTGCACCTGTGAAGGTAAGTGTGAAAAGAGGAAATGGGAATTGAAGGTTTACCATGCAACTTGCACCTCTGAAGTGCTATAAAAATCCAGTAAAGCTGGAGTCTTATATTTACATTTTTTTCATTTACATTTTATTTATATTTTATTTGTATTTAAGTTTACTTAACAAAGGTAAGTAGCAGTTACCTTAACAAAAGGTAAGCATGCTGCAGTTTAACAGTGGAAGCCATACACTTTGAGTATCTTACATAAGGGATTACCCAGTTAACTGGGGACACACTTATTTTGACTGGTGGCAATAAGATTAGTTTAGTTTGTTTTAAATTTAAAATAGCAATAAAGAGCAACGGGCGGTGGTCAAGTGTGCTGACAGCTGTTTTGCTTTATGACTAATGGCAAAATGATAAAGACAGCGTAGTTTTTAGGTACCAAATTTTCTGTCCTCCAGGTCTGCTTTATACTAGGTTTGTATATGCACAGAATAGCACATATCATTTAGAGGAGTGACCTAGAAAAAAAGGGATACACCAGTCATTCAGTGAGCTTTTCACCAGGCTCTTTCTTATCTGAATGAAACCAAACCACGTATCCATACAGCTCTGGATGTGGGAAAATCTGAAGGTGGATGAGTTCAGATCATGTGCTGCTCCTGTGTGCAAACTTACCTTTCTGCCTTGGTGTCACAAAGTTCAGGGAGACTGTTCAGTTATTGGTCAACTAAAGGTGTGCCCTTTAAAAAAGAAATAGAGTGGACCATTTCATATATGTCATCATTATTACCATAGCTTTTGCACTGCAAAAGAAATAATCATTAAATCATCATACTCTTTTGTTGCTACTCTTCCTTTCAAGTATGTGGGTTCTCCTGCCACGTAACTTGCGCAGACAAGGCGCCAGCAGTGTGTCCAATCCCTCCTGAGCAGACCAAGGGTCCTTTGGGGATAGATCCACAGAAAGGCATAGGAACAGCATATGAAGCCCATGTCCGTGTGAGTATCAGGTTGCTCCATTTGGTGCACTTCTGTTATATTTATTGTTTTCTGGGCTTGAAATTTAACTCTAATTTAATATGGGAGGGAGAAGGGGAGAGGTTCCAATTATATCTGAAAGTAACAGTTTGGAACCTAAGACCTTAATTTTCATGAAGCAATTCCAGTGTTTTCAAAAGTAATTTTCTCTGCCTCTATCATCCACTATATTGTAAGCTGATCTTGAATAGATCATCTCAAGATCAGATCATCTTCCAGGGCCATCTAGTAATACTAGTGCTGCCACTTTGCTAATGTTGACGTTCTTAAGAAATGCTAAAAAGCTACATTACGAAGTTTGAGCCCACTGACAAACTACAGTTGGGTTTCTTTCTTTTATCAATATGTCATTGAATGAGTTTATGAACTAATGAGAGAGAATATGTAGTGCTGAGATTTTTTAAACAATAATCCATCATAGTATATATACACAGCTGTATTTACTGTTTTTATTTCATGTATGCTATTGCTTATGTTGCTTGATGTTACCACTGAACAGAAACTTATTGGTGTAGATGGGAGAATTGATATTTGCACAGTTTCATTTCTGACTGGACACAAGTTTAAAGAAAGTTGATTGAATTTATTTTGCTGAAGGTACCAAAACCAGCTGGAGTAAAGAAGGGTTGGCAGAGAGCACTGGCAGTGATCTGTGATTTCAAACTCTTCCTGTATGATGTAGCAGAAGGAAAAGCATCCCAGCCCAGTGTGGTAGTGAGCCAGGTTATTGACATGAGGTAAGCTGTGCCACACCAAGTGGGAGCTTTCCAAAACCTTGAGGAGTTTTTCTGTCCCTTCCCTTTTTGTAGAATCCATAAGCAAGCTCCAGGGCATGTACGAAACATTGTAATCCTTGTTCTGGACTTCTAACTTCTGCTGTTGGAAGTTATCCTGAACTTCACTTGTGTATTCATATGTTGCAATTCTAACTTCATTATTGTTTTCTGTGCCTAAATGTGCCTATCCAGATGTGTAGAAGATAAGGAAATGAATAAAGAACAAAATTACTTTATTCGGGTGTCAAATACAATTTTGAAAGACAGGCGAAACCTTGTTACAGGATAAAATGTATACAATTTTGATTCAGAAGGGCCAAATAGTTTGTTTCCAATGTTTTCTGTATTAATGGAAGTCTTCTGATTTCACTGGAGGCTTAGGTTTATGTTACATTTGTGAGTTATATCTGCAGATAAAGAGGAAAGTTGGGATTATTTTAGAATTCAGATCCTGGTGCTATCTTCTTGTGTCCTTAACAAAACAAGGCTAATGGTACTATGGAAATATAAGGTAAAAACAAAGATGTAGACTTTTACTGTCTTTAACTCTATTTAAATGATGTTTGTGGTCTCTGTAAGGGATGAAGAATTCTCGGTGAGTTCCGTCTTGGCCTCAGATGTCATCCATGCAAATCGAAAAGATATTCCCTGTATCTTTAGAGTAAGTAGGTATATTTTGAACCTACATTTCCCAGTGTGATGAACAGCGTGCATTCATTGACTGTCTGCTAGTATTTTCTCTCCTTTGCAAGCTCTGATTATATGGTCCATGGCTGCAACAACGCATAGAATTCTGTACATACCTCATTTTCATAGTAAAGATCGTGGTGGTACCCTCAGTCAAGCCCTGATCTCCCCTTGCATAGATTTTGTTTTCTTACCTTTGAAATAAGATATATTTTTCTCAACTTTTGTTAGTCATCTGTGTTCTTCTGTTCATGACATTATACATTTTCATTTTCTAAAGTTCAGCCATCTATCATTTTAATTCATTGTATTATTTCTCAAGCTTTTATTATGTGTATTTTATTTGTACATAAGCAGTTAATCTTTTAAAAACTCCCATTCATCAGATAGTTAGTATAGAAATCTACTATAAAAATATTCAATAAAAATTTATGTTAAGTACATGGTATCAGAATTTTGTTGTCATGGTTTTTTTCTATTCTTACTCTTATTTCTACTAGATACTTCCTTGAAGCCTTGACCTCCCTGAAATATCTTGGCATTGGTCTTAATAATACCACCATCATTTCTTTACCATTATATTTAACTCCTTGTTTTTTACTACTTTTCCATCGTTCATTATTCTGCATATTAATAGAAGGCAAACTTGGAAAAAGCTTTTCGTTATAATCTGTATCAGCTGCACTAAGTGCAGGAAAGGGTCGTAGATCATTCTGTCATAAATACCATTCCCATTCCATTACATTGTTAACTGGAATTACTAGTCCATAAAAATGCAGAATATTTTGTAAGAAAAGCTTTTCATTAAACAATTGTGATCAACAGATGCCTAGTAAAATTAGGGTGGAGATTATAGAGCTAATACAAATGAAATTGAAGTTTTCTCAGTATTTTGCTGAGTTAGTACAGTCTAGTATTTTCTGCTGTGGATTCTTGATTATGTTTTTCTGTTAACTAAGGACATATTTTTGCATTCTTAGTACAGACAGCTAATTAAAACAGCACTTATGGGCATCTGATATCTTCATATCAGTGATCGTGATGAATTTTTTTATCACTTGTGACTTAAAGTATGCGTTTAAAAATTTTCCAGGTCACAGCTTCCCAGCTCTCTGCATCCAGTAATAAGTGTTCAATCCTGATTCTAGCAGACGGTGAGAATGAAAAAAGCAAGTGGGTAGGAGTGCTGAATGAATTGCATAGGATCTTGAAGAAGAACAAGTTCAAAGACCGCTCAGTCTATGTTCCAAAAGAGGCTTATGACAGCACCTTACCCCTCATCAAAACAACACAGTCAGCTGCCATCATAGGTATGAAATGAATAAGAAAAAATTTATTGGAAGAAATTCCTCTCTGAGATTCTGATTTTGTCTGAATAAAGCAGACTAAGCTAGCTGATTCCTGATGGCCTCCTCAATGGGTTTGCTGAAAGTGTTTTTTTTTTTAGCAAAAAGCATATTAAATAACATAAATAGTGAACAAATAATACATAGTGTTTTTTATCCCATATCTATGGGCTTATGACAAATGTCGGCACTGTGTCTCTGTCAGATCTCTGATCTGTAAAAGTATTCTCCTTGCACACATGCCTATAATTATTAATCATTTTTGACTGACAATTGGATATGGCGCTTCTGGTATTTTGTAAACACAATTCCTTATCTAGGCAAAATTAGCACTATAGACTAGATTTAAATCAATGGGTCTGCTTCTGGCTCCAGAAGTAAAATTTGAGAGCAGAGAACCAATTCAGTCATTTTAAATGCCGCTGTTAAAGTTTCTTGGTGTGATTTCTACAAATGTGAAAAATGAGAGAAGACTTTTCTTTAAGGCATTTGGGAGGTTATCAGTGTTATTTCTGTTACATGAATTTATGTGGTTACATTGCTTTAGCTCAAGATATTAAAAAGCTGTCTCTATTCATCAGAATTATTGCTTATGTTGAAGAAGTGTTTCCAAAGAGAAATAACATTTTTCTTTTCTTTAATATCATAGACCACGAAAGAATAGCCCTGGGTAATGAAGAAGGGTTATTTGTTGTGCACGTCACCAAAGACGGTAAGAAATCAAGAACTGTTAACAATTATCTTAATATTAAATGATTAGAAAGTCATTTGTAAGCTTTGTTCTCTTTCCTTATCCTCTGTAAGCTGAAAAAAATTAAAGATTATGAAAGGTTATCAGCTGGATAGCCCCAGATAAGAACTGAAAACCAAGCTGTTCTGTGAGCTTTCTGCTTAGTGTCTCCAGGGATCCAATATCTGAAATGTGAAGATTTTGTTCACTTTTTCGAAGCAGGGTCAATATGGAATTCAGGCCAGGCTGCTGAGGACTTTGTCCCATCGAGCCTTGAAAGCCTGCCAAGACAGAGATGCTAGAACTTCTCTGGGCAGCCTCTTCTGATGTTTAATTAGTCTCACAGTTAAACATTTTCTTTATATCCAAGTGGAACCTCTCCTTTTTCAATTCATGATTATTGTCTCTTGGTCTCCTGCTGTGGCACTCGGTAGGGAGCACAGCTCTACCATCTCAGTAACCTCCTTGTTCGTAGAGAAATGAAAGTCTACATTCAGTGGAGTTAAGATACATAATAACAGATGCCAAAGCTATTTCAAAAATGTGTTTAATTTTAGTGTGTTTTTTTTTCCATTACTCAGTAATTGTTCATCTTTGAAATGAATACTGAAGTAATATTGTAGTTTTATTGCATAGAATCTGCACCTCCCTTTTTCTTTCCCTTTTTTTGGTGGGGAAAACTCCGAAGTTCTGTCCAGCATCACCAGGTCTGATACTATTAACAAATGAGTTTTGATTCTGCATTCTGTAAAATCACAAGAAGCAACAAGGAAATTTCTTGGGTTTGCATCGTAGCTTAGTCCTCTGCAAATGTATATTTGTAAATCAGCTTACGCTTTAACATTATTTACTTGGGTTTGGGGTTTTGTTTTGTTTTCATTTTAGAAATTATTCGTGTTGGTGACAATAAGAAGGTTCATCAGATTGAGCTTATCCCAAATGAACAGCTCATCGCAGTGATCTCAGGGCGAAACCGTCACGTGCGACTCTTCCCCATGGCTGCCCTGGATGGAAGGGAGACTGAGTTTTATAAGTTGGCAGAAACAAAAGGCTGCCAGTCTGTAGTTTCTGGACATGCACTCCATGGAGCCCTTACTTGCCTCTGTGTAGCTATGAAAAGGCAGGTCCTGTGTTACGAACTGAATCAGAGTAAGACACGCCACAAAAAGATCAAAGAGATCCAAGTCCAGGGGAATGTCCAGTGGATGTCAGTCTTCAGTGAACGTCTCTGTGTGGGCTACCAGTCGGGTTTCTTAAAATATCCCCTTCATGGAGAAGGCAGCCCATACAGTCTGCTTCATCCGGATGACCACACGCTATCATTTATCTCACAGCAGCCAACTGATGCCATCTGTGCAGTCGAAATCTCAAATAAGGAATACCTGCTGTGTTTTAGCAGCGTAGGGGTTTACGTTGACTGCCAGGGCCGAAGATCGAGACAACAAGAACTGATGTGGCCCGCAACTCCAACTTCTTGCTGTAAGTTGTTCTCTGTGTGTACCTGTTATTGTCTGTTCAAAGGCCCACAACTTGGATTAGTATCCCCATTTGATGTGACATGCCATCTGATGTGAAGTTCAAGCAAAATTCTCTGACTGATAAAGGAACCCTCTCAAATTCTGCCCACATCTCAAAATCTAGTCAGAGAGTTTAATCCTGGTTTCACTGACACCAGTTTTGACAGCCCTGTAGCTGACCTATACTGCTTTAACTTAAAGAAAAGTGGAGGGTCAGGATTTCAAACTTGGTTACCTGGTAACAAATGCTTAAACACATGACCTGATCTCTAAAGCAGCTGGAGATCCTCAGGTCCTATAGAGGCTAAAAAAGATATTATGCATTCAATACCACTGAAACTAGATTAATACCATTCAAAGCCTTAAAATTTGAATGTATTTTAGGTCAGTATTGTAATTCAGACTTTTCTGATGCAATCTGGAATATGACTTGCCTTTCCCCAGAGGTTTTTATTCCTGTTCACTGTAGGGACTCAGAGAATAAATGGATCAGAATAAAAGATTGTGTGCTAGATAGCACTGTGAAGACCATTTTTTTCACATGCAGGGCATCTATACTGATCATTGCCATCCGTGGCGGGGGTTTGGTTACCTCAGTGAAGTGACCTAATTTGACTTCTGAATCGATACCTACTTTATAGCAGAGCAGTCATGTTTAAACACAAGTTTTATGCTTTTGTTAGTCTTGATAGGCAGTTTTGTTGCGGATGTGAAAATGCAAAGTTCTGCTTCAGAAGTGCCCCATTGGAACAAACTCCAGGCAGAGAGGTGGGTCAGATGAGTAGCACAGCATTCCCTTCATCTGTCTTGACTCTCTCATGGCACTTAGTCCCAGCTGAGGTTTGGTTAGTACGCAGTCCAGAACTAGGAGCTGAGTTTGTTCAAATGGCTGTTATTAAGTAGAACGATATATTTTCCTACCATATAATTTGCAAAATATAAACTCTTAAAAATAGGGCTTTTGGAGAGAGAGTGTTTTTTGAACAACATGAGTGTTTTGCAGAGTGAGTTTAGTTCAAGAAGTTGTTTTGTTTCGTTTTGTTTTCTTGATTCTGCAGATTTAAAAGGAAAATCATACTGAGGTTTTAGATTTTTTTTTGATAATGTTTTGCCTTCAGAATAAATTTTACAGTAATATTTTGAGTTAAAACACATTTTGCAAACAGAAGTTGTTGTTGGATTGTGTTTTTTAATCATTACAATTAAACATACATAACAAAATTGTATATTATGCCTTGTCTAAAGGCACGTAACAATATACCTGATCCTTCCTTGTCAGGTTACAATGCACCATACCTCTCTGTGTACAGTGAAAATGCAGTTGATGTCTTTGACGTGAACTCCATGGAGTGGATTCAGACTATTCCGCTCAAAAAGGTAACTTGCTGTTGATGCCAACAGTTAAAGAATACAATTTAACCCATCACAGTCAGACAGTTTTTTTTAAGGACATTTTGAAATGATGAGTAAAGCTGCTTGTTTAAGTATACTTGAACTTAAAGAAGTTATCTCAGCAAAGAAAATCAAGGAATATAAGATACAAAACATAGATAGATAGTTTGGCACATAATTTCAGATGAAAGTTAAATCAGGAACGTAAGAGTATTTTAGACTTGCTGATATAAATGTAGAGTGTAGTTTCTCAGCATTCACTGCATATGGTTTCATTGAGACAGATTGTGTTTCTGTCGTTGCCAAAAGATGATGGATGCTAAAGTATTAAAAACTGCCTTAAAAAACCTGTCGTCTGCTGCTTAAGAACAGTGTAAGCAGGTAGGATTGAAGTATTTTTGGCTCAATCAGCACAAATGTGGCAAGTTTGTGTCAATGAAAAGGAAGCCTTTGAAAACCACCACTTCTATCATATTTAGATGGTATTTGCTCAGCTGTATTCAATGTTTTTTTTAGGCCTATTTCAGCTTTTTGTTAGTGTTAACCTGATTCTGTTCCTTGGCACCAGCACACACAGAAGTCCAAGAAAGCTTCTCTGTTGCCTTGTGTTAGTGGGTCAGTGTCTCTGCTTATCAGTCTCCCATGTTTCAGATGCAGAATGGATGTTGTGCCACTGCAGTGCTGTAAGGATGAGTAATGCAAAGACTGAGGTGCTCAGCTCTTAAACCGTCTTATGCGGACAAAGAGCATCTGGCCTTAGTTTTAAGAAAGCCAGTACACAGATACGTAATAAACTGTGTCTTAATAATGAAGCTTTAAAAGCTAGTAAAGAATTTAATCTTTCTGATGTCAAAATTATGAGCTATTTAGCAGCTGGGGCATTTTTTCCAACACATCAAACCCTGAGTTAGTACTTTGCTTAATGTTTGACTCAAGACTTACCCACATAATGAATGGACACATTTATTGTCTCATTCAACAAACAAGAACTGCTAATTGTAGGAGACTCAAAGATGGTAATTTATTATGACGAATTTGTTTCTAGCACAATGTATAGACTGTCTGGAGAAATGCTCGTTTCTTTCAAAATTTGAAATCACAGGACTTAGTGTGTTGTTGCAGTCTGTATATATGTTACCAAGGTGCAACGCATAACTGCAACATGATCGTAACACCAAGTAAAAGCAGAATTTAGTGCTCTGCATGTAGCAGACAAAATTGAACTGTTACTTCTTTTGGAATCTATTTATTTAAGTGGTGGGAGGAGTAGGGATTAATCCTCTCTCTTTATATAACTGGAATTATAGGCAGTATCTACAGATGATTAAATCAGAAGTTTCCATTTAAATTTTGAAATTGCCTTTGTCTCTGCGTTCTGGCTTTAATGACTCACTCACACTCTTCTTGAGAGCAGCCATGGGTCACTGGGGAAATAAGACACTGCTTCCTGCAGCCTCCAGTTCTGTTCTGCAATGAGCTGAGCACTGACAAATTACCCTGCCTTCCTCCTGGCTGGCTGTCTTGCAGTGCTCCTCTTACTGAGTGTGTGATGTTCCTGGTGTCTTCCAGAATGAGTTGCACTATCTATCTGTATATGTATATGTGGAGAGAGAGAGGTAACATTATTTTTAAAAGAATGGTTTACGTTGTTTCAGGTACGACCCTTGAATACAGAAGGATCACTAAACCTTTTAGGACTGGAGACAATTAGATTAATATATTTCAAAAACAAAATGGCAGGTGAGTATGCTGTAGAATCACAGTTCTGAAATCAGTTCTCAGAATGCCATGTAAAAAGGCTTCTAAAATGTAAGGCTCTTCACAGTTCATCCAAACTACTGGATGTGAGCTTGAAAATGAACGTGTGTGTGTGACACCTTCAGAGACTCAATGCACTGTGCCTCTTCTACTAAGGACGTCTTACATTTGTATTCTGCTTGAGTGCTTGCATCCTGAAGCTTTGTGCCCTTATACAGAGCCCTCGCCAATGATTTAGATACAGAAATGTCACATAAACCCCTATACTACTTCTGTTTGCTTGTATTTTTAAAAGCAATAATTTTATTAAATGCCTAATAAAGTATCCCCCGGATTGCTTTCCTGTTGATTCCAGAGGGCGATGAATTGGTAGTTCCAGAGACATCGGACAACAGCCGGAAGCAAATGGTTCGCAACATCAACAACAAGCGGCGCTACTCCTTCCGAGTGCCGGAGGAGGAGAGGATGCAGCAGAGGAGGTTGGTATTCAACACGTACTTGTCCTCTGTACATGCCTGTAGGCCCTGAAGGACAGTGACTGAGGCCTGTGTAGTGCTTTACTTGCTGCTTTCTGCGATTCCCCTTCCAGATTTTCCCATGTCTTCCCTGCCATGTTAATCCGTGATGTATAATTTATGCTGATACCAATCTGGATGTGGATATGCATTGGATACACAAGTAATCTCGTTAACTAAAATAAATTATGTGTAAAGGCTGTGATTTGGAATGCATGTCTTCACATACTGTGTATAGGTACATGTGCGTGCAACTAGACTGTATATAAAGATCCATAATAAACATTTTACAAAAGGAGATTACATTGCTAATTATGCATATGGATTAATTACTTTCAGACTCTGGTTCTACTTTTCTTTAGGGCAATTCTACTCTCAGCAGTATTCCCAGGCATCTGTTTTTTTTTTTTTTTTTTTTTTTTTTTTGATTTATATATTTCTTAACTACATAAACACTCTATAAATCTCAGAAAACTCACCTGCAGGGGAGATTGAGCCGCAGGATAGATTTCCAATAAACAGGTTGAAAATACTTTCCTGAAAGGCAATAAAAATAGGTCAGCACTACTAAAAGGTTCACCTAGGGTGTCTATTGAGTGCTTCCTGTCACTCGCTAAAGATTACCTGCTAAAATACACCTTGAAGAACTGAAGCTCCTACCAGCTCATCTCTGCTTTCCTTTCTTTTTGGCGCTAAGACAAGTAACAGCTGTGTGCAGTGAAGTTAAAGGCCCAAGGACAAAAACTTGGTATTTTCTGAGCTGCTTGTGGTTCTGTCTTTAGAATATTTTTTGCTGCAAGTTCTGAAATGCATCCCTGCCATTTTGGAGAGCTTTTATTATAATCCCCACCGCAGACTGAGAGGCAGGTAGTGTAGTATTAATTCTCTTTTCACATTTTGCCCTTCATTTTCATCTCCACTTTGCAGTGCAGCATCGCAATTTAGTTCTGCTTTTGTTCATCTCACTGAGGTTTTTATCAGCTCACAGCGGTTGTTTATTCCCTGAGTATTAGTAATTATTGGGTCTTAGCCTGCGATATAACATTTTTCTATTCTGACCTCCTACCCTCTCTTCAGCCCGGGGGTTTGCCCAGGGCAGTGCTGATAGGGAGGGTTTTCACTGTTAACGTTGCATATTATTAATTTCCATTTAGAAGAAACCGGTAATCAAAACTGTACTTATTTATTAAATGCTCATTCTCACTTTGAACAAAACACTTAAATGATATATTTTCTTTTTCAGGGAAATGCTACGAGATCCTGAAATGAGAAATAAATTAATTTCTAACCCAACTAATTTTAACCACATAGCACATATGGGTCCAGGAGATGGTATACAGATTCTCAAAGACCTTCCAATGGTAAGTGAGGAAATGCATGGCAGAGTGACTGCAACAGAGGCTGTAAATAAGAGAAGGACAGATAAATGTTATTCTAAATGTGTATTCTGAGTTTTTGATGTATTTCATAACAGAAGCTTTATAACTGAGGAAATGGAGCTAAACATGTTGTACTTTTTGTGATAAAATTTAAAAGGACAGCTTGACACTTAAGAATTGCAGGGGAGAAGTGCCTCCTGTTTTTTAAGGCGGTTTGGCCTCTGCATGGTGGTTATTGTTTATTAGGGGATTTAGGCCTAGGGTCTTCACAGGAATAGAAGGAGAAATTCCTCTCTCCATAAACTGTATTACTGTAAGGTCAGCTCCTTTCCTCCCTTCCTACCTTTAGCTCTAACTTGGCCTCTGTACGACGTCTTTTCCTCAGATAGTGGAACTGCAGTAGTTTTACAATGTGTAGGACTCAAATTTAATCCCTGCCACAGACATTTTTTTTTATTTTCTTTCCAGGTTAACTAGTCTCAGTGTATATAAAAATAACCTTTTAAAGTGGAAAAAAAAGAAAATGCAAAATATAATAGTGCACACACATGCTTCTTTTACCTCAAAGCCTTACTTAGGAAGTAGACTCTTTTGAAGGTAGTTTTTTTTTTTTTCTGAGCTACAGACCAAATTATATTTTGCTCATAGGAGAGTGTTCATACATCTTATCTCAAGCTACAATGAACATTTTGTTTGTGTGTTCTGTTTTGTGCTAAGTCCAAGTTGGCTTAGATGTGATCCGTAAGGTGATAAATAAGGAAAATCTCTAAAGAAAGCCAAAGAGATGATGCGAATGCCACTGTGAGATGCAGGTGTATGTCATCCGCCCAGTCCTGCTGGGGTCTGAAATGGTCATTCCTATTACTTGTGGTCTGTGCAGAATGCAGTAAGCAGGGGGGCCCGTGAGAAATGCTCTCAGCTGGTCTAAGCTGAAGAATTAGGTGGAGGCAGCAGTGAGGCTGGAGGAGAGCGCGTGCGGGGCCTTACGCTGCACTTAGCCAGGCGGTCTGCACGCAGTGCGTGAGCACTTGGGCTCTTCTGCTCCATACACAGCAGCGTACGCACAGGAAGGATTTTCTTTCACAGTATTAGAGTAGTGTGAGACTCCTACTTACAACAAATATATTTGGTGAAATTGAGCAACAAAAAAATGGTGTGCGTTTGTGGTGTGTTTAGAAATGTGTGAAGAAATAACCAAGAGAGAGAGCACGAAGGTTGTGGAGAACCCAAGACAAAACTAAGGGAAGCTGGAAGCTGGTGCCTGCATGTCAGTATTTGTAAGGCTACTATTTAATGAGGAGTGATAATTTCCAGGCAGGATGCAGATCAGAACTTTTTTCAATTTTCTGTTTCTGGTGGATTCTTTAAAATATTTCTAGTTTTTCTAGAGCAGGGAGAATAGTCTGCTGCAGCTAAGGACAGGGCAAGGCATTGCATTCCAGTGCACCAGCAGTTGCTGAAAGTGCAAGGGAACTGAAAGCTGCAAGGATTCTTAAGCAAGCTCCAAACCTGGCGAGCGTGAAGTGAGGAGTGATATTATCTATAGAAGGGGATTTTCTGGATTGATATTGCTTAAATTATGTCACCTCTAAATGGCTTTTCGTTTTAAATTTGTTCCAATTAAACAAGCTCTGTACTAGCTCAAAGGCAGGACTGGTATTGTTCTTCTTAACAATCAATATGATGTTTTGAAAGAAATTCATAGATTGCTTTCTTGTAAAATGGGTGGGGAAAAAACACTAGAAAATATAATGTAGAATTGATTTCCACTCTTGTTTCCCTACTGCTCTTTGTTTTTAAAGTTAATATCAGAAACTGATTTTTGTCAGTAGTTACCAATCTTGATCCAGGGAGACATCACTGCAGAAAGAGTGATTTTGATGTTTATTATTGGGTAGGTTCTGCAGTACCAGGTTGTATTTGTGGTGTGAACTGAACAGACACAGGAGATCTGCATCAGTAGTGGGACTAGAAAGTGTATGAACTTGAACGTGTAAGGTGCCACTAGGATATACATTTTCTTTTGAGGATGCTCCTTCTGTCCAGGCTGGTTTTCCATTTCCAGCAATTCCCAGCAAGACCTTTGCCTGACAAGGTCTCCATTTCATGTACTCCAAGCAGGCTCCTGCTTTGCTCGGGCACAGAAGCAGGGGGAAAGGAGTTCTGCGTGCTGATTCACATGCACAGGATGTTATGCAGCGAGTGTACGGTTTTATGAGGAAGGTAAATATGGAATCACAGGCAGGATGGGAGCAGAGAGCGCCCTGTGTGTGGGAACCAGGGCAGGAGGTAGTGGGCACTCACCCAGGGCCCCTGCAGCGCTCTGGCCATAGCTGCCCTTCCGAAGCCTCTCTGAGCTGTGGCCCTGCCCTGTCCCCACGGTGCACCATGCTTCCTGGTGCAGCGTGGTGATGCTGCAGCCGGCACCTCTGCTTCAGGTTTCTGCTTAGGAAGAAATAGGGGAAAAGATCACAGCATTTCGCTTTGTGAATGCCTGTGCTGTGTTGTGTCTAACCCCTGCTACCGCTAGAGAGAACAACTAGTGCAAGGCTAGATGTTTCCTCGCCTGTTTTCATCCAACTCTTTTAGAAACCATATTCTCTTTCTAGGAGATCCTGAAATGCAGAAAGTGGATGAAAATAGTGGACTGGGCATTTTTATTTGGAATTTATTTCCTCTTTCACTCTTATTTGAGCAAGTTCAGCTTTCACTAGATCTACTAATAGGGATTTGTTCATCCACATGAACTTTACCTAAAGCCGGTATGTTTTTTAAAGCCTGCTCTGTAGGCTGAAGGGTCCTTAAGAACAGGCTTTAATAGAGAATTGATAGTTTAATCTTAGCATTGGATGAGATTGTCCTAAGCTAATAACCAGCTCCGGTTGCCTGTATCTAACTTCTCTCTCCATGGATGAGCTTTGTAAACAAATGACTTTTTTTTTTTCCTCTTGCTTCCTGTTAGTCCACTACTGTTCTTAAAGTTGTCTTTTAAAAGATTGACTTTAGGGAGTTTTATTTTTGCTATAGAAGTACAAGATGAAAATCAGGTCAGTGGCGAGTTTTAAGTCTCTTTGGTACTGTGTGTCCAAGACCGATGCCTGTGTACGTGCAGCTTGCCTCTCTGCAGCGAACGCACTTGCTGATGCAGCCGCATACCAGGGAAAGCGGCTTTTGCCGCGCAGGCACGTCTGAGCCTGGGCGCCAACCGGCCTGTGGCGCAGACACGTTCAGACGCCCGCCCCTGGAGAGACACTGTGCTCGGGAGTCCGCAGGGTGAGGGGTGTCTGTGGTGATTGACAGGCTGCCAACAGACAGCGGAGCCCTGTGCTGGCACAGAGGGAACCTGCCCCAGGCGCAGCGTCAAATGAGGTTGAAAGAAGATTTTAAAGGTTATACGTTTTCAGGGCTGCACGTTTGCAGCCTCCCTTCCTTCATGCCTTGCCATTGCACAGGGGTCTGGCTTTGAGCAGCAACTGTGTGAACTGCAGCAAAGCCAAAGTCAGAAGATCTTACCTGCTCTTACCACAGCCTATATGTTAATCAATGCCTGTCTGTATTTTACTGATGGGGATACTAATTCTGGGTGACTGTCTTGTTTTGTAAATTTAGAATCGTTCCTATTAGTATATCCCCAAACTTATTTATTGACGTGTTTTTCTTCCCTAGCAGCCTGTCACCAATTAACTGGCCACACAGTCTGGCCTCCCTTCTGCCCTCTTGTCCCTTGAAGCCACTTTATCGTGGACGCTCCTTTGTAGCGAAGATGTGAATTCTGGAACTGCAGCACAGACCACCGCTCTGTGTGCACCACGTGGACAGGATCGATCTTGCTTTCCTATTCTGCATGCTTAAGCATTTTCCATACAAAAGCTAGTCCTGCCTGCCGTTATACTTGAACATTATGCTTCAGTTTGACTTCATCATACATGAACCATTATATTTTCATGACCAATTACCTGTGAGGCTTTGCTTGTTTCAAATGAGAAACTTTCAGACTCAGTGAATACTTACACATTTACTTAAAGTAAATGTGGGGAACCCCACACATGCATCTGACAGCGGAGTGTGACCCACGAAGGGCTCCTTTAGAAACGCCAACACATGGTGGCTTTCTCGCACTCAGGAATGCTGGCTACGTGTCTTTACAGGCTGCAGTTGGCCTACCCACTGCTGTTTGGTTGGTGGTTTGGGCATCCTTTTTCTCCCTCGTTGGCTTTCAGGATGTAGCTGGCTCTGCCGCAGCATCGCTGTTGCCAGCAGACAGCATCAACGTGCACTTTTCTGTTCAGGACCATTACTGGGAGGGTGGTTCTTGTACAACTCAATAGGAACAATGTAACATATTATGTCTTACATGCCATAGTGTGGTGACTGATGTTCTGGTTAACATGCAAAGCCTCATAATACCAGGGAATTTAACAAAAAGAAAAAGTTGAATTTTAGCAGCTGAGGGAGATGAAGAGAGCAGGGAGAATGTTTTACAGCGTGCATTGGGCTGCGACCTCCTCCAAACTGCCAGGCTCCACATACAAAACATAGTGCCTTAGGTCTGCCACAGGAGGAAGCTGAATTTGTACAACGAGTCCTATTGTTTCTAATGCTGCTCAGCTCAAGGGGAGGAGGAAAGATTTAGAAATTAGAAAAGGAATTGAAGAAGGTGCTGTGGTTTGCTGGCCCGCGTGGGTTCCCCTGCCTGCCCAGCAGCAGAGGCGCGCGAGTCCTGCAGAAGGACACAGGCCTCGCATTGCCCGTCTGTGGCCAAGCAAATCTTGTCCCAGTTTCCCACCACCCCCCATTCACCTTCCCACCCCACATGTGACCCCATCCTGCTGAGATGCTGTCCCCTCGTCAGAAATACTCGTTGTTTGTTGTACGGGTGACAGACTGGGGCGGCATCGCCGAGCGCATGAATCGCAGAGGGAAGCCCCCTGTGGTCTTTGTCTGTCGTGCACCTCATCCCGCCTCGTCCCACACCCCCGTGTGCGTCTGTCCTAGATTGTAAGCTCCTCAAGGCAGGGAATGGCGCCCCTGACTCTGTACGGCGCCGCCGCAGCGCTCCCTGAAATACCAGACGACAATAAACACTAGAACCGATTCCCAACGAGTTCAGCGTTTGGTTTGTTCTCCCTATCCCGGCGGCCGCCCTGCATGGTTGTCTCTCTCCCCATTGTCTTCGACAGCGACGCTCCCCTTCCCAGGTCCCTCAGCCCGGCGCCGGCTTCGTCTCCTCTCCGAGCGACTTCGAGCACGTCTACCATATGACTGTCAATTCGGCTGAAAAATTCCTGTTGCGCGAGCGACCTGCGCGCCGCGCCTGCCCAGCCCTGCGGGTAGGAGCTGCCCTACTAACCCATGTGCTGTTCCGGGGTGTTCCGTGGGCCTGACTAACACAGTGGCAGCAGCCCCCGCCAGCACTTGCTGCTGCCACCAGCGCAGCTCCCGGTGGCCTCGATGCCTCAAGCAGTGGATGTATCGGCTCTTGGGGAGCAAAGAGCCTGAGATAAGTGGGCTGAACCTTGGGCTGGGAGAAGAGCTGCTTTAATTCCCAGGAAGGGAGCGGGTATTTTACATAACAAGTCCCTCAGGGCTCATCTCACAGCAGCAGGGCAGGGTGCTGAGTACCAGGTTGTGGCAGGAGAAAGTCTCTGGGGTAGAGCTGCCATGGGGCATTCAGGCCATTGTGAGGGACAAAAAGGCTTTGACGCAAGGACCAAGGTGTGCCCAGGCAGGTCCTAGGACAGAATAAACGCAGGCAGCATGTGCACAAGCGAGAAGAACAAAAGTTAAAGGTAACGGGGACTCAGTGGTGTAGGCACTCTGAATGCTGGTGCTCTTCAGCACACACTGAGGTAAGACTAAGTGCTGACGCTGTCCTGCCAGTTGGCCTGCACCATTTGGGGCATGGAGATGGTCTTTTCCCCTTCCTGCATTCGTACAGTTGTGACTGTCCTGGGCATCCAGGTCTGAGTACCCAGGGGCTGCTGGGGCTTATGGTAATAGAGTCATATGGACAGAGGCCCCCAGATAGCTGCTAGGCCTCGTCGCTGCGTGCCATGCCGTGGCCGGACAGGACAGCTCTGCGGGAAGAACGCCAGGAATCTGCAGGTCGATGCAGGTAGCAGTGGTTGGTGCCTCAGGGTTGAGGCCTTTCGCCCTAGTGGAGAGGCTGCTGGTGCTGCCCATGGCCCTTGGAAACTATTGACCCCGGGTGGTTTCAAGGGAGAATGATGCCAGGTCTGCAAGCAGGAGCATCCTTCATCCTACTGCCACAGCGGCAGGGAAGGAGTGTCCCCAGGTGCGCACATGAGGGGGGACGGGGCAGCCTCGGGGCGAGGGGCTCTGTCCATCAGCTCCTCCGAGCAGCAGAGGTTTGGGCTTGCAGGAGGAGAGCGCCAGCCTGTGCTCCCTGGCCCCCAGGGAGGGTTAGGGCTCGTGCTGCTGCCGCCCCTGGGTACTGCGACTGGAATAGCCTGCAGTCAGGAGGGGAGTTGAAAAATAAACCTTTAACATGAGGGTTTGGCTCTTCTGAAGAGGGGTTTGTTTCTCCTAACAGTGAAGGCAGGCCAGGATTCAGCCATTTGCCTTTTCCTTTTAACTCGCTGCGTTCTGCTGCTTTGTAACTACCTCTATAACCAACACTTAGTTTTCCCTGGACTCCCGCTCCACATCTTGCGCGTATCCTGTGCCAGGGGTCCTGCTCCAAAGCACCCGCGTTTCCGGCACAGGACTGTGTTACTTCTAAAAGAAAGAGCAGGGAGAGGTTTGCTTTTGGGAAACTGGAATTACGTGGACTTTTAGACCTTTAAAGCCTTCAGATATAAATCCAAGTTGAGAGTCATGCAGCAATGGATCAGGGGAGAGTTAAATAGCACTTTTTCATTGATATGGTCTCTGATTGTTTTGTGTTGGTGTTTGAGAGAGATTTGAAAGCAGCAGGCGGAATTATAATTCTTACTTATTGCATATTTAAAAAATCACCATTTCTAGCCCATTGCTCTCAAACAGCAGAGTTCCTATTGCAGTATGGGCTTGACAGCGTGTTGGTAACAGTGGGGAGCAAGGACTGCACAGCCTTCATGTTCCCTGGAGATGGTCCCAGCACACAGGTACGCAGGGGCTGGAGAATTGCTCCAGATCTAAGGATATAGTTAAATGTTTTAGTTGAATAAAATATGGGCCATAGTGAACTGTGTGTTTTTCAGGCCTAGGGTCCCAGGATGCTGCAGAGACTGGTGCATTGGAAGGTTTCTCTGAGAACACCTTGGGGAGAGCTGCAATCTTTGTTGAACTTTGAAATTTCAATATCAGAATTGAAAACTTTCTTTGACTACTTTATCTGAAAGCGACAAATGGTGAAATTATAAATAGGAAGAAGTTAGCAGTTATTGCGGGTGTTTTGCAAACAGGAAATCAAGCAATGCTCAGAGCTACATGCAGTTTTCATCTTCTGCATCTGTAAAGGTTCTCGAAACGTAATTCCAGTTGGTGCTATTGACTTAGTATTGCCAACCGTGTCAGAAGCAGGGTAAAGGCACTTGCTTTTAATACCTTTGGAATTACATAAGTAATTGAAATACAGATTGGTCCAGTATGTGCACATAAGTCTGCAGGCACTAGGGACTGACAGGATTATTGTATAAAGCTAGATATACATCAAAGAGGGAAGTGTTAAGGCAATACTTACTTGGAAGCATGTGCCCACAGTACATCTGCAACAACCCAGGTAGGCTGGGAAACCATCCTTTCAAGGGAAATTTTCAGCTATTAGAAATAATATTCTTTCAGTTGTCTGCATATGTCCATATAATTCAGCATTCACTGTCATGCTGTGTGTGCTTCTGGTCTCTGCGCTGAACTGCAGGATTTGTGTTGACAGCAGTGCTGACCTGCTGCGGCAGGCCAGGGCGCTGGTGGCGCCGGGGCCAGGCGGGCAGCCGGCCAGCAGGCGCCTGGCGTGTCCGTGTGTATCGCATGTGTCTGCCTTGCAGAGCCTGCGGCCACAGGAGAGCCGCACCATGTTCAGCAGCTCCGTCAGCATCCCTTCGATCACCAAGGCCCGCACGGAGCCGGGGCGGTCCATGAGCGCCAGCAGCGGCTTGGCGGCAAGTAAGTGCCTAGCAGATCCACGCCAGGCTTGAGCCAGGGGCTTCCTGTGCTTCCACATGTAATTAGCACTGTCTGTGTTCCCCTCGGGAAAAGGACAGCATTTTAATCTTGCTTTTGAAGGAACATGTAAGTTAGCAGCCATGTCCTTTGGGAGTTGGTTCCCAAGGAGAAAGGGAGATGAGAATTGATATTCTTGCCACTGGGGCTACTTAGTTGCTGCTTGCGTAATTTAAGTCAGTGGTAAGTCGTTCCTGAGCTCCCTTGTTATTAACGTGGTTCTGAAGGCCGCGGGGCTGGATGTGGCAGTTCCCCTTGCTGCCCAGGAGAGCAGCAGCCTGCAGGCTCGGCAGAGCTGATGCGGAAGTTGCTCTGCTGTGTGGGGTAACAGCTGCTAGTGCTGACATGCCGGGGGGGCTGGAGAATCCCTCAGGAAGCAGCACCTGGCAGCAGGCAAGATGAAAGCCCATCCGGCCTGCGAGCCACAATGCAGCGGCTCAGGAAACCCAACTAAGCAGAGAAACCGCTAACGGGTCTCTAGCACCTTGCCTAGATCTGCCCGAGTGGCTGATCCCTCTGTGCGTTGCAGGGTCAGCGGCGCAGAATGGCAGCGCTCTGCGGAGGGAGTTTTCGGGAGGCAGCTACGGAGCGAAGCGCCAGCCCATGGCATCACCATCGGACGGCTCCTTATCCTCCGGTGGTCTGGACCAAGGTAGCGACACGCCCGCAAGGGACTACGAGCGAGAGGTGAGTGACAGCGGGAGGAGGAAGAAGCCGAAGCATGTTGATAAAACAGGAGGTTAAATGCTGGGGTGGACTTGGGGGCGTAGCGACCTGGCTGGCTGCAAGTCTGGGAATTATCATTATTTCACTTAGAAACTGTCCATAAGTTGATCGTGTCTGTGCTTTGCAAACAAATCCCCACTATGGCAGGAACACGGTCCGAGGACATGCGCTCAGTCCACTGCTGAGCTCAGTCCTTCCACCCAAGAACATTTCATGTAGGAGGATTCAGTATGATGTTGGCTAGCAAAACTGTCCCAGCCCATTTTCTTAGGAAGGAATGAGAAGATTTAGAAATCACAACAGCTTCTCACGGTACAGAACAGATTCTGGTTGAAGCTGGAAAGCAAGTGTGAGTTAGGACGCTTTGAATTCATATCCTTGCAGTGACATACGAGGGTGGCTGTGATGCAGCCTAGACTGTGGTGGCTCCCGCGCTCAGTGGAGGAGCATCCCTGACGCAAGGCTGAAAGAGGCAGGGGCCGTGGAGCCTCCCCAGTGAGCTGCGGTCGCAGCCTCTTAGCGCAGCGCTCAGTAACATGCAGGGCCCATGCAGGGGCCACTCCAGGGTGAGCCGCGGTTCTGCCAGCCCAAATGGAGCGATTTGGCAGCTTTCTCTCCTTCTGCCCCCACCCAGACATTCTCAGTAAAGAAAATTCCTCAGGGTTTTTGGACACGAGCAAAGTAAGTTCAGGCTTTCCCGTCGTGTCGGCGGTTGTTGAGACACTGGGCGTTGGCCGCCCGGTTCTCACTGGTGTCGCTCTGTGTATTCGGACTGCAGGACTCTGACTCTCCAAGACACTCCACTGCATCCAACAGCTCCAACCTCAGCAGCCCTCCCAGCCCGGTGTCGCCTCATAAGACCAAGAGCCTCTCCTTGGAGAGCTCTGACCACGTGAGTTGGGACTCATGAACTGCTTCATTCCGCACTCAGATTTGACATCACAGCAGCTTAATGTCCCCATGGCTGTCTCCTCCACTTGCCCCAGTTCTCACCTTCATCATCCTAACCCTCCCCCTTCCCTTGCTGAGCGTGAGCGGGGAGTGGGATAGAGAGGAAGGGAAGAGCTGGCCATCTCCAGCACCATTCAGCACCGCCTCACCCCCCCCCTTCCCCAGACCTAACAGCAGCAAAGAGCAATGCTAGGGTGCTGGTAAATATCAGATGCTGTAGATTTGTATTAGCATTGGGTTCATTTTTTGTGATTACAGCTGCTTTCATTTTTAAAGATCTATTTATCCCACTCTCCACTCCCCAAAAAGTAGCCTAAGTAGACCAGACCAGTGTGAACAAGAGCCCATTCAGAGAGGTTTTGTTTTCATACACAAGCTCATCGTACTGTACGAAGGTAGCACAGAGACGCCCCCCCCCCCCCCCCGCCCCCACGCGGGGAGCAATCAGTATGTCAGAGGCACATAAAAGCTTCCAGCCACCACGTTTGAATGTCAATCTGATTGTCGCCAGCAAATCCTTATTGATGAAGATGATGCATATTTTACTACAGTACAGAGTTTAAATAAATACGCAGATGATAGAGTTAAATACGTATGTATATATTCAAAGATAAAAGCATTGTGTATGCAGCAGAAGATGGATGCTTATTTAAGAGAGCCTTTAATTTAAGATTTGTGTTGTCCCTGTTTTCATGCTCAGTAATGTAGAGACTTGGAGGCCTGGCCTAAAACCTTTGACAGGACGATGTTCCTGTCGCCCAGCACTCACTGCACTGCCAGGAGCTGCTCTCCCAGTGCGGTCTCAACACTTCCTTCCTTGGGGGAGTAGTGGAAAGGAAGCTATAACCAACCCTCCTTCCCTGTTAACCCCTTCCTGTGCAAGAATGTCCATGATGGAAAGCAGCTCTGTGCCCCAACACTGGAGGACACTCTTCAGCTGAGAGTACTCAGGGGCTGCCTCTGCAGCTGGGGGACCTTAGGCCACGCTACAGTCGAACTCCTGGAGGCAGCCAGGGAGCTGAACGCAGCAGGATTGATTCAGCAGGAAGGCCGTGTCCCTGCTATGTGCTGGCCCGGGTCCCACGGGAGGGAGCTGTGTTCCTGCTCTAGCCCCAGCCACATCAACACCATCACCAAGCGCTGCTTCCTGCCGCGCGCTGGCCAAGCGAGCCCCCTTCGACCGGAGCCGGCCCTGCTCGCACGTAGCAACGCGGACCGTGACTGCTGACCTCACACTGTTGCGTGGTGGTAGTGGCAGGGGCCAGGCATGCAACTGCATCGCCCCGCGCCATGACTGCATCGCCTGCCACGCCACTGCCGTGAGGAGAGGGCCGTGCGGGCTGCGGGACGGCCAGTGCTGCTGGCAGCCCAGGGCAGGGGGAGGCTGCTGCACGGTAGGAGGAGCAGGTAGCTGCTTGTGGGATAGTAGGAAAGATGCTTTTCATTTGCGCTAGTCGAGGCAAACTTCCCTTCTCAGTATGTTGTCGGTGGCTTTAGCCCATGCGCATCCCCAAGCACACAAGGGGTCTTCGCATTAGAGTCCTGGTTTCATGGGGCTTGAAATGCATTACGGCTCTTGTTAAACCCTTCCCTGTTGGTGCAGGCAGCGGTTTGTAGTTTCACCCCCGCATTGTGATGCTCGGCCTTTCCCCCGTTCCTGTCTTCCCTCAGGGAAGCTGGAGGTGAGCCCCGACCCTGTGCAATGATTTCCAGCAGGGTCTGACTGGAGCTGCACAGTGAGACATGCAGCTCGTTCGCGTTGTTTAGTCGTGCTCCTCCCCTAGGTGAGATATCCGGGTCACTCTGCAGCAAGAGGCTTGTCCAAGGCTAAGCTCTTTCAGTGTTATTTTGAGATGGGCATCACAAGAACTTTTTACAAACCACCATTTCAAAATCCTGTCTCTCCCCACTTTGGATTTTTCAGCATAGTGGTTTTTGTGTTGTTACTTCAATGCTACAACTTTTGCAAGCTTGGCCTTTAATATTAAAAGCTCTAGCAAACAGCCAAGCATGTGAAATGAATCCCCTTAAGATTAGTTTTTCAGGCAGGGCATTATTGGCATTACTAAAATTCCCCATCAGCTTCCTCTTAAAAGCCGCATTTTGTTTCATCACCCCTTCTTTTTCCCCACCCTTCCCTCCTCTGGGGGAAGCCTCTCCACCCCATGACGAAGCCCTTGCAGATCGGTTTTGTGCTTGGTGTACGTTGCATTTCAACATTAACCTTTGCTGCCGAGAGGTGCAGGGCCCGCAGGTCGCGAGGCCCTGCAGGGAGCAGCCCAGCACAGGGACACGGGGAGATTTCTGCAACGGCGCTGAAGCTCTGCCCAAACACGGCCACCAAAGCACCGTGGCTGAGCAAGCCCGGCATCACCGAGTGCAGGTGCCTGTTGGCTCTGCGGCGGTCCCGCAGCAGAGCAGGGAGCCACTCTGTGAGGAGCATCGCCCGGCCCTGGCGGCTGCCCCGCGGCAGAGGATGCAGTAATGCAGCAGCAGTTTGGTACTGTGCATCTTTACAACAGGCGTGTATAAAGAGAAACAGCAACTGGTCTCTCAGTTGAAAAGCAAATGACCACATCACTTATTTGAAAGGGAGAAAGTTGTCCTAGGGCTTGAATATTTTATATATTCGGGGACCATTTGTTTATACACTCATTTTTAACCCACGCACCTCTCCTTGGTTGGTGTGAACACTGAGAATGATGTGCACACTGTACCTGAGCTATTTACGGGCACATTGGGATAGGAAAACTAACTTGGTCATTTGAAGTGTAAGACTCTTACCTGGTATCTCGCAGACAGTTGTCTCTTAAGGTTTGCTGCTTGCTACTTTGTACTGTAGCATTGCTTCAGCATCACTGTTAGAGGGCTGCAGTTTATCCAAGGAGCTAAAATCTCCCTGTGGTGTTCAACTGTAGCATATGTTCTGTGTGCACAGTATATATCTCTAGTTACGATTTTTTCCTTTTGGCTGAGACTGAAGGTGTTTTGCATTTATGACACTGCTTTAACTGGATGGAGTGCTGGGTTTTTCACATTGTTCAATTCTGTTGGATCCAAACCACTTCAGGCAGCTACTCCAGACTCCGGGCTACAGACCAGAGGCCACTCAGAGCCCCATGGAGCCAGGGCCTGGGTCACAACACTCATCCCTGCTGCAAAGCCCCACAGGCTGAGCAGGGAGGAAGGCAGCTCAGCCCTTCCACACACAACCCCTTCACTCCCTGAAAAGAGATGGGATGAAGCCCTGGCAGAGAACATGCCACAACCATGCTGGCTGTCTAAGTAAGTTAAAATTTATCCATGGGGTGAAAGCCATCACTGTTTGGCCATCAAAGTCTAGCATGGGGAGCTTTTTTATTATTATTATTTAAATAAATAAAATGCGAGGAGGCTGTTCCAGGAAGGAAAGAGGACAGTTCCCTGCAGTAAGCCCCCAGTACAGCAGTGGTCACACAACATTTGATAGAGAGCCTCAGACACAGCTCTCCTGCAGCCCTTCCTGTCTAAATTTAAACTCAACTTTGTCCTTCCTTTTTTCCAGCCACAACTTGAACACAACTGTCTTTTTCTCCATTTTGCATAAGAAAGTCTCATCCAGAGGGAAGAAATCCACAAACAAACCAGTGTTGGTATTTCAGAGCAATTATACCTGCCTTTTTATGTATGACAGTTTCATATCATTTATTATTTTTTTTTTAGGTTTTTTATTGTAAAATTATTGTACAGTTTTGCATGGCATAGATGTAATCACTTTTTTTTTTTTTTTTGTTTTAGAGTAAGCTGACAAGTGTGCGTGTGGGGGAAAAAATTCTGCTTTTTGCCTCTTCTCACTCTTTTGTTTAATGCCCTCGATGTTGTAGGGGACATTGTAAGAGATTCTCTGCTACAGAACAATGATGTAGATTCTTTTGCACAGAAATATTTAAGGTGGGGAAGTCAACAATGTAATAAAGGACTTGCCACCAATATTTTACGTTGGTAACACACTTAATATTAACCTACTTTGATGTACTGCAATAAAACAGGGAACTGTTAGAAATGCAGATGGTTTGTCTTTCTTCCCCGCATTAAGATTTGAGGAGGAAAGGGGAATAACTGTGTTCTAGAGGAAAAGAACTCCAGCATCTTACCACACTGGAAGGACAAGGATGGGTGGGCAGTTCTGCTCAGCATCAAGACCCCTCAGAAAAGTTTACCCAGCACCTTTTGAAAAGTCTGTAGAAGCCAGGCCACCCTGTACTTGTGCTTGGTGAGCTGCATCGCTGCTGATTTTGTTCTTAGTTACCTGCTTTGCTTCTTGGGCCACTGCATCATTCCTTCTGGACCCCTTCCTCCCCGTGCCTGTGGTTACTAGCACCACCTTTCTTCAGCTCACAGACAAGCAAGACCTACGGTGATTTTGAGCAGCCTCTCGTGTCAATGAATCTGCATCTAATCCTGAGCTTCTCTCCTTCCATTTAGTTGTCTCAGCTGTCCAGTTGCAGGGTTAGAGACTGGATTCCACCTTGTTTCCGTGCTGCAAGCACCACCCCTTATTAAACACACCTCAAACACACCTGCATTTTTTTTTTTCTATATGCCCTGATGGCCCCTTTCCCCTCTGCCCTGGTTCTAGGGAGGAAGTTCTCTCACCACCCCAGACATGAGCATGGCCTTCTGCTCACGCCAGCCCTGTCTCCTAGGGCACCTCCTCTGCAGCCCTTGCCCCAGTTTGCACCAGTGGGCTGCACTCCTTGCAGATGTGAGAAAACATCTGTACAGCTGTTCCCTGCACTCCCACTTGTACAGAGTGCCCTGCTTCTTGTTGCCCCATCAATCACAGCTAGGACACTCCTGGGAAAGAGCCTGCTGCTACTGCAGGAGGTGCTGGTCCCAAGGGCAGGAGGAGCCACGTGTCCGAGCTCCTGTGCAGCTCCTCAATGTTCATCCTTGGGCTTGGTGCAAAAGCCAGGCCCACTGGGGAAAGAAGGGTCAACAGCAGCTGCTGTCACCTATAGCCAGTTCTTTAACCTAGAAAAGCCTTGGCTTCAGAGAAGCAAATTTAGCTTCCAGGTTGCAGTAGGGAACAGAGAAGTGCCTTCTGCAAGAAGGTTTTCCCAGAACTTAAACTTGCAGAGAATCATTCCTGCCCTCAAGCTACTTGTGCACTCCAAGCAGCTTCCCCAGCTGCTCCAGAACAGCAGCACCGAGGGTAAACTCTGTGGTCTTGCTTATGTCCCAGCTCTGCACCTGAAAGCCTGAGCAGTGTTTCTGGCTCACCTTTTCCCCCATGGCTGTTACCCTGACACCTAAGTCTCTTGCCACAGACTTCCCCGGACAATTCTGCAGAAATTATTATTAGCACTTTTGGAACATGCCCAGGAGCCCAGCAGAATTAGGGGCTGAGCTCCAATTAGCTCGCCTAATAAGGAAGCATCTCGCCTTCTGCGAGTTGTTATCCTCTAGGCAAATGTAAAACAACTCCATCGCTCAGCTGATGTTATCCTTGAACCATTTCTCTCCCAGCAGAGCCAGGAGCGTTTGCCAGCATTAACCACTACTGCCCCAGCACACGAGACCTCTGGCCCCGTTAACCACTATGTGGTCACTGGCACCAAGTGCTGCTTACTGCACCAGTCAGCCTGCAGGGCCCTTGCCTTCCTCACATGTTTTCTGAACGCTCTGGCTCCGAAACACAGGTTTTAGATACTTTGCTCTGAAGTTGCTCCTGTTCCCTTGTCAGATTTTTTGTTTTATACTTTGCTTTTTTAAAATCTTTTAACAACCACTTAGCATCTCAAACAGGTCTCAGGCTTACAGCTGCCACATCTAGCTCTAAAAGGAGAAACCAACTAAGCAATGTATACCAGAGCTCAAAACAAAATGGGAAGTTAGGCTATCAATAGCTTTATGCAGAATTTACATCACTGAACAGTAGAGCTAGCTCTTCTCAAAGGACTAGAAACAGTCCAAGATGAGGACATTTGGTTACATTATTTTAAGTACTGGATCTTTCTAAAACAAGATCATGAAGCCATTTGTATGCTCCTGACCTTGGAAGAAAGGTAATGATTAATGAAAGGTAAACTTACTTATTTTCCTATTTCTCAAAGGTATCCCCTTTGCATAGAGACTATGTATTCACGTACCTGTTGTTCATCTTGGAAGGTGACAGCAGCCAGATTTCAGGCTCCTTGGGTCCTGCCATTTAAGGTCGTAGCAAACGTCTCTCTTCTCGGGCGGTGCCAATGGAGCAAGGCTGAGGCTGCTCCTTGGCAGGCGCTGCCAAGCCCTGGCGCTTGCCCGCTGAAGCGGCCCTGCCCGCCAGGTGAGCAGTGGCTCCAACTGCTGCTTTTCCTTCACAGACAGGGGTGAGAGGCCTGTGTTCAGGAGACTGGTAACAGAGTGAGTAAAACACAGCAAACCCAAGAGTCAATTACTTGGATTTTGTGTGGACAGACAGAAAATAAGACCAACACCCCCTACACGCCTTCTCCTGGGGACACTTGTCTCCTTCAACACTAGTGACACAGCTGCAACAGGAAGATGAAGGTGTACATGGGCCAGGTAGCCTTTGCTCGAGGAAACTCTGCTTCCCCCCAAAACAGACCTGCAACAGGAAGAGATCTGGAAGCCTCTCCTTCACCTCAGCTACTGTTTCTCCCCCAGACAAGATAGGGCTCACTGGGATATTCTTTACCCCACTGGAGGGTGGAATAACTGCAGGCAGGAAAGCCCACCGCACAAGCACTTTTTTATTGAAATCGGTAAGTAATACAGGTTACAGGATTTGTACAAAAAAAATCCAAGAAAATGCTTTGCTAGCCTGACTCCAATGGCCTAAAAGTGTGCGTCTGGTTTTAACCATGTAGGGCATTTCAGCAAGAGCTGGAAATGCTCACGAGATATGAAGTGTTTGCCTGCCTCACCATGAGTTGGCATTACAGGAAAAGAGACAACAAAACAAGCCAGCTTCTTGGTTAGGGGTCCAGCAAGCGATGGGTGTCAGAGTCGGAGGCTTGTGTAACATGCCCACAGGAAAGCTGATACCTACCAGGCAGTGAAGGATCCCGCTATCTGTGCTCAGAGTCAGCTCTGATGAGTCTGTATTTGACTCCCAGAACTGAGAGGGGCTGTGTGGCTTTGTGTGTGTGTATGCATGTGTGTGTGCGTGCACATTTTAAAAAAATAGTGTTTCAATTCTCATTGTCTATTTCCTATGTTTAGTTTGCAAGCCAAAAAGAGGCAGAAAGCATAAAACTTCATCTTATGTACACGCACACACACACCCTTGCACTAAATCAGTAAAATCCAGGAAGGTTCTCGGATTGCTACCACTGAACTTACAAAAATAGGGGGCTGTGGGTATCTGTGGTAGGGTACATCTCAATATTTGACTCTCATTCACAGTATGAAAACTACTTGAATTTCACCTTTGCTTGAAAAAGGGAAGTTCTTTAAAAAACAAATTTCAGAGAAATACAAACAGGTTTCAATAACAACTTTTGCCCATTCTCCTTCCCCTGCTCATTATAAAGCACAGCCGCTGCACAGCCACCAGCACAACATTAAAAACGCACCCAGGGTAGTGGCTGGTGCCTCGAGCAGCAGAGGCCTGCAGCAGCTTCGCCCCACCACCTCAAGAGGAGACCCCTGCAAGCCGGGCACTGCGCTGGAAGGCTGAGCGTAGCAGAGACCCAGCACGAGAGAACAACTTTGTCCTGGCGAAAGGTGCTCAGCTCCCAGGGCACAGGCTGCTGCAGCGCAGGAGGATGGAGAGCTGGGTGCAACACGCGGGCGGCTACGGTGCTCCTGGCTCAGCTGGACTGTGCCCTCACAACACGATGTGTTCAGTCACGCTTACTACTCCTCCGGCTTCTTGCCCCTGCTGCTCCAGTATTTGCTATATGCCTCTTGGAACATCTTTTTGCAGGGGATTTTGGCCTTCAGTTTGGTACAGATAAGGAAAGAACCCCCCATCTTCCGGTGAAGAGAGTAGGTCTCCTCGGGCGGAGGGACAAGCCGATGCTTCAGCATGACTGGGATTAAGCCATGGATCTTTTCAGTGGTGCTTTGGTTGCCAAAATCAAAAGGTTCCTCGGAAGCAAAAGCCTCTCCCAGGATGAGGACAGCATTTAAGTGGGCGTCTTCCATTTCCTGCCCAAAGGAAAGAGGCATAAGTAACATCAGCCCTTTTTTAAATGTCAGGAAAAAGCAAAAAAGGGAATAGTGCTACCAGCAGATCAGAGGAGACACCCGGCAGTCCTCACAACAAAGGAAACATCCAGCCCTCAGCAGGGACGGATGAACACTTGATTAGCACAGTCTGGAGCAACTCACATCTGAAAGCTCCCAAGAGCTCCCAAGAGCACCTGCAGGACCTCCTTGGAGGAGTGGGGGGCACAGTGCACCACGCGCACTTTGTGGCCAGGTACTGTCATTACTGCTTCTGTTCCCAAAGGGAGGTGAGAGGGCAAAAGCTGAGTCACTTTCTGCCCTTCTCCCTCCTGAGAAAAGCGACAGCTTCATAGGTTGTGATTGGCTTTTCCTTATCTGTAAGGCCACTGTAGAAGGGCCCAGACCCACAATCTTTAACAGAGCTCTCTTCTGGCCAGCACTAAACCAGACTGCTCTACTCCATACCTTGACTTCATAGCCAGTGAGGAATTTCATCTCAATTGACTTCTTCAGCACTCTTTCTCTATCCATGTCAGCAGCTGCCTTGATTACCTGAACAGGAGGGACACTTTCAGGAGCGCTAACAGATGGCACAAAAACACTTTGAGTACAAGACTAACATGCCCATGACTTGCTCATGCTGCCCCCTCCCTTAAACTCAAACGAAAACCCAAAAAAGGGTAGTGGAGTGTGTGGGTTTTTTTTTTTTTTTTTTTTGGTCAGATTTGGAGCAGCTGCAGTTTGCAAGTTGTAAGAGCTATTGGCAACAAAAGGAAAAAAGCTCTTTGGAGTAAGGCTGGGCACAGCAGCCCAGAGAACATACGGACACCGGAAAAGCTTCATAGACCAGTCTCCCCTAATGAGGTCTGCTGGCCACTGCAGCTCAGCTTATCGAGTTCAGAATGTTGTCATCCAGAAGGAGCCACATTGAGACACTGCATGAAGCAATGAGTTTGTAGGCAGGCTAAAACGGCCACAGGACCACACTGACAGCCAAACAGAAGCACAGCCTTCACACTCTCATATGAAATAGCACTGACTTCACAGGGGCTGTGAAGAGATGATGCCATTCAACTATGCTGCACTGCCCAAGTACCCCAGCAAACAGCATTACAATTTTCCATGTTTGTTTTGTAATTTAGATATAACTGGAAGAACAAAAGGTTTACAACAGTCATACAGAAGACTACAGTGAGGGATAAAATTAGAGATCATTCATCCAGGAATAAAATGAAGTGGATGCTTAGCTATTTTCACTTAGCTACAAAGTGGAATAGCCAAGAACTGAGCACAATCTTACACATACTTCCCCAGGGCAGCACTCTACCATATGCTTCAAGTTCTCACCTCAATGTATACATCTGTGAACTTCTCATCAAAGCCTCGTGTCGCTCCAAAGTCCAACAGGGCCACCTGGAGAGGGACAAATCTTCTGCATTACAGTATCAAGCACTCAGAGCCCTGACCTGAGAAGACTCTTGATGAGCCCAATGAAATTACAACTGTGTGGAGGCTTTGCACCGCAGGGCAGCTTCCCCCACCTCCTTTCTTTCCTGACAGCAGCAGAGAGCAGCATTTACTCCAGCACATGGCAGAGGACATCTGGCCTATGCTTGCACCATCCCAAGCAAACAGCCAAACCAGCCAGCAGGACACCTGGAATCACTTCCCCAAGCACAACAGACCGGACCCAGACAGGAACCAGCCAGGGTAACACAGACTAAGCGAAAACCGGGGCCGAAGCCTGACAGGCTTTCACCAGGCACTACCTGCCTAAGGTTCAAGGGAGGAACCCAGAAGCAGCAACAGCTGATTCAACTTTAGTGCAGGCAAAGAATCACAAACCAATGAAAAGCTTCTCTTATACAGAAGGGACAGCAGACTTACCTTATGCAACTGTGGGTCATAGAAGAAGTTAGACCAGTTTGGGTCAGTCTGCATGTACCGGAACTCAAACAGCTCCCGCAGACACAGGACCAGGATGTTGTGGCAGATCTTGGAAAGCAAGGGGAGAAAGCAGCAAGTCAGGAGGGCAAGCAAGCCCCATAATAATTTGCAGCAGACTTCAGGACACAGGGAATATACCCCCACACTGGCAGAAACTGCTGCAAAGCTCCCAAATACATCAGAAAGTCTCACAACTCCCAGCCTGCAGCCTGGAGTGGGACATCCTGGGCAGACCCTAAGTTTTCACAGCAGCCCCTGGTGCAGTTCCTGTCCATCCCTGCACACACAGCAGACACTAGGAGTCACCCAATTGCTCCCATTTTACTTTTATCCTGGTTCTGTACCTTGCTACTCGGCTTTGCCTCCCCACTTTGTTTTCCCTGAGAGTGCCAAGATACCTGGTCAGCGTGAGCCACGGTTTGAGGCGGCCTCTAGTAAAGCAGTACGGCTCACCCTGGTGGAGAGTCCTGCAGAGCATGGCCAGAACGAACTCAGTGCAGCTCACAGGGAAACAAGAGGGAGTTCTGGGGCACTTCAGAGGTCTGAAGAAACTAGAAAAGTGTCTCTCTGTAAGGCTTCTGAGTAGGGTACAGAGCTAGGTCCAAACAGGCACAGAAAGGGTCTTTGCTAGACACATACCCACCAGGTACTGCAGCTAAGCGTCCAGCTGGGCTCACCATGGCCCCAGCTGGGGAGAAGGGAGGCTGCAGGCCTTGGGCATGGGAGAAGCAAGAGCAGCAGTCCCAGGAGCGCCTATAGCACATTACCCACCACAGCAGCACATAGCTGCAAGAATACTTGAGCTGCAGTCTGTTCAGCAGCACTGCCAGCCTCACTCAGCATTTGGCCTGTACAAGCTCCAGTCTCCAGTGAAAGGGGAAGCAGGGGAACAGCACACACACCAGGCCATCTGGCTCAGAAGGCTGGGGGCCAGCTAGGCCACTTACTGCCCTTTGCTTCGAGGCACAAGAGGGCTGTTCCCACAGCAATATCCCAATTCAGGGGCTGCTAAAAGCAGTGCCTGATGATAAAGCAGCCCATACTGGAGAGGGCAAACCCGAGGAAAAGGAGGCAGCTCGGGGCCATAGCCAGCTCCGGCACAGCACCAAGTCTAGCTGTGCCCACTGCTGCCAGGATCCGTTTCATCTGAAGGAGCGCAGCCTGCACTCTATCCCAGTGACCTCCTAACAGCTGAGGGATCACGCCAAGACACACACAAGGGCAAGGAAAAAACACCACCCAACTCCAAATACCAAGACAGTTATTTCTGCCAATGGAGCAGCTGCTTGTCCCATCAGCCTCCAATCCCTTGTTATATCCAACACCAACACCTACCCGTCCCCACGCTCCCCCCACTCTTGTTTACCAAGAGGTACTTTTCCAGGAGCCCTGGGGAGCACAGGTCCTTCTCATAGGGGGAAGGGGCACCTCACGCTTGCACAACAGGACAAGATACTTCCTACACTCCTGGCCAAGAAAGCAGCTGCAAAGCAGAGCCCCTCTCCTCCAGCTGGCAATCCAACCCAAGCTGAGAGTCACCTGAGAGGAACGGCGCATTTGGGAATTACACAGATTTCCATCAGCAATCTCAATAAGCAGCCAGCAAAGCCTACAGAGCTGTCTTAGCTCCCTTGAGCCACTCTCACCATGCTCCAAGCCCTCCTCGAGCATCTGTGCAGGAGCCTGCAAGGCCTAGAGCAGCCCAGGGACACATGGGCACTGCTGCCACATGGCCCACACAGAAATCATAAGTGGCTCCAAGCAGTTGCCAGCTCCGGCCCCGCTTTTCACTGCTCCAGGTTAGCCTTTCCACAAAAGGCTCTGGGCAATTGCAGTGCAGCTCTGAGCTCAGGGAGAAGCAAGGCAGGGCTGGCAGTACCTCATTGCGGATCTCTTGGCTCAGTCCTACAGCTTGATCCAATGGGAAGCCGGACACCAGCTCTGTGGTGAGGACATGTTGGCTGCATAGCTCATCCACTACTCTTGGGACATAAAAGAATGGGTGGTCTTTCAGCAGCTCCCTGGGGGTGCAAGAAAGGAAGGGAAAAGGTTAAACATCACACAAGCAGCCAGGCCCATATACAGGGCTTTGTATGGCCCCTTCACTCAGCTTACTTCAGTGCTGGCATCCTCTCCCCACAGCCAGGCTGTTTTCCTCAGTTACAACAGGGATCACATCACCAGAAGCAAGGCCAAGGAGCACTCAGAGGGCACAGAACATGGACCAGGGCAGCAAGCCTTGTCTCTTGAGCACTACAGTGCTTTGCATGTAGAACAGGCTCATGCTGAAGGAGAGGAGATAGGAACTGCCCACATCACCCCCGTACTGCACATCTGACTGACAAAAACATGTCTGTCAGAGAAGAGGCAGTAATGTTGGGGCATAAACACCAAGAGCTCGCCTTGTGCTACAGCCCAGGGGCATGGCATTCACCCCCTAGGATCCCTGGAAAGCAGATAGCTCCTCCTGCATTACATGCACACACAGAAGAGGCTCAGTGCAACGGCATGAACCTACTGGAATTTCCTCGCACAGGCAGCTTCTCTCTGGTAATCACACTCCAGGGCTAGCTCTCTGCTCAGAACTTCAATCAAATGCTCTGGGAACAAACCTGAAAGCAGAAGGGCAGATACAAGAAAATAAAGTTAGACGTGAGGCAGGAGGGAAAAAAAAAAAGAAAGAAAGAAAAAAAAAAACACCACACACACACACACACACACACACACACAATCCCTCAGGCTAAACATTTCCCAGCTCGTTAAGGAGGATGGAGCAGGACCAAGGAGGAACCTGTGAGCCAAATAAGTTCAGCAAGCAAGAAAGAGCCTCATGGAGCTGACCTGTATTTCCAGCTAGACGCAGGTTCTGCAGGTAATTCCAGACCACGGCTACAGCGCTGCTCCTAAAGCAAAGTCTTATTCTCTCCTTTCTCCCACAGCCCAAGCTGTTCATTCCTGCTCTTGTGGTTAGGGCAGCTGTGGTGTTTGCATGGCTGAACAGAGAAATGCAGCTAGGGGCAGAAGCACTTGAAAACTAGCCTGGGCAAAATAATAATAGTAATAATAACGCTGCAAAACCGCATCTCCCTGTATCCAGGAGCAGACACAGCAGGGCACAGCAGTCAGCATGACTGAGAAAGTGAACTGAAGCAAGAGGTAGCCAGCGCTCAAGTTGCCAAGTCTGTTTTTTTCCAGTCTTGGAGCTGAAAAACTCTGCTGTTCCTTGGGGAGCCATGGTTGAGACTGCAGCAGCATATGGGCCCTGCCAACACAGAGGGACAGTCCCAGTTTTTGTCAGCACGCAGCCTGATTTAAGAGCACCATTTGTACACATTTCCCACAAAGATTCCCAACTGCTGCCAGGCAGGTGAGTACAGAACAGCAAGTGCTAGCATCACTAGAGAAAGATGATACATATCCATGAGCCGGGACATGGGGCAAGCTCCAAGCATGGCAGCTTTCCATCTCCCTTCCATTCTTGACTAGGAAAAGAAAGGAATAACAGGTACAGAGGGATATATGAAATGCGGGGAAGAAGGAATTCTGCCAAATGCAGGAGTTCATATCAGAAAAGAGTGGGGACAAAGCCAGACTACGTAGTGTGAACATTGCTCAGAGTGTGCAGGGCACACGGACAGGCACACACTCCTCTCAGCCAGCAGCACTTTGGTACCTGGGAGCAGAGCTCCACAGGCCGGCCCTGCACTCCTTGCCTTTCCTGCTTTCTGTGGGAGCTCAGCTCGTGTGCTGACTCTTCCCAAGTCACGTCTGTCTTCTTGAGGCCATTTCTGATCTCTAATCTATGGACACAGGTGTGCAACATGTTGCTTGGAAGGGGTTGGCAACACTCGGTGTGTGCCAGAGGCAATAAAGAGCTGTCAGACCCTGCACAGGTACTGGCAAAAGACTGGATGACCCCACTCGTGTGGGACCCCTACACCTGCATGCTCCACCACTCTCTGTCAAGGGTCCCAGCTGTTTTACCTTCAGGGAGAACATTGCTCATACTCAGGACAGTCATCAGGTTGTTAACATCGCTGTTGATGCTCTGGGCAACTCCAGGGTACTGCAGGACATAAAGGAAAAAGGTAGTGGTGACACTAGTGGAACCCAGGATATCCTGCTCTTCAGGGTGAGACAGAAACCCCCTCCAGTTCAATGTGGACTGAACCGCAGCCACAGCCACTCACAGCCTGGCTGTGAACCGGGCACATGTGAGGCACACAAGCCTCTTCTGAGAGTCTGCTCAGTGTCCAGCACCTAAAGTGAGGGGACAAAGAGGAGCTAAGATTCAGTCCTTGCAAATCAGCCTGCTCAGATCCTCTGACATGGGTTTTTACAGTACATTAAAGAAGTCCTCAGACATGTCCCCAGCAACACTGAGATGCCAATCAGTCACTTCCCAGCACACGGCACCGACTGCCCCAGAGGGTTTTACCCACAGCAACAGGGCAGGTGGTATGGCCCCAGTCCAAACAAATGTGTCCTCTTCACCCAAGCTGACAAGGGAGCCAGCCGAAACCATGCTGTGGATCTGGCTACACTGAGGCCACAGCACTAGCTTCCCATTGCTTGTAACCTGGCCTAGCTTCAGAGTGTACCCTGGACACAACGGGCCCGAGAAGCAACCACCAGCATCCCTTGGTGCTGCTTCAGAGTATCCCTGCCTTAGAAAACAGGCCACCATCCAGATGTCTAGCTTTGCCTGGGAGCCTGCTCAGCTGGCAAGAGATATTGCTCCTTAGAGCACGTGGCTTCCAGAACTCATTCCCACTACGAATATCAGGCCCAAGCTGCTGACAGCTTCATGAGGAGTTGGTGAACACCCTGCATTAAATTGCCACTGCTTGACATGCAGATGTTCAGCTTGTTATTTCAAACATCCTTAAACTGAAGGTTAAGGAACCTTCAGGCTGTGACCAGAAAGGGGAGCTGTGCACATCTAAAAGGGGACACGACCTATGGAACATGCAGGTTCCTTGCACTCAGCAGCAGAGCTAAGGAGGTACAAACAGTCCTCCTCCAGCATTGCCCCTACTCTGCAGGGCGATACCTGTGAGAAAGAGCTTCATCATCTAGGTTCAAACCAGCTCAAGCAGCAAAACTGTTTCTGTCCTTCCCCTCTGCTTACATTAGCTGAGACACTGCAGAAGCTGAAGTTTTACTTACATTAGATGTTTCTTGTGTAGCAACTCCACTGCCCTTCTACGGGGCCCAGGCAAGAGATGAGGCTAGTCAGTAAAGCTCACCTGGATTTTCATGGCAACTTCTTTCCCATTTTTCAAGCGTGCCAGGTGAACCTGGCCAATGGACGCAGCAGCAAAGGGACGCTCTTCAAAGGACTCCAGCTTATCTCTCCAGTTGGGGCCAAGGTCATTGTTCAGGGTTTTCTACAAATAAAAAGGAAAGGGTTAGAACATGGAAAACAAAGGTTTAAGATTTCCTTATCAGAGATCATGTTCCTCTAAGGAAACTTGCATAGCCTCGAGCAGTTTGCAGTGCCTGCCCCTGCTTTCTAGATTGTTTTTCCTTCCTTGTCTTTAAACAAGATTGCAGACCCAGCACTAAGCAGATTCTGCTCACCCAGGTCACCACAGAAGAGTCTCGCACAGATCCAAAGGGCAGAGATCTTGGGCAGTACAAATACAAAGCACTATTTGAAGCCACCTGTAAGCTTGTGGAAAATGAGTCGGATATTCCTCCATTTTCATCACGTTGCCAAGCTGAAGAGTGGCTGTCCAGATACTCAAGACAGACTCTCCTTAAGGCAATATTGATAATTAAAAATTACAGCCCACTTGAACAGCTTTTGTTACACTGCCAAACTGTCACAGCAGAACATGTACATAGAGGAAGTTAAGCCTGGCTTACTTCATTCCAACCCTGCTTGCAGGTGGATTAAGTTTTTATCAAAAACAGTAAGAACAGTTTCTGTCAATCTTCCATCCAAGTAGGCTTGTAAGTCTGTTTCTAAAGTGAGATTTAAGCATGTTTAGACACTGGCTTAGCCTCTCAAAGCAAAACTGCAGAAAGGTAACAAACAGGAGAAAGAGACTACATTATACAAAACCTATATAACAGCATCATCCTGTTCCAGCACCATAGCCTCAGGGTGTAAAAGATGCATTTTTTCCTCTGTCCAGAGCTGAGCTTCCATGTGTGGGAGAGAACAGCATCACAGAATTAAGATCACTTCTCATCCACTATTAAGGGATGCAATACTTATTGAAATAATACTCTTAAAAACACCAGCCCATGTTCCCTGTTTGGTTAAGTCACAGGTAACATTTATTTGGTTACTGACCCCTCTTCCCTGATAAGCAGGAATATTCCTCACCATCATCTGCTTTATAGGCATGAAGTCAGCACTCTGACGTACACGCTCAAAAATCCTCTGGAGATGAGGGTTGATGAAGGCATCGTCTGCCGGGAAAAGCACCAGAGTCAGTCAAAGCAGGGCCACAGACTCCTCTTCTTGTTCAGCACACAAATAAGGGCTTAGCTGCATGCACATCCGCCAGTCTTTCCTGCCTATGAGCATCCCCTGATAAAGGCTCTTAAAATTATTTCTATCTCTGAAGTTCTCCTTACCCAGAAATGGCATCCAAGGCTCATCTCCTGAAGCATCACACATTTGAGGAGTGAGGCAAACCGAAGTCCTACGCTCAAGCAGCAAGCAGGAGAGCTACCTGCTGTTCGCTGCTCCACAAAACCTGCCTCTTCCCCAAGTCCCTCCTAGGTTTATCTCCTGCTGCAGCCAGAGAAAGTTCCTGTGCGCACCTTCTCACTTACCAAGGGAAAACCAAAGCACAAACACTCCAGAAAGTGTACTGAGAAAGTTTACACTTTGGGGCAAAGCATCAGCTGTTAATAGCATTCACTGGCTTTGTTCAATCAAACATTCAATCAAGTCCCCATCAGCCAGGGGTGTGTACTGTAAACAGCTACCAAAATGCAAAGCAACTGGAGTTGTGCAGAAGAAAACTCAGCAGAACAGAAATAACTTACTTCGAGTCAGAAGGATTTCGCAAACAAATATTTTGTCACAAATATCTTGCCTCCTGCCTAAATGGCCAGCCCAAGAGCCAGCTACCCTGCAGAACTGGAAACAGCTTTCACCCGAGTGCCCCGCAGCACGGTCACCAGGCACCTTGCAGCCTTCATGGGAGGCTTAGCCAGCAACCCTGAGCTTGCTAAAGGCATCTGGGCTCTTGACATCCAAGTGAAGCTAATCAGCAAGTGTTTTACACTGCTGCCAAAGTTCAACCGCATTATGAGACAGCAGACAAATGAGAAAAATCCCAAGCATCTCTGCGCCTCAGAGCTGGCCTTCCACAGCTGTTGCCCCTTCACTCACACTCAAGCTCAGGACTTGAGCTGTGATCAGCCTCTCGACACACATCAGGTATAACACATAATAGTATTTAAATATCTTAAGCAGAGCCTCACCTAGGGTAGATAAGTTAGCTCCACAGCTCATTTCCAGACACAGCTTTGCTCACCCCAGGTGTCAGAGGGTCTGTCCACACAAAGCAAGGAGCAGAAATGCTCCTCCTGAACCTGCCCCATGAGCAAAGGCGGAGGACAAGCTACACACAAGTGTCAGCATGTGGCAGCTCCCAGAAAGCAAGAAAGCAGTATCCTAGTGGCAGCCTTTGGCACATGGGCTGCAGCCTTTTCCCCAGCTTTGCCAGGGCTGCCATCAGCTTGGCAGGAGGAACAGCACTCACCTGGGACAGGTAACTAGCAAATGAACAGACAAGTGCCACAGGCAGGGCTCTCAAGACAGCCAGCCACCCATGCTCTTTCAGCTAGCTCAAGTTATCTAGTATCTCCCTGGATCCAGCATCAGCAGTCAGCACTTAAATTCAAGCAGAAGCACAAGCCAAGCACTTCAGGCATTCAGACACCAACTCAGTTTCAGTGACATCTTGAAAGCTATTTCCAAACAAGCGCAGCAGCTATCTTTGGCTAGTTCTTCCCTTCCCCGATGAGCTGGGCAGAAAGGAGAGGTGGACAGTGCCAGACACTGTTTGTACACCTGCTATCTCCCAGGAGTGATCTAACAACTCTGTACAAAGATACAGATGTCACTCACACCTTCACTTCTGATCTCTGACTTTAGGCCTGTTGGATCAAGAATCAGTTTGAAATCCCTTCAAGATGAAAACTCAGCTAAGTTTACCCAAAAGGCTTATCAGCTGCACTGGCCTTTCCAGCAAAGCTCCTGGACACGTAAACCACTAACAGACAGCTGTAATGGGAGAGGGTTCTGTATGTGTTTTTGACCACACTTAGTGATCATAGAAGAGCATCACATTTTTAACTTCCTCCTTTCCAGCAGGACACCTGTGTACTACTCAGTGCAACATCCCTCTGCTTTTCAAGAGTAGCTTTTTAATTCAGACATTAATATTCACAGAGCAGTCATCTCATTTTCCCCCCTATTCCAGGAACATTACCTCTGCATCAAGTGAGCTGACTCTGATCAGAGCAGCTGCGTGCCCAAGGGAACTCAGATTCACACCAGAGGCACAAGAGGAAGCAGGTGATGGTACATTGCAAACAAAGTCACTACAGATTAAAAGCAGGCTGAACTCAATCAGATATACCACCACCACAGTTCTTGCAGGAAAAAGCCACCTAAGCCCTCCATATTCAATTGTCTTTGATTCAAAGCACCTGACTCATCCCAAACATGACAAGAAATTCTCCACCCCACCTCAGAGAGTAGCTGAGAGCTTACACTACCACTCACCTTGAATACTTAACATCTGTCCCAGTTTCAGCGCTGCTCCCCGGACCTTGCACAAAGTTCTCACAATTCTTTCTGCATTGGCCTCTGACAGGAATGGGCTGGAATCCATCACCGCTTTCTTTCCTGAGGACAAGGAGATAGCACAGAGATGAGCAGCACTCTTACCTCCAAGAGCTTACTCCATCATACTACTCCACACTCAGCAGGTTGCTCACCCTTCCCCAGAAAACCAAACTAGGCTATGCTCCTTGTTTTCACTGCAACCAGGACAGACCACACTCATGCACGTGTGTCTTGTACCAACTCTGGCCTTGCTGGCTTGAGGGCCAAGGGCAGCCAGCCAAAGCACAGGGCTGTGCAGGCCTGTCTAGGACCTCAGGCAGATGCTGTTGCTGCACCTGCTGCTCAGGACACCATGCACTGTGCGAGGCTGAAGCCCATGTCGCAGGCTGAAGGCAGTCACGGGCTCAGAGGAGCAGTAAAGAGGAGCCACAGCAAGGGGTGGAGAGGATCAAAAGCATTAACAGCACAGTGGGATAGACCAGGGATGTGCTGGCACTTCCTAGGGCAGGAGCAGGGATTCACACTTCTTCCCCATACCCACCAATTCTTGCTTATTCACACCTAAACACATTTTGAAGCTACACATTTACAGCATGCACTAGGCACTCGTACTGGGCAAACGGTTTTCTCATTACCCCTCTAAGCCTGTATTAACATTCCTGCCTGAAATTTACTGTCTTCCTGATGCACCGGCAAAACAGACAACCTGTCCCAGTACCGTAACTCCAACACACACCACCTGCACACAGCATTTTAAAAACTGTTTATTACAGGCTGTGTATCAGATGTGGTTACCAAGCCAGCCAAAGCCTGGGCAGACTGCAGAATGTCCTCACAGCAGAAGCCCAGCACTCATCTGTGATACTCTATTCTTCCTGGACAACATTGCCGCTGGGGAAACTAATCTCGGCTGCCAGCATTGCCAAGCTTTCCCGCTTACATCTTCACAGATGCATGTTGTTCCTTGCCATATTCCTGCAGGAAACTTGCCACTGCACAATTCTGCCCAGCTAAAGCCCCTTATTCTGACTGTACTTGGAGCCTGCACATGAAGAAAAATAAACCCTTCTGTCCTTACTTCCATCAGCAGTCACTCAAATGCAACTGCCACAGAACAAGGCCCAAAACATACAGACTGAAGACTAAGCATGCAATATGGTTTCTAACTGGCATAAGAAGCCCTTATGAGGGGCTTCTTAGAGAATACACATAGACACATAGAAGCCAGGGAACCTACCAAATCCAAGCCTTACCCTCTTTTCATGCTTCATTCCCTCCCTACCCATGCATGTAGGCACATCTACCAACACACACACACCCCTCCCTACACTCCCTCCTCAGAATCTACAGCTGGGAAAAGGAGACTGTTTCCTACTTGTCAAGATTCACTGGGTCCTGGAGATGACTTTAATCATTAACAGTCCTACCAGAGCAAGAGCCAAGCAGAGGCATTGCCCACACTCTGCTTCCCCGGGACGTCGAGCCATAGGGCCACCAGTCAGCCCAGCCACGCTCCCTTAGTTACTGCTTGGGTTTGCACATTGCTAAAAGGGAGCATGAAGTAGAGTCAAAACCAAGCTTATGACTGGCACATGGGGAAGAAAAGGAAGTGAGGAGGAAGGAAAAACACACACACACACACACACACAAAAATAAACAAACAAAACCCCCCATAAAATCATGATAGGATTCCAAGAGGCAGGGAGATGAAATGGAGACATAACCCAGCACAATTCAAAATGTCTCTGCCAATTTTCAGTAGGTTAAAGGGGTATTTCTTCCCATAAATGGCAGCTGCCTTTTGCTGCTACAAACTATCCCTCCAGTCTCAAGATTACAAGAATGTTTGCCTACCTGTTAAAAGGGGGAGGAAAAATAAATAAATGAATGGAAAACAAAAACCAAACAGCTAGTCCCCTCTACACAGCTGTGGCAGTGAGAGGACTCAAGGGTTGCTCGAGCTCCTGCTGACCCAGCACCTGGGGACAGTCAGTTTTTGCACAGCACAGGCAGTGCTGGTCAGACCCACCTTTTCCTTTCCGAGCCCCAAAACCAACTTGAACCTGTGCGCACCTTGCAGCTGCTATCCCCTCACCTTTGCTATAGAGTACATGCTTGGGCTTTGTGCATATTTGATTTTAGGAGCATCACAGAGGCGCTGGGGCAAGAGAACAGCCAAGAGCATAAAAAGGCCCTGGGGACTAATAACTAAAGGAGTCTGCATTTCCGCTCCCCACCGCTGTAAGGAAACAGCCCTATGTTCAAGCCCAGGCCAGCTCCAGCCCCTGGGACTCTGCCCAGTGCAGCATGTGCACAGTGCATGCTCTAACGGCTCTGTGCTGGCTGTTAAAAAGTCATAAAATTGACCTTGAATCCAGAGTCTTTGCTAGTAATGGCAACTGTTTATCTGGGCACCCGCTCTGGTTTTTATTCATGGAAACTTTGTTCCACCTGCTCACCCCATGGCAGCCATGCACTTTAGATACACACTCTAAATATCGAGACTGTCAAAGTCACCAGTTACCAGGAAGTTATTTTTAATTTGCTTGATCAGCTTAATAAGAAAATTAATGCTGGAAATGGAGTATGTCCACCCTCTTTTTAAACCAATTATGTGAACAAAACCACTTAAAGCACTTGGAGGGCAGAAATAACCCCTGAAGTCCCAAACAAAAATGCTGCAGCTGCATGCAGAAGTTTGCAGTGGAATGAATTTATGTCCAGGACATGGGGCGTGGGGCGTGCCGAGTGGTGGGAGGGGGCAGTTCAAACTCTTGCACTGCATTTTTTCTCTGAGGGCAGAACCTCCGCAGCTTAGGAAAGCTCCTTCTTTCTTACAGTGCAAGGAAGAGAAACAAAGCCCATATCCTCCCACAAGTTTCATAGCTCTGCGAGCTCCTATTTTCACTCTGGGGCGTGCCCAATTAGAAAATAATCTGGCAAGAGAAATAACAGTTGCACAATATTGCCTCAGTTAAAAGCAAAGTCATCACTTCAAAACAGGTACAAGCAGCCTGCCAAACACATTGCAAGCACCAAGAGCAAAAGCCTTCAAGGACTCTCTACAGGCCGTGTTTGCCAACACGGATGCTTTTAAATCAAAGCAAAGAAACCCACCCAGCCTCTAAGAGCTTGGGTTAGGGAGTAGAACAGCTTTTTGCCAAAGTTCCTTTTTCTCTGCTGGGCTGCTCTGCACTGCCTGGCTGCAGAGGAGGCACAACAATACAAGTGCTATAGGGCAGTATCCTGCAGGGCCCAGAGGCTGCTCCCACTGCCATAGGGGTGTGTTCTGCCTGCTGTCTTTTTAATTTCTTCCATCCTGAGCCACTCAAGTACTTCCTGGAATAAAAGTTTATGCTTCCTTAAGGAAGAGGAGAGGAAGACACAGGCTGGCCTGGTAGTACAATGCTACTCTGTCCACAGTAAAGTCACAAGGATTCTCACCATCTCAAAGCAATGCTTCTGAACCAGGGACTATTTGGTCTCAACTTTTCCTTTAGCTGCAAGAGCTTAACCCCTGCTGCCAGTTTCCTCCAGGCACTGAGAAAATCTAAATGTACTGGCGAAACTAGACAGAGCAGCTGAAGACCAGACAGCCTGCAATGACTTTACCAAGATGCTTACAATTTGCAGTGTCCACCCAAGCTTTTATGGGTTCAACCAACAAGTAAATCCAGTCAGAAGCTTTAAGAGTAACTTGCTGTTTTCTAGGAAAGAACACCCATGTATTCTATACCCTAAACCACACATCTGCGCACAACTATTCTCTACAGCTACATCTTATCAATGTATGAGCTTAGAGAAGAGACATCATGGCACGATCATATAAAATGCAAAAATATTGTGCCCCCCAGCTTTAACCAAGCTTGCAAGAAAACATGAACAGATATAGAACAGCCTTTTGAGCTTATTATGAGACTCTGAGAGGAGCGCAAAAGTATCAGAAGTTGAAATCTGCCCTTAACAGGTACCCAAGTTATTTGCTCACCTGTAAGAGAGAAATGGCAGCCATCCCTCAAGTTCCTAACAAGACAGCAGCCTGACATTTTAAACAAACTGCAACCACTAGCAGCATGAAGTTCCCAGACATACAGGCTCACCTACAGTTTCTGTACTGGTGGAACTATATGGTTTCACACAATCTAAGAAAAGAATCCAAGAGCAGGCTCAAGTAGAGCGTGCATGCACAGGTGTGGCTACAGGGAAGCCACACAAGTTATACCGACATGAATTTATTCTCCCACATACACCTCTTGTCTACATGGTGAGGCTGCAGTACACCTGGATGAGTAAAAGGTTTGGAGGTGGGGAATCACTACTGTAACCAAGAAGTAGGTGCACCCTTTTACTCCGACCATACCACCTTCCCAACTTCGAAAATGAAGTCTTGCAAGCGACTATGCAGGTAGGCTGTGCATTAAAAAAAAAAAAAAAAAAAAAGTAATAACTTAAAAAGGCATGAGAATGCAAAAAAACAGCTTACCAGTACGTTCTTCAGGTCTAAGGCTCTTCTTTGCAACTTCTGCCAGTGCCCCAATGCCAAGACCAACAGCTAGTCCTTTAAAGGAAGGGAAAGATCCAAATCAGTGTGAAAGACTTTTCTCCAAGCCACTGCAGAATGAGTTTTGGTAATTAATCCCAAGTCATGTGATCACATGCACAGCTGCAAAAACAGTTTGATTAGAAACCTCCTGTTTTTATTACAATGGAGCCGTTTAGGATTTAACACTAAACTGCTTTCTCCTAGACCTCTTTTTTCAGGCCGGTGTGTCAGACAGGTAGCATAGGCTGGGCCAGTCTGGGATGATCAACTCTGCTGTAAAGGGTACCAAGGAGGGCTACGCAGGAGCTCCCTGTGCTCTGGCTGAGGTTCAGCTGCAGGTTTGAAATGGGAGATTTAGAGAGCGGGGGAAAACTATTAGCAATGCGGTTTTGAAAGTAAAGACCTCCCCCATATACCACAATAGGGAGGAAGCAAACATATATTCCAATAAAGTCATTCCCAACAGAGCTTCAAGAGGCCTAATGTTTCCTGTCCCCCTACCAGGGCAAATAAACTCAAGTGAACTACCAAAGATTTTACATCACAGGTTCATCATGCAATAAGCTATACCAAACAGATGCTTGCCTTCCCAAAGCAAATACTTAGTTTTACTGGATAATAAAAGGTGGGGGTAACAGAGCAGCTGAAGCTTCCTCACAGCTCCCGAGCAATGGTGGATCCCATCACACGGCAGCGCCGACAGGCCTTGCAGTGCACGTCTTCCCAGCATCTCAGGCCCTTGGGTCACTGTGGGAGAGCTTCCCAGATAAAACTCCAGGTGACACAGCGCACGACAAGGCAGGCAGAGCTTCCCAGGCATGCGTGTGGGAGGAAACACAGCATGTGCATCCCCACACGTTTTGTAGCGTTGACTGAGAAAGCCTGGGCACAAACAAGTTGAACCTCATTTTGCACGGTGAGTCTTTCCTCTTCCCCATCAATTAATTACAACTCCACTCGTACCAATAAAATTTTAAGCTTGCATAGTATGTCTCCTTCAGGAAAGGCTCCGCCTTGCAATGCTGCACACTAAGGGCACAGGGCCAAAGGAGCTGGCATCAGGCAAGGCACAGGTCACAGCAGCCACCAGTGACATTAAAAGGCTTTGCAGTAACTGCTTCCAAGTCTGCTACCATACAGTTTTCTTCATGAGGCAGTTTACCTACAGACTAAACTTCCATTCTCCACTGCACATAGATATAAGTATATAGTATAAGCATATGCTATGGTACAAATTTACTCAGCAATAAAATGCTTCCAATGTTGACAGGATGTCCCGATTTTAACATTTCAATCCAAGTACCTGAAAACACTAGAAAAAAAATCCTACGTTAAAACTGTGGGGTGTGTTTTTGTTTGTTGCATTTGTTTCATATTCTCCTTATTTTCTGCAGGTTTTGTTATAAGGAACAGACTCAACTTTAGTAGTGGGTGAGGAAGCTTAAAACTATAACTAGCTAATTTGTGCAGACCCTTCAGCAGCACAGAGCTGTGTGCGACCAGTAAACGAAGGAAAGAAATCTTAGTCTTTTGCACTCAAAACCCGAAGGGGTTTCTGAGGAAAAATACAGACACTCTTCAGGAGGAAGCAGAAGGAAGGCTTTTCAAACACAGCCTAAATAGTACCCATTAAAGCACTGACACGCTGTCAACTCCAATCACATCTCATACACAGAGCAGCAAATACAAACAGGCAGACAGAAAGGAAAGGCAATTGATCTTACAAACAAAAAGTGATTTTCCAGGCTACAAATGAATGACTAGTCACATAGCACTTGCTCTGTTGGCCTTTATCCTGTTTCCATTACTTCCAAAGCAGAACTTGGCTCTGTCATTATCAAAACTTGGCTGAACAGGCTTGGTAGTAATTGGTTCCAATTAAATAAGCCATGTCTCCTGCCAAAGGTTCTGATTTTTTCATGTTCATTGCTAAAATTTTTGTCCTCCCCATGCCTAAAATAAAATGTGTTTTAAGTTATTAAACTCTTTGCATTAAGACACAAAACACTAGACTAGATCTATGTTCCAGAATAAAGCCAGAGAAGTTTTGTTATGCTCCAAAATCTTGCTTTTGATCAGTGTAAGCAAGATCAGACTCCAAATAAATACATGTGGGTTTCTATTACAACAGCTCTTCTTAAACTGGACAGAGGGGAGAGATAAGAAAACTCTGCTGGACAATGAACTCCCAGCATAAGCTTTAAAAAAATTTAAAAAGCCAAGCATAAACAATTTTAAGCCTTAGCAGCTGCTTAAAGGTCTGAAGCTGGATTGAGGGCTTCAAGAATCTTTCCAATGTAATTATAGTATCCAGCAGGGTACTTAACTCCAGGCATTATACAAAAATGTAACACTCCAAACCTTCAGCAACTAATTGGAAATATCTCAGGGCATATAAAGCCTCACTCTAAATGTGGTAGCAAGTGGGCAGAAAAAACTCTTGCAGCCATGTGGGATCATGTTTATCTTTGGCGTTTGCTCCTTAGCAGTCAGGCCTGCAAGGATACAACCAGCTGTACATGGAATCTATCATTAAGAAACAGGGGATCATTCAAAAGTCTTATTTCTCACAGGGACAACACCAAACGTGGCCTCTTCTCCAAACCTCTGCAGCTTAGAAAGGGCTGTCACTTTTCTGAATCTCCATTACTCACTTTTTCCCCTCTGTTTTTATCAAATCGTTTGTCTGGCAAGTTATCAAGCAAAGAAATTCGTATTAACAGCTAAAATTCCTCAAGACTGTAACTCTATCCACTAAGATCATCACTGGATATTAGTGTGACCCTGAGTTTTGTGAACATGCTACTTGCTCCTTCACTAATTGAAATTCATTTTCGATGGCATCTGAAGAACACACAGCTCGTATAACAAAACACAATGTGGAGAGTTTCACTTTTCCTTGTCTTACAAGTTAGGCTGACGTGCTAGAGTTCAGAAAACAAGTACTAACCACTCCATTCCCCAAAATGTGGTTCATGTTTTCCCAGCCTCTTCTACACACACACACATCTGAAAAACTGTGGTTGAGGCACATAATGCCTGAACACAGCTAATGCTGCGTTTTTGTTAGTAAGAGTTAAGTTCTCTCTCCAGAGAGGCTGCTTGGCTGTGAAGGAAAGAGCATTCTCCTTATCTGTACCACTGGCCTACTGACCTTGCACAAGTCACTCCTGAGGTCCCCTACTTTCCTTATCTGCAGGATGAGCAATTCCAACAAGATTTATCATTCTGCAACAATTTTCAGCATCACTGAACAGTCACAGTTCAGCACCTTGCAAAATAACATCCCCCAGCACCAGCAGAAAGGCACCCTCCAACACGCACTACTTTACGTAGGCAGGCAGATCACTTTGCATCTGGAAAATGCCAGTTGGTTTTAGAACAGCAGAGTGTTTCTGCAGACATTTTCCAGGCATCTCTAGCACACGCTCCACTTCAAGTCCATTGAGATTGGAATCTGCTTAATAAGATGCCCCGTGCGCACAGGCGTTCCTCTTGCTCAGCAGCTGGCACAAGACATGGCTGCTGACGAGCCGTTGGTGCTGCACTCAGCCTGCCAGGCGCAGCAGCAGCAAGGCCTCCCCGGGAGCAGCCCGTGCTCTGGGTTTGGCACGTCAAACACGGCAGGCACCGCAGGCAACACGTCGCAGCTTTCTGAGCACAAAAATACCCTCTAACAGAAAATTATACACAGCTGTCACTCATGTATTTGAATGCTCTAGTTATCAGTCCTATATAAAGAGACTAAATTCATAACCTACTTGAGAGAGATTTAAAACTCTAACCAACTTCGGAAAAAAATACACATCTAAACATCACTGCAAGCTCCCTGCATTTCTTTGTTGATACAAAAAAGCACATGAATGACAGAAAGAAGTTGGGCTCTAGTCCATGATAATGCTGGAGGGGGCACACAGAATAAGTGAGAGGCAAGGCAAGCTGCAGCCCAAGTACTTCTGCCTCATATTATTAATGTGCCATCACCCACAGGAGTATCCTAGCACCATGGCTGAGAAATCAACATTCACCAGAACATCTGATTCATTCAGTTCACAGGAAGGAAAAGAAAGCAAAGAAAACAAGCAGGGAAATAAACAGGCAAATTGGCTCAGCTGTAAAAGGCATCATGCCAACAGCAGGAGAATTCAGCTATCTGGACTCCAGAAAGATAAATGAAATCTGGTTTTGACCTACTCAGCATCTTTCAATCTTCTGCACTGTTATATGTCTTTTGCAGCAGCCGCCAAAACCCAGTGATGTAGCAGGAGATTCTTTAAATCATCTCAAATCTTCTTGTTTCTGACTTCTGCCAGAAAGGCAAGACAGAAGAAAATGGACTCAAGAGATAGAGAACAAACACTGCAGGCTCAAGGACCTTCCAAAACATCCACCACTGAGGTCTGAAGCACTGAGCTCTAAGTTTACTTCAAGTTTATTTTACTTCTTTTCTCTTAGAAAAGGCAGATAAACTGTGCTGGGCTTCAGAAAAACAATTTCTATTCCCATCTCAGCTGGGAACTGCTTCCTACACACACAAAAAAAAACTCCCTTAAATCAGCCTCATTCCTCAGTTTGCAAATATTTTCTAAAAGCTGCATACACATTACCTCTTGCAGCAATCACTTCTTTGAATAAAGCCCAGACAGAATGGACTTCCAGTGAAGCGAGGGCAAGTAGCAGCTAAAACAGGCACCCAAGCACTGCCCTTCCCAGCTCATGATTTAAGAGGAAAACAGTCTACTCTAAGCCAAAACTCACCAAGAGCTTCAGAGCAATCAAATAAAAAAAAGCAGCAAATGACGCATCACAGTTTTTGCCACTAGCCAATGTTTTTCTGGTGAAAGGCACAGGCGCCAGCCTTGAAGGGGGGATGAGATGAGAATACAGTAGTCTATCTGTAACTGGATGAAGTTTTTTCCCCCTCACTAAAAAACATCTCTATCCTTCATCAAGAAGATGTTTATTTATTTGGCTGCTCTGTTGAAAGACACTTCTCATTCAACCTTTAAGCTGCTATTCTGCCTACAGAGCAGGAACACACGAAGATCCAGGAGGCCATATCTGACAGTGGCCAACTAATGAGCTCAGGGACATTTAATATCACCTCAGCCCTTCATGTAAAACCACAGACCATACCCACTTCCCTCCCAGGGCCAAGTTCAAAATTTCACTTGAACTTCAGTAGAATCAGCAAGAATTCAAGTACTCCTAATTATCTCTCCCTTGAGCACTAAGACACCAAGTCATCCAGCAGAGCAGCTCCTGATATCTCACATAGTACCTGGAGTGCTAAAATGCTTCATAGAGACATAATTTGACAAAAGGGCACTTCTCATCAGATAAGAAGCAGTCAAAAAAAGGTCAAGCTACAAATGACTGATGTTGTTTCATAACTGCACTGTCTCTCTCAGGCCCACCTGCAGGTCCAGAAAAGCTTTCCCTATGATTTTAAAGCTATCAAACCAACAACAACACAGGACAATTAAGAAGTGCTCCTTATTGACAGTCCTCCCATGTGGGGTTGCCCACACTACTTTAGAACCTCCAATCCCAAAACCTGCGAGCACAAGGCTACTGGTATGTTGCCAAAGTTCTGTTTGTTTGTTTTTAATTAAAAACCCTACCTAAAGCCTAGAGCTGCTGTTTGCCAACCAGTGCACTGACAGTACTACTACTACTCCTTGCTGTTACAGCAAGGACTCAGAGGGAAGAAATCAAGTATGTGTAACAAGAGAAAATCTCAACATCTCTCAGTTTTTACAACAAGACTTATGTCTAAAGGCAGGCTGAATACAACAGCCTTGTCTTGTCAAAAATTTCAATCACACGAAACAGAAAACTAGAGAAGAGGCAACACCACAAACTGGGTAAACAGAAGTATAACAAAGGATGCTGCTTATCGGCAATATCTCTTTCTTACTGTCCCTTTCTATGTTACTTTTGTTTACTCTATGTTGTTACTTTTGTTACTCTATGTTACTTTTTCTAACTCGGGGGCAGGAAAAGGCAACTAGCTATACTCCCTCTCAAAGCATGAGTCAGCCTTTCCTCACACAACAGTCCTGGGTGCCAAGAGCCGGCATGTATACCCACAGATTTGGGACTCAAAGTTCACAGAAACTGTGGTTATCTGTCACTTCACATCCACAAGCTGTCAGCAACCTACAGATAAATCCAACAATTTGGAATGTGACAGCTAAAAATGCTGCAAGACATTTTCAATAAAAATTGAGGCTGGATTAGGAGGGAGGCTTGAATGCTAACGGAGCTTATGAACAACAGTGAAATCAGTTCAAAAGAGATGACCTTGTCACTTCAGAAAGTAGATCACGACTCCTGTGCTCTTTAAAGAGTACGAAGCATGCCAGGAGGACAGAGTGCCTGTAATGAAGCATAAGGTTAAAGAAATTTGACAGGCATACAGACATCCTTTCTTATCACAAAGTTCACTTGCTATTTATTACTGCACTGCAAAGAATCAGTCCCTGTTGCCAACTCCTTCAAGCGTGCACAACACTGACAAACACAGACACACACACAAAGAATAATCAATTTTGAATAATGATCTGAATTGCATTTGAGAAGCTATATATTTTTCTTTCCTCAGAGATCCACAGCACAGTTTGCACATATGTTCTTCTGTCAAGCGTTGTGGAAGAGAATGGGAGCCTCAAGACCAACATGCTCCTTGCAAGAGCATCACAGTCCACCTAAGGTTGCAGTTATCTCAAAACACCAAGGTCACAAAACACAATTTAGAAACTACCCGATCTAATGATCAGGTAAGCAAGACCAGCTCCACTGTGATCTTTTTCCCCCACTTGCAATGCTGCAATAGTTGTCTTTCTCTCAGGGACACATAAACACACCTTGGGATAAGACATCAGATAAGCACCAATTGTTAATACAGATGTTTAGCTGTATAATACGAGTCCCATCTGCAGTCTAGATGCCAACTAGAGTTTGCCAAAAACAACTCAGTCTCCAACTTCATGGTTTTCCTGGAAGAAAACAGTTAATGAGCAATAGCTAAGTACATCAAACTTTGTGTTGTCACTTCTGCATCCTCAAATCAATACCAAAAGAATAGTCTATATTCAATCACTTTTTGGAGAAGTAACCTGGAGATGTTTCAGAAAAATCATTAAAAGAGACTCAAATTGTTCCAGCAACTTGTTGTTTGTGCTGACGGCAGCACAGCCTGTTGTGAGGTCTAGAAGTTGTTCTTCAATAGAAGGGAATCACATATAGGTGACTGGGACACTTCTGCAGACTGGAGAACAACCTGCATTCCTCTCCCCCACCTATTAGAACAGAAGGGTCCAGTACGTGTTACCAAGGCAGTGTGCAGTCTGCCAGAGACTGTTTGGGGCAACTCCTCTTTTCATTTCAGAGCGGCAGCAGGAAAGCTAACTCCAGCAATTTTATCAGCCCATGCTCCCAAGACAAAAGAAAACACAGGCCAGCTCCGCAGTGGTTGTTAAAACAGTGGCCTGCAGAATGCATTTGAAAGGTCAGTTCGTCTGCTTGGGTGGAAAACATTTTTATTTGCCATACTACTGCAGTAGTGTTAGATATGGTGGGGCTTTTTTTTTTTTTTTTCTCCCCTCCTTTAAAAAAAAGGTCAAAGTACAATGTCATGATGAGGAAAAGCCAAGATCCATACACAGAAGAAGCTCTGAACCAAGCCAGCTGTTTATGGGAAAGCACTTTCTTATCAGCAAGCTCAAAGAGAAAACAGAACCAGTTAATACATCAGAAGCAGCACAGCCAGTCGACCATCAATGAGCATGGGCAAGTCTGGTGACTTGGCAAAAGCAGGTGCCACCTCACCTCCAAAGTTGGCGAGTCTTCCGATCCGTGTGACAGGAACTTTGCGCTCTCGGGCCCGTTCACTGAGCTGCAGCAATAAGGGAGGAGGAAGACAAGGAAGGAAAAAAGCCACAAATGAACTGGGCGTAAGGTCAGATACCTACAAATTAAAAATGCAACTTCTAACACACTTAAAGAATAGCACTTAGGTACAAAAAGTTTCTCTGACATCAAGCCCCATACATGTTGACAGATTTTTAAAGAACAGCCATACCAGAGTGAAGCACATACTAAGTAGACGAACAAGACCTTGAGAAAGGTAGAAATGCTGACAACGAGGTTTAGAGGTTTTATTTAACCTTATACATCACCAATCCTTATATTTTTGGGATGCCCAATGCCAACCCAATCCCATGCCCAATCCCTTCCACACATGATTTACAACTCATGGAACGTAACCAAATAGTCCTGCAGACACCTCCTCCTCACACAGGACAGCTGAGGCCTCAGAAGCACACAGCTCCACTGAAGCAATAGCCCGAACGTGTGAACTGTTCATCTGATGCTGGATTTGGGGAAGAAGGTAGGAAGTCAGAGGAGACTCTGGCAAATCTCTCCATCATGAAGAGAGATTCTGTTCTCCACTATCTTTTTTCTCTCTCTCTCTCTCATAGTGGAGACACAGGCCATCGTGCTGTGGCCTTTCGACCATGACTCACACAAGGACATGATGCTGGAAATGACGTTGGTGAGCTACACTGCTCTCCAATCTACTAGAGATCAAGGCAACATGTCCTTCATCTCTGTAAAAGCTGCAAGACAGAGCTTAGAAAGCCATGACTCTCACAGAGAAGTTTAGGCCTGGTCTATTCTTCTTGGTTATGGCAAAACTATTAGCTAAAAAGGGACAGGTTTTCTAGATCAAACGAGACCTTTTCAAGCAGTCCTCAAACCTTTGTAGCCTACTGCTGTCCCCATCTGCCAAAATCTCACCCTGAAAACTGGTGTAAAATACTGACCTGTCACTATTGCATTAGGACATCAAGTCCTCACAGCTCAGGGAATTAAGAGTTCCTGTTTGTATAAAGCTGACACTATGCATGTATTTTAAACATATTCTCACATCAAAATATCTGATATACAGGGAGCTGATGGGAGAGAACAGCCTGAAACACTTGTCAGCAAAATCAGAGATCCAAATTAAGAAACATTAATGCTTCCCTTTTACCCCTAAAAGAATGGAATAGTGAAAGTGTCAGAGATGAGAAACACAGGAAGGGGTAAGGACAGTGCAGTACAGAAAAACAGTGCTAACAATCCTTAGTGAAAACACACACACATACCATCTGTTTGTAAGGTTTCTGCTCTGAACCAGTTTTGGCTTGTCTGGCTTTATCAATATCTTCAGCTGTCAGTCCACCAACTGAAGAATGGTCTTGGTGGAAAGCTCTCTTTTGTCCAAAGGCAGCAGCAAAAGGATTTCCAGGGTCCCTAAAGCCTCCAAATAACCTTGCATCCATTTTGCCAGGGAAAGTCTTCTGTCCCAGGCCTGAATCTCCAGTCTCAGCAACATTTCTAAAAAGTCCATTTGTAGTGTAAGAATGAGCAGGGCCCTCACCACTGTGTTCATGGTGCTTGCTGGGGGGAACAGAGAAGTCCATTGAAGCATTTGATGGCTCTTGTGCTGAGAAGTCATAGTCTTTCCCAAAATCATCAGTGAGATCAGTTAAGTTCTCCTGCTGCCTGCCTAGTTCCTGCAAGCAAATAGTAGAAATAGTAGAAATACTTTAAGAACAGGACTTAAAACTTGGTACACAAGGATCAAAAGGTAGACATGCAACTGGGCTGCCCTGCCTTTATGATAAGCAATTTATACAGAATCTAGCACCAGAGTCATTCATGGTAGGAAGAGGGAAAAAAGACAGTACGGACATGTACTCAAGGACTTGTACCTCAAGGGAGGCAGTGAGGAGGATGGTGCTGGCCTCTTTCCACTGGTGGCCACCGACAGAACTAGAGGTAATGGCCACAAACTGAAGCACCAAAAGTTCCACAGGAACTTAAGGAATTTTTTTTTTTTTTAAACAGTGAGGGTGACAGAGCACTGGAACAGGCTGCCCAGAGAGGTTGTGGAGTCTCCTTCTCTGGAGATCTTCAAAACCCGCTTGGACGCAGTCCTGTGCCACGTGCTCTAGGTGACCCTGCGTGTGCAGGGGGGTTGGACTAGATGACCTCTAGAGGTCCCTTCCAACCTTAAGCATTCTATGATTCTATGACATCTGGGACCACAGGTGGTCTTTCAACCACACTGATGGGACAATGAATTTTCTTTAGCAGCAAGGGCCACTAATTCTAGAGATCGCTACAAGTAATACATTGCCCCTAAAACACAGTCACAGAATGGCATGAGATAGCTTTTGCTGTCCCTCCTCATTACAGAGCCACCCTCATGCTCAGTGTGTGCTTCTTACCCCAGTGTGCTCCCTCCGTTCTCACCACTCCCAAGCATGCAGGGTCAGCACTTTCCAGCCCAACCCTACCTGAAGCAAAAACATGTATCTTCCTATGCAGCAAGAAGCTCAGCCCTTCATGGCCAATGACATTAGCAATTTCAAAACATATCAATCAAGCAATGATTTATGGCAAAGGTTGTTGCCATCCATACAAACAGAAAGATGCTAGAAGCAAGGAGAACAGTGCCAAACAGAGCAACACTCAAGCTTCTCCTGACTGTCTTCTGTTCTGTTCAGACCTGCAACAACTGCCCCACGAGCCCAAGTATTTCCCATTACTTTCTGACACAGGCAATACAAGAGCCAGCAGCAGAGCATTAACTCTGATTTATTTGTTACTCTATATACTTCAATTACTTGTCTCTGTAACAACAAAACCCTGGAAGTACTGATGATTATTAGGGCCCATCAAAAGGTTTTAAGTCCTGCTGTGGTCAGCCAAGCAGGCAGCATATTTTAGGCTCTTTCCTAAGCACTAATTATTTTCCCCCTCCTGACGGAAAAAAGCAGAACGGAGCCCTTCCTGTTATGCAGCAGGCCTCATGCTATTCTGAGCACCAAAATCACTTGCGGGATGGATTGGGGTGGGGAGCAATCTATGTATGGGGACCATGGCCACAATACTGCCTGACAACTGGAAGCAAAACGGCCTCTATTTCCATACTCCAATCTTTAAAAGCACATCAGGCAGCCAAAAACTTGCCACAGATCAAGAGACAAGAAATATAGTCACTTACTATAAAAGCCTTCCTCGTTTCAAAACAGAGAAGTCTTGCAGCCCAGACTGCAGGTTTCTTAAGAGGCCCTGCTTTGGCAGCAGCTTCTCCTACCACTCATTTACAGAGTGCAATGCCAGCAGGTGCACGTGCGTAGATTTTCTCTTTTGCAGTGAAACATCATACATAGAAACAGGAAAATACTGTCTTGTGGATGCAAAAGGAAGACAAAGGCATGACAAAGCACTAACAAATACACCTAGAGTGTTTCTCAGATCAAAGCAATGGCAAGCTTAAAAACAGGCAATCAGATTTTAGGGCTGAAGCCAAAGGATACCGCCATGATAGTTTGAACTTACTGCACAAAATAAACCTCAAAGCCTCGCCCATTAATTTCTGCTTCAAGACCATAATTTATTTGTAGTATCTTCCTAAAGGATGACTGTTCCTCATTTAGGTAACTTGCATCTCCTGAAAATCTGAGGCTTGTCTGAGGAGGAAGGCAGCAAATGGGATGTTCTTATCCATACATATACTGACAATAGAAGCTGCCATTAAAAAAAGAGAGTTTTCCTTAGGTTCCTCATTCAAAAAGCAGACTCCACTAGAAGAACATACTGACCTTCAGCTTTACTCAAAAAAGTGTCACATGCACCATCTCCATAAAGAAAGGAAGAAGCACCAAACTAAAGCCAATTTGCTCTAGAAAAGTTCATCTTCTCAGTCAAAAGAGGGATGACCAAAGTTTGAAGGAGACCAAAAGTAACAAAGCTGCTGGCCAATCTTAACTAGACCTGGCACTCTGGCAAGATGAGGACAGCAAAGAACACTATTTTCAGCATGCCTTAAACAGTCAGAAAAGGAAACTGATACACTCCACAAGAATTTCCCCCTCCTATTTGTGTCAAGGCATCAAACACCTACTGCACACCACAGAGCTCTGGGGGATTTTGCAGCTTGTTCCATCATCTGCATTTTTGCCTCACACTTCGTACAGTTGGTTTCAATTCACAATGGGAGTTCCTTGCCACTCTCACAATACAAGTTCCCTGAAGAACAACATAGCCCAACTGCACCCACAAGGTTTCCTTACCTGCATCTTCCCCAAGGCAGAACTGAACCGTTCTTCGGCAGCAGTCTGCAAGCCCTTTACGATGGTAACTGCATCACCCCCAAGGAGCACGTCCCGGAGCTGCCCTGCCTGTGTTTCCAGGATAGCCTTGCTGAGCTTTGTCAGGCCTCTCATCACCATGATGGCATCGCCTGCCATGACTGCTCTCTTTCTGTGCTAATGGAGAGAAAAGAGAAAAAAAAAAAAAAAGAAAAAGAGAGAGAGAGAGGGGTTACAGAACAGCAATAACAAAAAGTTTACAATCAGTTTCAAGTCTGGGCTATGCCACTGGCTTTCATATGATAATCTCACTCCCCTTTGGCAACCAGCTGCTGAGAGAAACTGCTTGCAGTGCAGATAACACACTGCGCGGCTTGAACGACAGTTGCCTAGCTGGGCTTACCAGGTGAAGTAAGAACTTCTCCTATGAGCATGCATTAGTTTGAACAGCATTCTAGGACTTTACACAAATATTCAAGTTATTACTGACCAGGGGAGGCAAAGACAGGTAGATGTCAACAATGTCGCAAAAATGGTCCTAATTTCTTTACAGTCTTTAAAAAGATTAAATGCATTTACATTTGACCTTTGATTATCAGACTTTGAAATATATTTCCAGTGCTTGATAGCAAGGATGATGTGTACTGACAACTGCCACATCCCATCCCTGCCTTGGAACAGGGCCGAGCATTTTACATAGCACAATTTCTTGACTCCCACATCAGTAAGTGAACTTGGCCTATCCTCCAAAGGTATCTACTCAGCCCCCAATTTGTAACTCAACTGCCACTTGCAACTAGAAACTTGCCATGCTCTGAACACCTCTGTGCCATGGCCTTAAAAGTCATTTGGAAGCTGCTTGCCACCATGTAACGCAGAGGCAGAACTCAATATCGCTTCCTCCTTGAGAGGCACCCTGTCTCAGATTCGTAACAGTTTCTACTGTTTCAGTGTCTTCAAGTGAAAACTGGACATTAGAATTATAGAATGTTTTTGAGATGAAAAAGTTCAGCTGACCCCTTTTAGCATGGCCAAGAACTAAGGTGAGGCTCAGAACACCGACTCTCCTATATTGCCACGGGTCAACTAAGAGAAAACCAGGAGTGGCCTGTTCCAAGCAGAAACGTTCCTCAGAAAAGGCAGCCCACGGATATGAAACAAATAGAGCAGATACACACAAGTTGTGCTAGGCTGCCAAAATCATCTTGCCAGGGAGATTTGTTTTTTCCTATTTCATCTTTTACCTCTTTAAAGCACAAGAAGGGTAACTCAGTGTAGATATTTCAGCAGCCTGAGGGGTTGCAATGCCAGGGCTGGCTCAGTCACACGCACTCCCTCCCACCCCTTCTAATAGAGAAGATGGGGCCACACAGTTGGCATAAGATGCTGCCTAAGGTTCAACTTCACCTGCCAATCTGCACAAAGCAGATAGCAGTAGCCTCAGAGCACTACCAAGACCACATATTTAAGCTATTATCAAAGTGTGTGCACAGGCACCATTTCACTTTTATGCAGAAGTATGGATTGCTATAACTCGAGTTCAGGATACATATATAATTTCACTGCAGTCACACAAGAGAAGCATGGATTGCTGCAACTGTATTTCAGAAACACTTATCATAGAATCAGAGAATGCTTAGGGTTGGAAGGGACCTCTAGAGATCATCTAGTCCAACCCCCTGCATACGCAGGGACACCTAGAGCACGTGGCACAGGACTGCATCCAAGCGGGTTTTGAAGATCTCCAGAGAAGGAGACTCCACAACCTCTCTGGGCAGCCTGTTCCATTGTTATGTAAACAATGGTTCAATCTGGGTTGCTTTGTTCAACACCTGTTAATCAGTGATCAAGATCAAGAACAAGCACTGCAGCCAGGAAGTGAGTGTTAGACACTACATGCCCCAAGGATGGACTTCAAAAGGACAGCCAAGTGCTAGCAACATTATCTGGGTTTAATGGGCTAGCTGGAAAAAAACAAAATCACATCCACCTAGGTCATTGTTCTGTGGTTATCTTTACAAAGCTGGCCTATACGCTCCTGACCCATTCAAGCGCTACTTCTGAATCTCTCCAAAGTTTAGTTATAAGGGCTGGTTTTCGCGATGCATAATGCACTTTATAGCTAAAATACTGTTTGCTGGGGACAGATTTACTCTTCTAACAGGACTGTTTCCTCCCCCATCTTCTTAAGCTGAATGCATCCACACAAAGCTCACACAAAGCATTTGCAGGTGATGCCTGCAATTTAGTGCTAGAAAAAGTAGTCAACCAACAGTAACAGTTACTGTAATATCTGAAATGAAACCTCTTAAAGGTTGCCTCTACTGAAAAGTTCATCTTTTAAACAGTGTCATGTATTAGATGCATAGAAAAGATTGACTATGAACCACTCTTTCCCCTTCAGGAAGGGCAACGACAGGTAATACAATATAGATCAATGTACACTAATGCACAAAAAAAGTCTCTGTTTTTACATGGATCCTTTCTAACCAACAAAACTTCCTTTCACCCAAACAAGAGCTGATGGGGTCACTTTGAGCTGACAGATATTAAATGGGCATTTTTAGTAAGTTTTCCAAAATAAAATTCAGTAGAGAAGTTAATGCAACCACAAATGGAAAACACATTACTCGGTATGTGCTCAACCCCAGCATGCTAAATATATTAGCGATGAGAAGACCAATTCCCCTTTACAGGTTTTAGCTACAAAAGACAACTCGGGCTCAAGTCATCGCTACTGAGGGTCTGGCGACTTCCACAGCTTAATCACCACTTTGTCCTGCACCGTGGTTATAACCTCTCATGTATCATGCAAGGCTTTTAGTCCCAAAGCATCAAAAACACATTCCTGTGCCGCACTTCAAGGCCAGGCTACTATTACAGAGCATCCCACCCAGCACCTCCTTACTCACTCCTCTCTAATGTCATGGGGAAAGTAGGTCCCATGGGCTTTATAATAATTAATCACGCCCCCCTCAACTCCCATCCCATCCTGTGTAGCAAACACAGGCCTGCAGGCTGCTGATCACTGTATTCGGTGATCTTTCCCAGATTATATACGAGTAGCTCGCAGAGGACAAATTGAAATAGCTGCTTGAGTGCAATTAAACACAAGGCGTAATTCAGTAACAATTTCATAGGCCACAGCCAAAGAGAGTAATGAACAACTAGAGGCTGAGAAGGAGCAGAGGGGAGACAGGAGGGTAAGGCAATTCTATCTGTAAGCCACCCCCTTCAATTCCTCATTCTCTGTATACTAAGCGCTTGACATTAATACAGCTAAGCCAGTAAAAAAAAGGCAGAGGAAAGGAAAATATGCTGCAATAATTAATCCTTTGGCCATAAGCATCAGGAGCAAGAAAATATTCAGCTAATATCCAAAATCACCACGCACTATGAAAATGAGAGTTATGAAGTGCAATCAGAACTGAACTCTACTGTAAGCCTTTTCCTCGTTGGAAAAACAAAATCCCAAGATACCTAATTTTGTGGATCCCACATGCCGCGGAACACCTTATTTTCCAGCTCATTGCCAGGAAAACTAACCAGAGATTAATGAGGTTGAAGGTGAAGAAAAAAATATGCTAGACAAGATAGAAGGAAAAAGAGTAAATACCAAAAAGAAACAGTAGAATTATTTTCCTTCTTCTGTGAAAGAGTGATCAGTACAAGCAAGAACAGGAGACAACTGAAGGATGGAAGAACATGCACTCCTGAAGCAGAAGACAGGCACCACAGCCCCAACAGAATATGCACGTTAACATCCAATGAAGACAAGGGAATTATTTCTACTGCAAGTTCCATTCATGCTTCTACAAATTCAATAAACAGCGCAAGCAAGCTCTACCAAAAACTGATTTACCGAATGGTTTCAGCCAACTGGTCCAAGTCCACAAAAGGAATATTATAGTTAATTTGTCTTCTCCCAAGCAATCATCAGCCAGTGATGGCGGAGATCAGCACACTTCCTATGCAGAGTACTGACAAGTTGGTCATGTCCATACAAGCCGAGAGCGCCTCTGGCAATGCTGCCTGAGAAAGGCTAACAAGCGTCAACCAAAAGGGTTGCCCTAGCGTAGGCCGCATGGCAGTATGAACCTCCAGAATGCAGCCCACACCTTGCAGCATGAGGAAGGTACTTTGGCACTGGGGAGGCTGGGACCGAGGCACCCATGGGCAGATGGAAGGGCTGATGTGGGGCATGTGCCACAGCAGGAGGCAACTTGACATCAAACAGGACTTTGAACCCTGCTGTAATGACACAAAACTAAAAATCAAATATTGCAAATTACTTGGATTGCTTCTATGTGAAGCAATTGCCTGCCACAAAAAACACCGTCTCCTAGCAAGTAACAGCAGTTTACTTCCTTCGCTCTTCAACGCACGAAACTATTAGACTGAAGGCTTAAGCAAGCAGAGCAAGACACTCAATCAGTACAGCAAAGGCCAAGCACCAAAAGGAAAATACTCAAACAGGTAGCAGATAAAACTTAGAATTCTTACATTTACAGTTCTGACAAAAATCCTGTCCTGTATTTGAATCCAAACCATGGTGCAGGACTCTGATTCCCTGAAACTGAATTAGTCGCTGAAAGCATTTTTAGAAATACCCTTGCACAAATAAAAGTTTGCCAAATGGAACGGCAATGGCTTCCAAAGGCAGGCTGCACTTATTTACACTCTATTTCCTAGGACAGCAGCACCTGTGCTGATGGACGGGGGCTGGTTTGCAAACAAGTGCACTTTCCCCCCAAAACTCACAAGGTCTAGCAGCTGTTTTTGCTGAATTATAGCTAACTCAGAAGCCAGCATGTACAGTTTTCCCCATAAATAAGAAGTACGACACATGCCATAGTCAAAAAAAATATGCTCGGACATTTTAGAATGTTTTATTTCAGGCACAGATACATCATGCAAAGTGACTGTTCTGGCTGGCAGCTCCATATACTTTCTGCTTCGGTCAGACATTGTCTAGAGACAGGCACAAGCAGAGTCACAGCCCACGTGCCTGGAATTAATAGAATCTTTGTATCCTGCTCATAGATCTAGAAATAATTCACTCGCAATTAAGATCCTAGTAAGAGCTCGCACTGCCTTCATTAGGGGCAGCTTCCTCCGATACATTTTGACACAAAATCCTACTGGGTTCTGTCACAGGCATGACTTTGAGTTAGATCTCATGCAATAATTTTGATTTGAAGGCTGCAGCTCACTCACTTTTCCCAAGAAAAAGTTCCATTCCAAGGAAATAAGTACTTCATATTGACGGGGCATAAAGCTCCATTTCCCTTTTTTACAGGCCTTTAATTAAACTATGTATGCAAAGATTGGGGCCAGTTTTGCACTTTTTTTTTTCTGGCTCTGCTGCACTAGGGCTGTGATGACTCCGGCTTAGTTTTACCTGGATAGTTCCGCAGCATGGCAGATACCAAACACCGGTCTGCAGCCCACATCTTTATTTTTCCTTTCAGGAGGGTGCGCTTCTGCATGTAGGAACTGACCCACCAGCTTTTTTTCACCAGCTTTTGATACTGGAAATATGAGGCTATTTCTTCCATTTCCTATTTCAAGCAGTGCCAAGTTCTCAGGAGTATTTACAGCCCCTGTTTATCTCAGAACTAAAGTGTGTGGCGGGGGGGAGGGGGAGTAGGGGAGGCAGGGGGTGGAAAGCAGACCTCTCACTGGCAGTTCCTTTATCAAACAGGTCAAGGGCTTTGCTGTGCTACCAGTTTGTTGAAGCAGCAGTTTAATCTCACAAATAGATAAGGTTATTGTTACTGACCATACTGAGGGTTACTGTGGCCATCTGCCTATTCCCCTCATCCATAGCTAACTTGTTCCAGCTCCAGAGAACTAGAAACAGCATTAGCTGGAATGCTTACTATGATGGACACAGGTTCACTATAAGATACCTCCACCTGAAACTGCACTTAAATACAGCACCTAGCACCCAGCTTTATATCAAGTTCCAAATATAAGAGGGAAGAGGAATAAAAGGAAATAGGGAAAAAAACGGTTATTTTTTTCAGTTTGTTTATGCAGTAACGCCTAGAACAAGCCATTTCACTGCATCACCCATATGGCTCCGTACCAGCAGGCACAAGTGCAGCTTTAATCACTGGCACAATCTTGATAAGATCGGTGATGGAAGTTACCTCCTATTTGTCAATCTTTCATTTCAACCAGGAAAACAGTATGTGAAAAACAAGATAGGGCATGACCAAAAAATGCACAAGATAGGGCCTGACCAAAAAATGCACCTGAGATTCAGACAGGCCAAGCTGAACCTAAAACTTTGCTTTGCTTTTATAGTAAGCTTACATGGATCCAATATAAAAGTTGTGCTCCAGCAAAGCTAATATTACAAACATCTCCCTTCACATCTCCAGATTAGCACCAAACTCTCACAGTCAGGCAGAGGAGACCACAAAAGCTTAGTTGTGTATCTGCTGCAAGCCTGGAGTAGCACACCTCCACAGGTACCCAACAGGGCTTCCCAACGGTCTCAGGCTCCAAACTGGAATGCAAAGTATAAAGGAGGGAGGTTACCAATTGGCAGGTTCGCTTTTGGGTTTCTGGGGGTTTTGTTTTGGCATGTGTTGTTATGCTGTAATTGTTTTTATTGGGAATTTTATCTTTCTGAAAGCACACAGCATGCAATTTGGAAAAAAAAAAAGAAAAAAGCTGTGTCTCAAACAAGCAAAGACTATTTTAAACTCAAAATACATCACGATTTAAGACAAGACACTTGAGAAGAGAGGCACTTTTCCTCCTTTTAAATGTGCACACTTCTCACTAGAGATCTCTAACTAAAGAAAGGAGAATGGTATAACTTTTTTTCAGCTTAGAAGGAAGAGAGCAATTAACTCGCCAAGACAATACAGTATATTAATGACAGTAGGGACAGCTCTCCTGAGCACAGTAATCCTTATGCCATACAGACTCAGAGTCCTTTAGATCTCCATCTCTATAGAGCAAAAACAAACAAAGACATTGGCCGGCTTGCCGACCACCTTAACAGTATAATATGAATAAAAGTATCTAAATGAGTAAATGTTGCAGCAACAGAAGTTTGGGGTCAGAGCTTATATAATTGCAAACCTCTGGAAAACTAAAGACATCTTGGACCTGTAATCAACCTATTCACCTGACTTTCCTTAGGTGCAGAAAGACATTTTCGTTATCATGCTTTTTACGCCCACGTGTGCTTCGCCCCGAGTCACGGCTGAAGGCAAGTGAACAGCACCCTATGGAGTGACATTCCCCCTGTGCAACGCACACTGCGGGGACATAACCCTGCCATGACCGTGGCGAGCAGCAGGTCATGCACAGCCTCCCGCTATGGACCCTGGAAGCCTCCATCTCTCTATGGGCGCTATGCCTCTCAACCTTGCCCTGGGACCTTGAGGTTGAGTTCAAATTTAGTAACTTACAGCACACACACAGGCCTATTCATAGCCTCCCTAGCACACTTGTGCCCTAGCTACCAAAACCTTCAGGCTCTGGCTGTGCCAAAACCTCTCCTGCAAGGACAGGAGAAATAGAATGCAAGAGGAGGACATAACCATAGGCAAAAAGGACTATTTCAAGGAGCCAAGGATTGAGGTAGGTTGTAAGACTACAACCGTGGTGCTTAAGAGAACATGTTATGGGAGTCTACAGTTCCTATATCCCAGCTCTATCACAAATCTTTGCTTCAGCTCCTGCTCCTGCTCATCATACATAGGGTTATCTTCAATACCAGGGTGTATAAAGTTCACTACTCTTTTTCATAACCAATATTCAGTCTAATCTTCAAAAATATCACACCTTATATAGAATCTACAGTTATTTATGTTCTCTCTCAATATGTTCTGTAAATTCATATTCAACACAATGTAGGGTCTAAACATTGTTCTTTCAGACAAGGAGTACCAAAGCTTTATACAACATAAATAGGTGCCTTTGGAAATCCCAGACTTCCAAGTGGGCGCATTCCAAAAAGCTTTTCTACGTTACATGAAATTGAATGCTCAACTCTATGCATAGTGTTTTTAGAAGAGTTCTCTAAAAGAGGCACTCACTTCACCCACAGCTTACTATCCAACTATTCTTCCTTCCACCTCTTCCCCAGTCCCGATTAACCTCTTTGTTCAGTATTGTCAAAGTATTCAAGACAAGCACTTAATGCTCCCAAACAGCATGGCTCAGCAGAGGAGCTAGGAGGTTTCATGTGCTATAAAAGGCCCTTTTATAGCACATGCCCTCAGCACAGGCAGAAAACCAAAGCGTGTGATAGGTTAAAAAGATCTAAATAGCAGTTAGGTAAAGATATATGCTAAACACATAAAGGCTAAGCAAATGAAGGCTAAATACAGATCTAATCTACACAGAAAACCAGGAGAAACTGAGAGGCAAATTCTCACAATACACTGTAACTGTAGCTGAAGACTACAAACTTAATCACACAAAACAGTCCAGGACCAACTCCACCACAAGCAAATCATCCTATTGGACATCTCTATATAGCAAATCTATAAGGAAAACACACAGCCTTTAGGCAGCCTCCAGGACAAAACAGTTTTTACTCTATGCGTTTCCAAGTTTGGACAGGCAGACATACAAAGTTTTAATATTTCCAGAAGCCAACTCCATAAAACAGGCTGCTCTTTTTCAGAGCAGCTAGCTGTATTTCCTATGTTAAAAAGTGCATGTAACACCTCAAATCTCAAATTCCTAGTGAGTTGGTATCTACAATCTCTACATACCAACAAAACTCAAAAGCCATTAGAAAGTGCATACAGCTGTGGTAAGGTAGGGCAAGACTTGTATACCCCATTTTTTTTTCGGCCTTGCTCACCAGCTTAGATTGGTTTAAACTTTGACACCTCCTGCAACCTCAGGAGGAGGAGGAAAAAAAAAAAAAAAAAAAAATTCCCCTGCGCCCCCTCAAACTGCTGTGCTCCACTGTTAATTTGCATTTTGGCCCCATAAAAAAATAGCTTCCTTTCTTCTTCAGATCATGAGGAAAAGCATGCACTCAAACACACAGAGCTGCAAGCACTTTTGTGAAAAAAGTTAGAAAGGAAATTCCCTTTTCCTTTAAGACGCTTTACCTCAGAATCAACAGTGCAATAAGCCAAAAGGCATCTTTCAGACCCTCTTCTTAAACAGTTTTCCACTGAAAAAGCCAGGAGGCCTACAGAGGTGCAGGTTTTATGATACCCAAATACTGCTTCAGACTTGCCTCAAAGCAGTACTGTTTATCCATCATTACACAAGGATCTAAGGAATATACAAGAAAATTTTATCCATGCCTCAAGCTGCATCCCGAGATATAAATTTAGCAAGCCAGGTATATCGAGCACTCTGACAGACTAAATGAAAAAAAGAAAACCTTAGAGAAATAATGTAACATGGAAATAAAAACAGGAAGGATAGTGAAGAGTAGAATAACAGACTATCACCTTCCTATAAAAGGAGCAGTTGAGGACTAGAAGCCAAAGCAACAACAACAACATGTTCTTGCTGCATAGATTCAACACCAGCTATTATTAACCTGCTCTAAATATCACAAGTGAAATGAGCAGCACTGCATTGCATGGCATGGAACTGGTTCTCCTTGACAGCAAGGAAGCAAGGTGACCAACACTCCAGTGGTAAACAGGGAAAGGAATTCTCCACATCTTCTGACCTTTTCTTCCACTTATCACACCACTTTATTTTTAAATGAGAGACCATTAAAACACTGCATGTCACCTATTCTCCCTCTCCCCGCAACCCTCATCACATTAAGCCTGGACAATGCACAACAGTTTATTATAAGCAGAACTTATTGAAGGTTACCAAGGTTATTGTTAACCACCATTAAAGTACAAAATACAAAAATAATCTGGTATAAGAGCAAGCAGATTGGCAAGAAAATGAACTACAGTTAAACTGTTCTTTCTACTGATAAAAGAAATAAGATAAATAAATTATTATGACAGAGAGAACAAATTCTTTGCTTTGAGGGTCTGGCTGGTATTTTGGTTATTTTTTTATTGAGGTGCCCCCCCCCCTTTTTTTTTTCCTTCTTTTATATAACATTTTATGTTCTGAAAGCATAGAAATCTTTTACATCCCCATTTTTCTATGTTTTAACACTAAATAAGCCGATTGCCTCATTTCTGTCACCAGCATTTTCCTAACTTGTTTTTCATAAAGCTGGCTGCAATGTTTGTGTTTTCATAACACAGAAAGAATGAGTCTCGTTGTAGTTGGGAGCAATCCGATCGCATTTGGATCGGGAAAAATCCTAAATAACACAGTTTTGCAGAAGTTATGATTCAGTAACCATGAACGGAACATTTTGGGAACCGAGCATCTCTACGTGCAGCTACTGGGAATTAGCTTGCTCGGCGCGTTTTTAGGAGCACCCACGCGAGTATTTTTTGATCACCTGTTTAGAAAGGGCCTGAAAATCTGTCAGCTGGCCTGCGAACAAGAAAATTATTTCCCCGGTCACAGTCCACAGCTCAGCGGAGAGGGCCGATGCGGAACAACCTCGCAAAGCTCCGGCCTCGAGCGCTCGCACCAGAAGCCGTCACGGCCGTCGATGCGCGAACACGACCGTTAAACGGTCGCGCCGGGCCAGGAGTCGCCGCCATTGCCCCACCGCCCCCTCACACGTCTCCACGTGACGGACCCCGCGCGGCGGCGGCGCCTCCTCCCCGGCCAGCGATGACCGGGCCCCGATCCCTCTTCTGGGCAGCGCCGTCGCGATCGCGGCCCGCAGCCTGGCTCACCCTGGCCCCGCTCGGCCCCGCTCGGCCCCGCTCGGCCCCGCTCGGCTCCGCTCCGCGCCGTGCGCGCCGCCCGCGCGCTTGTTTACCGCCTCGGCCGCCCCCCTCGCCGAGGCGCGGGCCTGGGCCCCGCCCCCGCGCGGCTCCCATTGGCTGCGCCGCCGTGCCCGCCCCCGCCGCCGGCGCGTGCCGAGCCCGTGCACCGCGCGCCTCCGCCAATGGGAGCGAGGGGGCGTGGTGCGCGGCGGCGGCTGCAGCGGGACGTGAGGCCCGTGAGGTCCGTGCGGCGGCAGCGGCGGCCGTTGGGCACGGGGGGAGGTGGCGGGGCTGTGAGGCACCTGCGTGGTGACTCAGAGCCCGCAGAACAGGGGTCGGGCTGGAATGGGAGCCACAGGGAGACGTGGGAAGAAGGAATGTGGCTCTGTGAGTGGCGGGCTGTGCCCAGCAGCGCGGTGTCTGCGCGGCGCTGCCGCCGTAGGAGTAACGGCCGTGGCAGTCTCACTGGTAGCTGGAGCTGCAGCCCCTAAATCCGCCCCGAAGGTCTTAATGCCGAGGCGAAAGGGTGCTGAGCACTTGTGAAGAAGGAGATTGGATAAATAGCCCGCTGCAGACATGTATAGGGCCCTAAATTGAGACACTGACAGTGTTGGTGAACACTACTGGCCATCTTGCATTGATTCCTCATGTTTTTCTGAAAATATAAATATACTCTTTCAACCCAAGCTACGCTCTTCTTCCCAGTTCAGCCATGGGACATTTCTTGCAAGAAAATGCACAGACACCCAAAGGCACACTTAGCAAAACTCAGCTGTTACCAGGATTGGAGACAAGTCTCGATCAGTAGTAGAATGGCTGGATTTGACCTGAAAAGCTTTTTAAAAATTATATCCCTGAGGAAGGTAAATTCTTTTTATTCCTCTAAAGAGAGGCCATGCATAGACACTATATATCTGAAAGGGAAAGGGCCAGACATGACGCTTCCATATTTCAGTGCTGGGTGCAGACTGGATGCGTTAGATGATTCACAAATGCAGCTGCAATAAGATAGCAGTCTTGCTGAGTTTTGTCTAAAAATGCCTAGTCAACTCAGCTTCAACACTGCCATCTCTGGAAATTTCTATGTGCAAATTAAATATTCTCTTTGTGCTTAAATTCATGCTATTTTGTCTGAAAGAAAGGCAATCTTTACACACACCTATAGAGGAATACATTTTTTAGGGGTAATTCTCTTCATGCTGCTGCTGCATGGGATTGGAATGTCACGTCCAGGTTTCTGCGCAGCGTCACTTTGCTTGTGTCAGCTCCGTGCTAATTATGAAATGCATCTTACTCACTGCGCTGAGCAGGGGACTGCATGGGTTTCTGCATGCACACACTATCATCGCTTGAGATGGAGGCAGAATAAGACTCTCCCCATCTTTTAAAGACAACCAGATTGGTCCACCGTATTTCCACACATTAAATCATTTGATATTCTTACCTGATAAATTTACATTACACCACCTATTCCCTACCTTCCCGGAGCCTTAAAAGACCCCCTGTATCCAGGGCAGAAGCCAGGCAAGATCTCCTGTGTGCTGGGAAAAAAGGGGAACAAAGAAATTCCTGTCAGCCTTAGGGACTGGTTAGTGCAACCAGCCATGAGAGTCAAAGCCCTGAATCCTGGAGGAAGAAGAAACAAGAGTTCTCTACTACAAAAATAGATGAGAGAGTCATTCTTTCCTTTGGAAAGGGTAGCTAGTTTATGTAACAAGTTAGTATTTGGCAATTCACATGGGCTTCAGGAAATCCAAATTCAGGTTCCCTGTCTGCTCGCGAGGTCTTACAGCATTCCTCCCTTGTGCTGGCACCCTGGCTGTTACTCATGCTCTTGCCTTCTTCTCCTCTCTCCAGCCCTATTATTATTCTTATTATTCTACACAGTGGAAAAGCTCAGCAAGAGAAAATGGAGGTCCAAATCCCAGACAAACTTACAGGATGGCCTTGTGCAAGCTGGGCCTTCTTCAGAGGCAGGACATGTGGATGTGAATCCGACGGGGATCAGCTAAGGCTGCCCCATTCTGGTGTTGGGCCCTCCACCACAAGGTGGATAAAACAGCAGTGACACATTGTTCATCCCTGCTTTGAATCATCTGTCAGTGTTGTGTCATTGTTCTAAAAAATGGGCCACCTGCAAACACTTGCCAGGCTAAGGTGCAGATAGCATAAGCAAGTGTTCGTGGACCTTTACTCACCTAGGAAACTTCCATGTGAAAACACAAGCTTTGGCATCTGTGGATGCCTGAATGGCTCAGCAGAAGGAGGCTGTTGCAGATTAAAGGTTTTACTCAGTGTCTAAATCCAATGTGATTCTCATGTTAGATGCTTGCATTCTTGGTCAGAGTTCTTAGTGCAGATCTGAATTTATAGAGCAAGCCTGAGAAATCCAGGGGAAAAGTAATTCCCAGATTTTCGGAAACCTCTTTATCAACTGTCAGAACAAGAAATGAATCGCATCACAAAATCAGCCACAGCACATCTTTGGTACTGCCCCTGTCATGTTCTGCTCACATCTTGTTCAGTATTGTTATATTCAGTCAAATTGCAACATACCGGTGCCTTACGTGGAAATGTGAGCATGTACAGCAAGAATCATGTATTTGTAACATTTGTGTAAATCATCCTATTCAAATTCCAGGTATTTTATGTCATGCTTTCCCAGACCCTTCTCTCTGCTGCTGTTAAGTTGGTTTGCTGGAGATCACTTAGTACTCCAAAAACCCTGATTGTACAAGTCAGAGAGAGGTCGGGACCTTTCCCAAGGTCAGAGACCTGCTTGATATAGCAGCCTCAAGTCCTGGCTGTCTAGGAGATACTTGAACTGTGTCATCATATCTTCACCTTGTGCTGCCTTTTGATCCTTATATAATGAAGAGCACCATGATGCAATTGCATGAGATGCATAAATAGCTCGGCTGCAGGACTGGGGTAAAAGCAACAAGAAGATTCGCCAGCTTCCTCACTGCAGCTTCCAGAAGGGTCTGTGCTCCTGCGTTTGGGTGAGGTTGCTTTTCTGCTGCTGTTTGCTGTTTTCTGCGCGTTCACCATCTAGTAGCTCCCTGCTTACTGGATGCCAGGGAACACCCAGGCAGAGCTGTGCCAACTCCAGTGCCAACTGCTTTGAAGTGCCTGGAGAAGCGGCCTCTTGTGAAGCCTTGCACGGAGGAGACCAAGCTCCCAGGTGCATGTGAGGAAGAAGAATCCAGAGTGGCTGAACTTTTGCAAACTAAACAAGTTAAAAGAACTGAATCCTGGGAAGACCTTTAGGCCATACAGTAAGAAGGGCTCCATTGCAACAGGAAATAAGTAGTCAGCCAACTAACCTACAGGAAAAATTAATGGGTTCTCAATTAAACAACCATTGGTCATGTCATTAGGCTAACAAGCATGCAGGCTGTTCAGAGAGCACTCAGGAGCCCTCTTACATAGGACAGGCCTGAGCTGTTTCTCTGGCCACAGCAAAGCATACGTCACCACACTTCTCCCATGCTAACCACAGAGAAAAGCTGCTCTGAAAACATTTCCCCAGTTCTGCCTCTCCAGGCAACCATGGAGGGACACATAAGCTGCCTAGGGTTGCTTGCGTTCACTCATCTTTAGCGAGGAAGCTCTTCAGGGGAGGAGGAATGCCTTCTCTGACCACGTAGATTTATTGTATGCCATCAGCATATTATAATAATATAAGGATAATGAACTGTAACAGCTCAAGAAGTTGTCCCAGGACAGGTAGGTTTGAGTAGCTCACTTGCACGTATTGCAAAACTTTGGCAGGTCCCAGTGACACTGTTTGTACCATGTGTTATTTACATGGCCTTACAGCCAAGAGTGGGAGGAAGAGCCTTGTCAAGAAATGAGATCTCTTGGACTCAGCTGGTGGTAGATGCACGTCTGATATCATCATAGGATCCAAATGATGAGCTATTTTTACACTGGCTCTGCTCTGATTCCTGAACTCTGTGTTTTCACCCCAAAACAGTCGGGCATTCTTTGCCCTTGTCCTGTTTTCGCTCTCTCCTCTCACTGCGAAAGGAGGCAAGACTCAATTTCATTTAGTCAGTGAGCACTTTGTTTTTAAGACAGAAAAAGGAGTGTCAAGAAGACAGAGAAACCTCCCCTTAGATTTTGCCTTACTGAAAAAGCTATTTTCAGCAATACCTTTCAACGCCCCTGCTCACCATTCCTATATGGCCCTGGGAGCGCAACCAGCATTAGGAAAGCCAGGCAAAGGGTGTTGAACCACAGAGGCAGTGTAGTATGTCCTTGAGCCTGGGGGGAACAAGATCAACTCAGGACTAACTCTAAACAACTAGCTGGGAAGCAGCAGCTTTCTTCAAGCATTTTAGAGTATCCCCCAGGGTTTCTCTTCTGCAGGTCGAGGGGGAGATTGCGGCCGCATTATCTTTCCGCAGGCTTCAGCCCTGCCTTCCAACCCACACACTACATTCCCAGCCGGCCAGATAACACCGTGTTCTCTCCAACCAGAAGTTTACATACGTAGGTGAACTTTTTTTTTTTTCCTTTAGATTATTAAAGAAAACAGAACTAGGTGTTGAATCTAGATGGGCTTTTAACAAGCCACAACAAGCTCGGGCCACAAGCTGATGGCAGATCACCAAAGATACTCTGCAGCATCACACACCACGCTCTCCTGTGGTTCATACTGTCCCGAGCACTCTCCACCTCCAACCTTGGCCAGAAAGGTGCAGTGGGAATTGGGTGCTGTGGAAAATTGGAGATCAGCCCATGGTGGGATGGAGTATGTTGAGAGAAGGACAGTGTCAGGTGGAGAGGCTGCAGGCAGAAGCGCTATGTGGAAGCAACCTTGTCTTTGGGTAGCTTGTGGAATGGTATGGGGCAAGGGCAGGCACCTTGCCCCACATTTCAGCTAATTACTGAATGCACTAATGCACTGAATACTTAATGCACTAAAATAGAGGTCATATGTGTGAACAGAGTCGCACTACTAGTGCTTGCTATGCCTCTCAGTCAAAGTCTTTCTGGATGGAATCAAGTTAAAAAGAGGGTATCGATCTGGTTAGCAGCTGTGTGCTTCAAGAACATGGTATTTATGTTTCTGCCAGGATCGGTGGGACTCAGTTAAACATTATTTAGTTTATAATTCTTCTCTATCTCTGGGCTAGACGGATGAGGTGTTTCTGCCCCTGGCAGATGGTGTTTGCTTGCACAGTTTGGCATGTGCTTTGCCTGCACGGTTCAATCGATCCTGCAGAGGTCTAGCAGAAAGACTCTGCTCCTTGCAGCTTCCAGACAGGATTCATTTTATGGATGATACCTAGTAAAGGCATCCATCTCCTAGGAAAATGTGGTACATTCTTGAAAGCAGGCAAGCAGAAGCCAGCCATTTGCCTACAGTTAGCCACTACAAAGAGGCTTTTATGAAGGACACAAGGATTATCTAGCGCAGTTTCCACAGGGTAGCTTCCAAACAGAAAGGCAGGTTGAAGCCACAGAATACAGGAGAATCAGAGAAATTTCTGAGGGTTTTGGAGAAGTTTAGCATTAGCCAGTGCATTTTGCTTTGCATACTACTGAAAGTTCTTACACTGGCTTTCAGTGCCTTATCGCCTGAGAGTGCTTCCCAAGCAGTCCCAACAATACACTCTTAGCAGTCAGTCTATAAAGCATAATTCCTACCTTTGGACCCTGACTGAACCTTTTTTTTTCTGCTACACTGTGGATACTGATCCACTTCTTGAGGTGGTTTGGGAACAACTGCATAATCTGACCTCTAGTATCTCCATTTGTGTCTACATAGCCAGAGGCAAAGATTGATGGGCGGCAGAATCTCCCAGCCCAACTCCCACGTGTCAATCAAGAGAGAGACTCCAGCAGTAAAAAGAAACCTCTGAAAGGAATGACTGATCAAGATATGGTCCAGGCATCCAGGGTAAGCCCTTCGTTTGACTCCGAGTAAATTATTCATCTCTCTCTGTAAAATAAGGTTGACAGCATTCTTCTGCTGCATCGTGCTCTTAGAAAGCCTGGCTCCCAAAGGAGAGCTTTGCAAGCCTCCATGAAAGTGCAGCAGGATCATTTCAACATGCTGCACACAGGGAGAAGCGCTTGCCTTCAGGCACAGCTGTGAACCTGCAGTGCTGGTTCATTTTCCCATCAGCTCCCTGGTGCTTCCAAAATTTCTAGCCTGCAGGGCCCCAGGATGGGGGCACAAAGATGTCCCTTTGCTTCAGTGATCCCACTAGACTCAATATCTAACGTTGCAGCCTAGACAGTGTCTATATATAATGTATATAGTGTATATATACAGTGTATATAATTAACATATCAGCCACTTCATACAGCTTAGCAACTGTCACTTCAGTTTAATTGGCAACCTGCTTTCAAAGCAGAGTAAACACAGTCCCTTTCTTAGAAGACCAATGTTCTCCCCGTTTTCCCTCTGCAGCAGCACTCCTGTTTCATAGTGCCAACAAGGAGTGCATGCACACAAGGGCAGTGAGGAAAGCGACCAAACTCTGTGCAGGATAGATGCACCTGATATTGCTTTATGTCTCCACCTAGCCCTGATTTTCCTATCCTGTGCAAGTCTTGGAAGCCATAATCATACTGTGGTAACATTGGATAGAGAAGCCAGCACTCCACTTCTCTTTTGTAAATGAAAACCACACCTCCAATCTTGTATTATTTCCTTGGCTAAAAGTCCACAGATCACAGCCTCCATGGCCAAATGCATTTGCTGGATTCCTATTTCTTATTAGTTTTCTGCTTGACCCGAAGTTGATTTGGCAGCATGATGAGTTTTTTGAAATCTCCAAGTGTTATTTGCCATTTCAATTCTCAGTTTGCTCACTCAAATCATGTAAGGACAGAAATCACATTTTTTTTCTCTCATTAAAGAAGCGAATCAAACAGTGTTCATTCTTCCTGAAACTCCTGCACAGCACTGCTGGAAGACCAACTATTAGCACATTATTTAGAGAATAAAAATAGCTCATATTTGAGCTTCCAGGAATATCACAAAAGCCATGTTTAGCAGGGGCTTGCAGAGAGGACATGTGTTTCCCTAAACCATGAAGAGGTAAGGAATTCCTGTTGGAGTAATTATGTTGACACTAATGGCATTTTATTACTATTTGTTGATACATCAAAGCTGGGGGTATGTAGCTTTAAAAATAATCCTGAATGCCTTTCTTCAACCCCAGTAATCTTGCCTGCTTTATACCAATTTCACAGGAAGATGCAGATTCTTTCAAACAGATGCAGGTCTACAAAGTCTGGGAGAACTGCATCTGCTTGTATTTCAATTAGCTGAGAGAATGATACTTCATAAATTAAAAGTTGGATGAAGCTTCCGCTCTTTCTGGTTTTTTTTTTTTTTTAATGTTATTCTGACTTCACTTAAATGCAAGTTAGATGTGCAGTTTGTCCCATTTTATACTGAGGTGAGCAAGGTCTCCCTAAAAATCACAGAAGCCAGTGGTGTAGGTGAAAACATGTGTGAGCTTTTCCTGCTCTGCTCCCCTCTGATTCCTCAGGCCTATTTCTGCACAGACCTAATCATGAGTTGGCCCCAGGAGCAGCCGCTTAGTTCAGCTTGCATTTTATAGGAACTCAGAACAGTTCCTGGGTTTGGAAAACTTCCACTCCAACTACTTGGCCCCATACTTGTCTCAGGTTTCTATATCGAGGAGCGTAGCTAGTTCCACTTCAAAGCCTCTGATTATTTTTATCTTTTTAATACTGAGCCATAGATAGTGCTGAGAACTGACAGCTCTCAAAATGCGCCTTTAGGTACCTGTCAAACAAATGTGTGGCTTGAAGAGGATACGCGCACATTCAGTTAACTCTTTTCCAAGGCAAATCTCTTGAATTTAGAAAGCAGGAAAAGATGGTGGAAAGCAAACCCACAGCAGAAGGAGAATGTAAAAGAAAGGAGGCCAACTTCTGTCATGTTCAGTACTCTGATTTGAGCAGGTATTTCCTTTGTGTGCTTAAGCCCAGCATCTACCCTCTTACTCTTTATCCTTCTCCTACTAGTAAGATGAAAACAGCTCACATTGCCTTACCTCAGGGGAAGCAAGGGCAAATTCAACTAGGGAAGGCACATTTGGGGCCATATGAATACCCTGGGAGAGGAAAATCTGGCAAAGGTTATCACATCCCTCTAGACTGCCTTCTTCTAAAGCATACTTGCTTTGAGCTAACTGGAATAGGACACAAGAAACATGATCTAGGTAGACACCCCAGTGCAAAACACTGGAATGGGAGCAGTGCACTCTTTGCTCAGATGAGCAGGAGCTGTTGAGAAGAGGAGACTGCAAGGGACAGGCATGACAAAGCAATGAGCGTAGTTACTCCTTTGCTTCTTGAGAATATTCAGATGAAAATCTAATTTGGAGTTGCTTAGAGGAGCCTGTGAATTACACAAGGGTTTACTCAATCTAGGGCAGGGTTCTGGAAAAGGACCCCCACAAACCTGAGAGCGTGCAGTGTAATAACAGTATCTGGAGCTGATGAGGACATCACACAGAAGGATTTTAATGGATTCTGGTGCCATGTGCACTTACACTCACTCAGGGCTTCTCCTTTGCTGGGCCAAAACTGTGGCAATTTGGGGTGGGGAACGCCTGTTTTTTCCCCTGCCAGGAGGCAGACTCAGGGCCTTCAGCCTCACTCAACAACAGGGAGTCCACAGCAGAGTGCTTTAAAATGGCTGGTGCTTCTCCACACAGACCTACTGCCCTCCCGTGGCTGCCACGGAGCTCGTCCCATGGCAAAGAGGGAGACCGGGTACTAAAGGAAAGAGAAAAACTGCGTCTTTCAAACCAACCAACCAACCAACCAAACAGTTTAAGTTAGATGGAAGTCAAAAAGCTGCAGTTAACTGGCAGTATCTAGAAGGGCAAGAACAAAGCAGAGAAATGCACTGGTGTGGGGCTGGCAAGGCAGACCTCCAGGGCTTTGTTTTACATGGGCAGATGCTCTTGAGCCCCCCCCATCTGCCCCCAGGTCCTGTCAGGGAAAGCAAGTACCTAGGAAGATGATCCCTCCGAGTGCATCTGAGGGTCCCATGGAGGAGGTGGCGTGAGCTACCGGGGCAAGGAGGCAGTGGGAGAGCAAATCCCTGCTCCTTTTCGGACTGACAGGAATGTGCTATAGTGTTGCTGTATCCACTTCTCCCTTGGCCCAGTTTCAACAGCTGGCACTTATAAAACTGCTGGTGAAATGCAGCACGTCGCAAACGTCTTCTTTTTGCTCTGTGAACTTGAGGGCAACTCCTGTCCAGACTGCCTCCTTGCCAAGGTGTTTCCTCCGAGAGCCTGAAGTTAGGTATCACAATCCCAGAAATAATTTCTTGCACTTTCTTTACAGTTTTGCTGTTTCTTTTGTCCTATCTGTGGGGAGGATGCACAGTACCTGACAACTGTACATTTTTGGGGCATGTGTATTAGTATTCAGAGCTTCTCCAGGGTTAAAGAGAGTCCAGATGCTCACTCCAATTGCAGGTCACTGGGAGAGTTCTTCACATAGCAAGATGGAAGTTTTCACCCTTTTCTCTCTCTCATGCTCCTTTTAAGGCAAAAGGCAGGTAAGTCCCATCTTTTCCATTTCTACATTTTGAGCAACACTGGTGCAGGAAATTCAGATCATAGACAAAACTTCATGCACAAGTGCATGAGATATATGAAATAAGAATGAGGTAAGAAATCACTCAGTAACATTTCAAAACTCATGTTTGTGTGTGTGTATATGTATATATACATACACACACACACACACATATACACATCTGTAGTAAATACATAGGAACTTTTACACAATTAAAATCACCCCAGTATATACACAATATTCTTCTATCATCTACCAAGACAATACATTGTTGCACTGACAGAATCCATTGCTCAGTTATCTTTTAAATTACATTTTTAAAAAGTTACACAGAATTGCTCAGTGAGAGGCCAATCTTCGGCAAGCCTGAATCTGCCAAAATCCACCAGGCTCCAGCAGTAATCCTTCCAGATTTGAAGGACACCCCCCACACTTTCCTTCACAGATCTACTCCACTTTCAAGAAATAAATTGTTTCTAATAATATGCTACAACCCTGCATCATTTTCTAGTACTTAAGTATTTCATATCCTCTTGATACCATACACTCCAAGAAAATATATCATGACTGCAAATGACTGTATTTTGATTTGGCCCCAGAACTTTTTTGTTAAAAAAATGAAAACTACCCTCACAAACTTTTAAAAACAATGGACACTTCTACTGATTTACATTTCTCCCAAAAATATCTTTTAGTAATAATTAACTCTATTAGTAATTATCAGCTGTAGCTTTTAGATCCAAAATTGCAAGTGTGAAAAACAAGGACAGAAAACTAAACAAAGCACAGAAAATACATACTTGTTGAGACACACAAAGCTCATATAAACTCTTACATATTTCTTTTAAAAATTGTTTAAATCACCTGCATGATGTCCTTCTAAATATCAAAGTAGATTAGCTTTAACAAGACTTTAAAGAAAAAGCACTATCTGAAAAATATGTAATTCAAAGCCTTATCTAAAAAGTACTTCAGACATGAAGTTCTGCATCTCTCGATGATATTGCATTGCTCACAAAAGCCTTGTTTTATGTTATATTTTGAAATACTGACATCGATCAGCTGTCAAAGAAAATAGAGTTTATTTGAGTAATACACACTCAAGTACAAGGGAAAAAAAAAATCACAGAAGCTGCCTATTTCCAAGGAACTGACTCTGGAAGTAGAAAGAATTTGCTTTTAAAATGTGGAGAAAAGCTTGGAGTGATTAAATAAATCTAACAGCAAGACTGAGTCAGACCTGCATCTTTTTTGAGAACAAGCGCTGGGAATTTTTTTTTTTTTTTTTTGTAAATGAACTCACTTGAGTTTATGTAAATATTCCCAGCAGTAATGATGGCTTATTTAGAGTAAGGTAACAGCAGATTAAAATTTGCACCTCCATATTTTGCTACAAACGATGACAGGGGATTTTCAAATGAGTCCCTTCTACATTAAATAGCTGTTTTAAAATTTGTAATAAAAATTATTTAAACATCAAAAGTAGTCAGTATCAAAAGCCAGGTATGCCAAACCTCAACCAGTATTAGAGGATCTCTGCATAGAGGGAAAGTCATTCATCTTCAGAGCAATTACAGTCCACACAGAAGTGAGACCACACAAGAAGCCACAGGTCAAAAGTTTTACTGTAGTTGTGCAATAATTCCACCCTATGGCAATTTGAGGATTGTAGTATGGACCCAGAGAAAGGTTTCCTAAAAAGTAAAATGGGACAAAGGGGGGGAAAAAAAATGGAGAAAAAAAATATTTGCTTTCCCACAGTGAGGCTGGGACCCGCTGCCTGTGGCCACAGGCTGCAGCAGTGCCTGCAAGCACAAGCCTGGCGTTTGCTCCTGCCATTGCTGATGTCCTGTCCACATCCAGTCCTGCTCACCATGGCTCAGAATAACTAGGCACTGGGGGCAATTTCTACAGAAGCTCTGCACGTAAACGCCAGCTTACGAAGGTGGCCCAACACTCCCACCTAATGCTCGCAGCCAGGTGTCATCCTGTGCATGTTGACTGCCATGTGTTTGTTTAATTCTCTGGTAGGACTTGCCTTTGCTACATGTTCATACAACACTTCAATACACCAAAGTTTTAACAATTACAGAGCACAATTAAACTTCACTGCAGTTCTAGGACTAAAACACCTGAAGCTCCTGGAAGCACAGATCAGACCCTTCATCTCTCCCCCAGCCCATGCTACATGCAGGTTTCTGCTCTCAAAATTGCCCATGTATGCATCAAATACATTTAAGTAATGCTCTGATATCAGCAATGAGTCAGGCTTTTCACAGGAGTCCAAAAAACAAAAAGCAGAGGGCTTCTGTGAAAATTCTCAGCCTAAGATGTAACTACCAGATTTTTAGTATACACCATGTCACAGAGTTAGTGTTTTCTTTAAAAATAGATGGCACTAAGTATAAAACTCAATGACTTATTCCAAACAGCATACCATACTTCACAGCAAAGTTTTTAAATAAAAATAGCCACTCCTCTAACTTCCACTTCTTCTGCTTCTAAATATACAGCTGGTGGGAAGCCAGGGTGTCCATGAATGGTCGCACGAGGTTGTCTGTTGAGAAGTAAAAGACCAGGCCGAAGGTGATGGAGATGGGAAGAGCAGGCAAGGCTTTCTTAAAAACAGCCAGCAATAAAAGTGTTAAACATAAACCCTGCCAGAAAGAAGGGAATAAAAAACACAAAAAGACAAACATATCAGTATATCTGTCGTAAATAACTCTATATCCAAATCATCTCCATACTGTATAGAAATTGAAGCCTGCCTGAACTACCAGGGGGATGAGGTGCCTTTTCCCAGTATCTTCACATTTCACCCAAGCTGGTCAGGTATTTTCCTCAACAGTCTTGAGGAGCTTAGTTCTCTGCTGAGAGAGCAGTGTAAACAGCTAGTGCTAACACACAACTGAACCTAGGAGGTGATTTACAGACTACTTTAGCTCTGCTTCTACATCATTATGTTTGAATTACTGATCTAGCAGATAAAGCCATTTAAATTCTGGTAAGCTGCAAAGCTGCTGCTTGGCCCTGCTTTTGAGGAATTTTCCCTCCCTGCCCACAACATTTGGCTTCTCCTAGCAGTTGTTTAAAGGTGGTTTCTGTAGATAGGGCACTGGGCTAGGAAACACTGGCAATTTCTTCTGAATACCCAGCACATTACCCATAGTGATTTCACAGTGCTCAGCTGCTGGTTCTTCTGCAACAGTAAACAGAGTGTAACACAGCATTTCTGGATTGCTCACTTACTATGAGGATGGCTACAAAGCAGGCCAGGGTCGTGTTCCAGTCTCCACTAGCTGTGGCAGCTGCTTTCCCAACAAGCACACTGTAAAATATGAAGTCTCCAAGGCCCAGCTTCACACCCTCTGAGAGAAAGTAAAGCAAGCTGGGGTTACTCTCCTCCTCCTGTTTTGCTTCTTCCTCGACTCGCTCTTGTCCTCTGGGGATCAGGTGAAGTCTCCTAGTGCTGCTGACCAACCTGGATCCTTAGCATCCCACAGTGAGCACAGGGCAGCAGGATACTGTAGGGACTTAAAGCCTCAACATTTGCACTTTAAAAAGCAAACGAAACCCCACACCCTCTGTCTTTGAAGGGCTTTCTTGTGTTGCCCCACAGCTGCAATAGCTGAGGAAGTGGGTAGAAGGAAAGAGGAGAGGGAAGATGGAACTGCTCAAACTGTCCTGGTAGACAAGAGGTATCAGTGAAACCAAAGCCCAGAAGTGCAACAGCCAGAAGTCATTTATAGTCAGAGTCAAGACAGTGGTTGTTCAAAATGTCGCAGTTCTTCAAATTTATGGCAAATAGGTCCAAGAAGGGAGTAAAGTGTAAATAACTGTGGGCAAAAATATCAGGCTCTGACCCTGATGACACTGAAAACATATATATGTATATGTGTATATATATATATATATATATATATATATATATATATATATATATATATATATATATATAGTTCCCCTTACTTTCCTCTTCCTCCAGCTCCTCTACAGAAGTGACAGGGTGGATTGCACCAGGACTCCTTGTCTCCAAAATTTCAGAGTTTGAGTGCGAAGGGCTTCTGTAGTTCACTCTCCCATCCTCAGCTTGGTTCCACCCAAATAAACCAAGAAGAACGGACAAAAAAGAAACACAAGAGGTGGCTAAATTGTTTTAATGCATGAAATCCACACCTTCACAGAGTTCCTCTGGAATGGCTAGGCCCTTTGTCTCTCTGAGGCATGCTTACCAATTCCAGCAGATATAGGGGATATAGTTTGGGGGAATATGTGTATTTTACATTATTTTAAATATAAATTATTTTAAATAGCAGCTCCCAAGCTGCCAAAAAGCAACCATCAAAATTAAAGGCCCCACATTCATTGCAGATTCTTAAAAACACACATTACCTCCATGGCACATTGTTTTGTTTAGAAAAGTGATGTGCAGACAAACCTGTATCCCACGTCTGCTGACTTGGCCCTCTTGCTGCTGTGTCTCGCTTTGCCATTCCAACTGTCCACATCATAGCAGCTAAAAGAAAGCAGTTAACTGTTTAAAAGATGGGTCACATCTCATTCTGCATTTCACAAAAACACAAAAACTCACTAGCTATCCGTACAAATACAAACCTGTGTTTCTGTAAATGATTTTAAAACACTTGCTCTTTGTTGGGTTCCCTGGTCACTTAGAAGACAGAGAGAGAAGGTGAGAGGGAATTAGGGCAGTGCACCCATTCACTGTTTGAGACAGTCTCAGAGCACAGACAATTAGAGTTTATAGTCTACTCTGTAGACTGAAGAAAGCAAAAAATAAAGAAATCTGCAAATAAGTTCTTCATCTCCTTTGCTTTCTTGTTTCTGGTTCTTATATGAAAAGAAAAGATTTGAATTACATTATAACAATCAACCAGAGATTAAGTTATACAGCATACTTCTACTTCTCATGTTCTGCTAACAGTAAAGCAGATGCAAGTGGGGGATATGCAAAAGTTATTGAACAGCCACTTGTCTCTCAGCCTTTCTTTTTTTTCTTCCCTCCTTCATCCTCCTGTCAATCTGTTGGTTATTTCCATTTTGAAGAACAACTGAAGGATAAATTAAGGTTTATTCTTGAGCGAGTACATAATTTAAAAAAGCAAAGCCAAAACCTGACCATTCTGAGATCACTGGAAGGGAACTAAAGGCAACTGTTGATTTCATAAAGAACACAAAATCCCACACCCACTAAACAAGAAAGCCAAGGCAGACACAGTGCCTGCTATCCCATCATAGGCCCAGCCAAGGCAATGCTGTTTGAGCTAGAGGGAGCCACCGAATGTGGTCTACCAGTGGAGACACTGGCATTCTGCACAAGAACTTTATCTCTGGTATTATTTCCCTTTTTTTTCCTTCTCCTTTAGACAAACACTTATTTATTAACTAAACTCTCCTGTCCATGCAACACTGGTTTTTGTATACAGAACAGGCATGTTCTGCCCTGCTGTCACAAAATCAGCATTTCAGCTTCACTGGTCAAGTGTGCAAAGTGGTGCTCCCCTTTGGCTAACTAGAGTTAACATCGTTCTACGTGAAAAACAAGGGCTACAAACTGCTGCAGAACATAAAATGTGTTATCAGTGGTGCACACTATTTTGACACAGGCAGGTTGCAAGTTTTATCTGGTTGAAAGCATTAATCTTCTAATTCTACTCACATGAGTAGATCAGCGCAGGAAAGATGGGCTCATTTCTCTCCTGCGCAGTTTCTACCAGCATTCTTAGTGGCCCCTTGGGACAGAGAACAGCCATCAGATCTGCAAAGAAAAAAGGGCCAGACAATCATATCTCAAACTACTCCTCATATTTAGTCTCTGTCTTTAAAAAAAAGAAAAAAAAAGAAAAAGAAAAAGAAAAAAGAAAAAAAAAAAAAGGAAAAAAAAATTACTCCCTCTTCAAAGTGACATCTATCAGTATCAGCAGGATGATTTCTTGAATGGCAGTTTTAGCTGCTTTGCATAACCAGCTGTTAATCCCTGAAGAGGTTGTTCACTTAAATGTCATCTCCAAGGCTTAATGCAAGAATTTTCACTGCGCTAGTCCTATAAAAGCCTCAAAAGCACCACATTATTTCTTTGAAAGCAGGTAACAGCATTATACAGAGTATAAGATTTAATCAGACAAGAGGTGGGAGCACTTTGTTCCTATTCCACAATGCTGCTGCGTACTCCGACTCCTCTTCCCACCAAGTCTGGTTTGTCATTCCCCTCGGCCTTCTCTCTCCCTGTCAGAGCTCCTGGCCAATCTGAACCGTCACCTCCCAGACACCTCTTGTTCTGCAGGTTCTCTTGAAACTTTTAACTCGGACCAAAGTCCACAATCTCCTGATAGGCAGTAATTGAATCCTGCAGGACTCCCAGGTTACTACTGCTAATATCCAACTGCTCTCACATGCAGTTAGATGTGGGTCAGTAGCTCCTGGACTCAGTCATCCACTTTAAGGAAGAAAAGACATGGTATGAGGAAGAAAGCATGCAGCACATGGACAAGTTCCCAAAAGACAAGCCAGCAAGTCAACTTTTTTGCCATCTGTCCTCTTTCCAAAGCTGGTAGCCCCATGAAGTCATTTGGGTTGATGTGGCATAGCCACAAGCTTACCTCAGAGAAACCTGCCTGTACGCATCCCAGCCCAGACTTACCGTAGATAGAGATGGCACCTAGAATGACCCACGCTGACCACTCAGGCAGGTATTTAATGAAAACCAGTGCCATTAGAGCACTGATCATAATGAGATATGCTTGCTGGAGCTGCAAAGGACCTTTCCAGTGGATGCAAATCATTCCAACAGCCCCAAAATTCCAGATGATTAAAATGAGAGTGGGATAATCCATAGCCACATTATAGGTCTTCAGTACTTCCCTGGAATGGAACACAATAGGGAAATTCAGCTGAGCAATAAAAGCAACAGAGCAGCAAAACGTCTGACTAGCTCTCCTTAAACAGGCAAATCTACTACACCAGGAGGATGTGGGAAGAATCATTTTGGTCATGATTCTTATCATGACATCCCAACAGCGTGTTTTGGAAACCTCCAGCTAGCCAAGCAGCTGCAGCAGTTTCACATGACACCCCCCTTCTAGACATCACTTAGGACCAACACCAGTGGCTCTAGAAACTCACTATAGGTTGAATTCTGGGACAAGGTTCTGGGAGTTCACTTCATGCTCAATGTATCACCTCCCAGTGATTTCTGAAGGCACTGTAAAAGTCAGGCACCAACAGTTAATGGCCTCATATTCTATATAAAAGTTCTAATAATTTTTAAACCTCTGGAGAAGGACAGTGGCATTCTGTTCTTTGTTTAAATTAGGGGCATTCTCTTCTTTACTTAAATTAGGAGGTTGTTGTACAAAGAAGCAAAGAAGTTCTGACTGCCATGAAACCTGCAATACATCCACACTCACCCGAGATATATATAGGTGAAAAGGAAGAGCAGCATCAAAGAGGACAGGATCAGCCAGCCATGGATGAACTGCCAAGGGCAAGAAGAAACAGTGACCAAAGGGGCTGCTGGTTCATTCTCCCATCACGCCATTTTATAGCTTAGCTGGTGGTATTTTTTTTTTAATCTCTTCCCTATCCACATCCATGGGTATCTTCACTGGCTCGCAGTTCAGACAGATTAGCACAGCCTCTCTGCGTGGCAGGGAAGTGGTCTGCCCAAGGCTGCACAGAAAAGCCACCTCAGGGTCAGGTTTAGAAGTCAGCAGGGCCTGGCACTCACACGCTAAGCTGGTACCTCACACAGCTCCCCGGGCAGGCTGCCACAGGGCCAAATACGCTTTTTCCTCCAGGCCTTCTACCCTTCCACCAGAGCCTCCATGGGCACAGCTAGCACCAGCTCCCACAAAACCTTTCTGAAACTTAGGAGGAGGTTTTTGCACTACATGGTACAGCTCAGTCTCTAACTCTTCAGTCAGATGGAGAAGACTCAAACCTTACCAGCACAGAGCAACCAGCCTCATTTTTAAGAGCCTACCATTAGTTACAACATAAGAGCAACGTACATCCTGGAGCGCAGCTCTACTACCGCTCACAAAGACTTCCTTACAATGAGATTCTTGCTATGACTGAGCCATAGACCTGCTACTGCAACGCCTGCAGCTCTGCCTGGTGCACAAGCTCCGCTAAGGAGTTCATAGCACGTGGAAAAGGCCACATGCTGGCTGGGACACGAGTGCTTTACCTTGTAGCAGCGATACTTATAGAGCAGCACCAGGAACACGGTCATGACGACAATGACGCTGATCATTACGATCGTGTTCAACACCGAGTTCAGGAGCCGCTGGCCCACAGACGGGGTGTCCTCGCTGAAAGGTGTGTAGATCCTGCAGCGTAAAGCAAAGGCCGCGTGAGGTACACATCTATCCTCTCCCCACAGGCCAGCCCAAAATAAAATGAGTCACTGTGTGTAGGAAAGAAAGGGTGGTGTGACTGTGAAAGACAGTAAACATGATAAAGAGCCTTCAAAGGGGCCTGGCTCCAGTTAATTATCAATTAGTTGTCTTCAGCCACAGCAGCTTGCACTACAGAGCAGCTGTGGCTGGCCAAGCCCTAAACAAAATATATAAATAAAAATAGGCTATAAATGGCTTTAACTTGTAACTCTTATTGCACGTCTCTGGACCCTCTTCACAGTAACACCAAGGACACAACACAGGTGTTGCCCTCCTCCTCTTCCCTACTTGATAAGGGTCTAAATATTTTTATCCCTTCTCACTCACCCCACAAGTTTTCTTTCCTATGGTTCAGCTCAAGGAACCACTGCCCCTATTCATCCACCCTCATGGTGAAGTGCCCCCCTTCCAGCCCCAGGAATGCTCTCGGGCACAGTCACAAGAGCCAGATGGAATTAGGTATCCACACCATGAGTGTTCAGGACACAGAAATGTCATCAGGAAATGAGACACTTTTCTCACTCATCCAAATGAGCATGCTATTCCCTGGCCACTGCCCACCAGCAGGTGAACAGGTTGGGAATTCAGCCTAGGCTTTTCATGCAGCAGCACGGAGCAACTTTACTCTAACTCTGCTCAGAGCAGCTCTGCGTAAGGCACCCAAATGACAGTGCTAACGAATCAGCCTAATACAGGGACAGAAAAACTCACGCAGAGGATCTTGGGGCACTGGATGCACTCGGGCAAGATCTTTTGCCTGCTTGCACAGATACCTGAAGCCATGTAAAGATTCTCCTGCCCTGCCTGGGGAGCACTCTGCGTGCAGACACACACGTGCTGGGCATGTTTGTGTAACGCTAGGTATCCCGGGTACTCGGAGGCTGTTTGAAGACCCCACTTACAGCTGCCCGTTTTTCTCCGTATAGAAGCGCACTGACTTTATGGTTGCGACGACAACAATCATACAAAGGGTGACAGGCACAAAGAGCATGATTACATGCTTTGCTCCATATTTCAAAGTCAGTTCCTCCTCTTCGTTTTCCACAGCGCTCTCTCTCACTGGCGCGCTCGAGCCGGACGTGCTTCCGTTGGCAGCATTGTTGGGGCTACAGCTGCTGCCTGTTCGCCTCTTCTGAAAAGAAAAGTTTGCAAAGGTATGAGATGATCTTCTCTTTTCTATTGACAGCTCCACTCGGTCTTATTCCAAGGGACTGCTGTGGGCTTCTGCAGCATGCCAACTTCTTACAAGAGAGTATTCAACTGACCAATATGGTTAAGAATTCCATTTCAAACAGGCTGCAATAGGGCAGCTCAATCAAAAGCGTGAGTATCTGAGGGCCTCTCCAGTGCATACGTATAGATGAATCCATGCACAGAAAGGGTGAGGGGGGCAGAACTGGGAAAAAAGAAATCTGAGGTGGCCTAAGACTGCCCAGTTTGGTAAAGCAAGCCCAGCATGGCAGTGGGAGCAGATCCAAGCTGTCTCACTGGAGATAGGACAAGATTCTGTTTAAGGCTTGTTGCATTTGACCAGAGTATACAAAGGGTTTCTGGCAAAACAAGAGGACTGAAAAGGATAATCTGCAACAATCGTATGTGCACTGGGTTCTGGTTAAAAGCCTGCATCTTCATCAAAAAAGGAGTAAGGGGAGGAACATATATGAACATAAAAAGGGAAAAAAAGTCATACTGAAGAAAATAGGAACAGGCAATATTGTTGCTAGCCGAGACAGCGACATGACAGAAGCAACACAGGCCAAAGCCAGTCCCAGGAGCCTGGCTGCTGGCAGGGACTGAGGGGTGAAAGGACAGCATCTGTCACTGTCCCATATTTTTTCAGGTCCTGGGAAGGATGCAGGCCTACCCTGTGTGCCTGCGCCTCCCCCGCTTCGGAGGCCTGCAGGCCATCCTGGTAGGAGGGCACTGGAGGGCTCTCTGCAGACATCAGGGATGTTCTCTCATTGCAGGGCTCCTCCTCGCTGTCCGAGTTGTTCGTGAACGTGATCATCGTTGCTCTTCTGAGGAGCACTCAGGCGGCACGGCCAAGCACTGTTCAGGCCTGAGGGGACAAGAAAGAGGAAACAGTCAGCACTGCAGTGCAAACACACTTGGAAATCTGAAGAGGAAGTGCCATTTCAGCCAGAAACCCACAGCAGGCTGCATAACTGCATCTCTTTCTAACAGAAGATTTAGTCTGCTGTCACTCAAGGCATGACAACCCATTCAGTTAATGTCACCATCCTCTTTGCAATCTAGTAGGACAGGAAAACACAGACCTGAGCCAACTGGACCCAGTCAGCCTGACAGTTCTCATTTGTCACAGCTTCCACAGTTGCCTTCTCCCCAACCCTCTTTTTTTCCCCCTATGTTGCCTTGTGAGGAAGAACACAACAATCTGGAGGTTAACAGTGGGGCTGGGATTTTTTGGCCTCTTTCCACATACTGCTGTGTCTAAAAACAAACCAAGCAGTGGCACAGTGCAGAACAGCAAGGAGCAGCTCTTCTTTTTAAGTCACTAGAGACAGGAGGTGCCTTGCCTTGGCTAATTCAGAATAGCCTTAAGGCCAGGATTACAGGAAACTGTAAAGATAGGCAATACGTTAATTCATTTTAGCGTTTATTAAGGCCACTTAACAAAGCAAGTGAGTCAGTAAAAATAATTCAGGCACCTTCTTATTCTCAGCTACCAACCACAAGCAAAATCAGACTTTTAATGCATGGAAAGCTGTAATATCTACCAGATCATCTCCTCTTCTCTGCAGTATTCTACTCAAGGATTCCTGAGGGGAAAAAATAGTGCATCTCAGGAACATGTCTGACTCAGAAAAGGAAGCTGAAGAAGCCATGGACTTGGACACCATCACTTAAATCTGACTTGTGCTTTCACAGCCCAGCCAGTAGTCCATGCTGCCTGCCAGCCAGCTTGAGCGTTCACAGCAGATACTTCCAAGCTCTGCAAGAAATTCCTGCTTCTCACTGACAAAAATGGAACTCACTGCCATTTCAGAACAAGCAAAAGCAGGGAGTGGGAGATTTCCCTTTCTTCCACAACCTCCTGAACACATCTGGCACCTTCATAAAATTTTAGGAAGCAAACCCAGCCTGCCCAAAGGAGACATTTTTCAGACACCTGCTCTTCTGTCTTGTTTTCAAGCCTTTTCTTACCACTTTGCTCCTTTTCCCATGACTCCAAACAATACAGTTAAGGGGGGCAGATGCAGTGGCAGCCTCAAGTCGGGGCCAGGCGCTCCACAATAACATTGTGCTCTCAGCAAGTGAACCTGCCGACACCTGCAAGTTTGTGCTTCTTCTCAGAGAGCCTGAAATCTCCACACTCTGGATGCTTAACATTCTTCTGACTGAGCACGCAGGGACTCATAATTCACAGCCGAGAGCAGACATTCTGGTTCAATTACAAGATGCATTCCTTCTTTAAAGGAGTGGGTGCATGTTTAATTTGAAGTAATTTCTGCATGACATAACTCTGGATCAGTGGAGTCTGAACAGGTTAAGTTACACAGGCCACCTGATTGCAAGTACCTAGATCTGGGACCCATGGAGTTTAAATACCTGCTGCACGTGCTGGAGCCCAGGTAAGAAGTCAGGATTTATTCTCCGATAGTCTGGGATCAAAATTTAGGTTTTAACAATTTAACTAAAGTATTAAAGAACTTCCCTCCTCCTCCAAATCGAACTGTCAGGCAATTTCAGCTGTACTGCAGAGGACCTCAGGAGGGACCAGTTAGCCTACTTTCAACACCGTAGTTGTACCCACTGGAGTTAAACCGACAGCAAGAACAACTTACTAATTATCAACGCCTATAATTATACAGAGAGAAATCTCATGTTGTAAAACAGCCATTTTTAAGCTGGACATTTTCTGTTACTCTCCTTCAAAAAAAATGTGAACAAAGGCAAGGATGCAAAAACACTCCTAAGCAACAGACGATGCGCTTTTTTAGGCCAAACTTGGGAAGAGGAAGGAAGTTTCAGGAAAGGCAGGAAGGGCTGGGACACAACCGCTTCCTCTGGGGCTCGCGGGGCAGGCAGGGGGATGCACACGTACCTGCATTCACGGGTGACTGCGAAGCATGGTCTGCCCAACGCACTAAGTGGGGAAAAGGAACAGCACGTCCACACGGTCCTCAGAAGGGTCACAGAAGTCACAGGAGATCAAGCACAGTTTTCCTCTCCTCCTCTGCAAATGGATTCAGACTGTTAGGAACTGTTCAAAACCGCAAAGTATTTTGAGTGCCAAAGACTAAACTCAAAACCATACAGCAAAAATGAAAAGGCCCAAAAGGCAGGACAGATTAAATGTCTCTCATAACCGAATAGTGCAGGTGGGGATACGATGCAGCAGCTCTATGGAGCTGAAGTACCCGCTTCTCTCATCCCACACGTCTTCCATGCGAGGGAGCTCCTTCTTCACCTGGGCTGAATCCACTTCATAGACCTCACCGAGGCCAGGCCAATTCACCTAACACTAGGATCTGGTCCCAGTTTCCCTTCAGTATTAGGCTACAGCATCCTCATTGCCCTCCATCCTTTGCATTGCACTTCATCCATACAATACCAGGATAATGTACGGTGCAGAACAGCTCTATAGGTTAGCAAATGCTTAATAACCCATCTGAGAGTTTAAACTTCTGCTTATATATATTGTCCTCTTGGATAGCATTTAGATGAAGAGAAACGGTTTTCATTTGCTACATTTAGATCAAGAGAGCTCAACACTGAGAGCCTAATGCTCTCTTGCTGCCCTTAGCAAATGAGAAAAGGAAGAAAAAGAAGTTTCAGAAGTTCTAAGTAGTGGGGCTAAAATTAGAAGGAAACAAAGGGCAGTTTAACCTTTCAGATTCCTCCCCACACAGGCCAAACGTGCAAACGCCACCCAAGTCCAGCCCAGGAAGGCAAAAATAATCCAAGAGGAGGCCCTGGAAGGAAGCCACAGGGCCACTCGCACACCCCTACGCACCAGGGCAGCAGGTCAGCTCACCGTGGCTCCGTATGCAGGGCCACAGCCTGCAACGGGCGGCAAGAAACAGGGTGCTTCACGGCAGGCACAACGCGGCTGTCTGAGGCTTCACAGGAGAGTGCTGGGAAAATAAAAATTAAATAAAAATAAAATAACATATACACCCACATAATAAAAAAACTATTAATCTATACACGAATAATACACACAACGATGTATGTGCGTGTAAGAATTAACCTGTGACATGCACTGTATAGGCACCTCCGCACACAGACACACATACATAAGCGGACATTTACTTGCTGACGCACGTATAGACATAGATATATAGATAAAACTACGTCTATTTGCCGCCACCAGAAGGAGCCAGCAAGGCTTCTGTCCTCCCGTTCGCCCTGTGCCGAGCTGCGAGGGGCAGAGAGGCCGCGCAAACGCCTCCGGCCCAGCCTCACCTGGCCCGACGCGGCGCGGCACGACGCGGCGCGGCACAACACGGCACGGACCCCAAGACGCTGCTCCCATTGGCTCCGGCGCGTTCTACCCCCTCCGCAGCGCGGCTCTGATTCGCCGTAGCGGACGTCGCTCCTCCCAAGAGTCTCCGCCCGCTCCGCGCGATTACCCAATAGAAGAGAAGGGTGACAGGAGGGCTGGCCAATAGGAAGGCGTCTGAGGGAGGCCTCGCTCTGTGCTCTCCGCTCCGGCGGGTGGTGCCTGTGAGGCGCCGCTATGTTGGCGGCCGTGCCCGGCTGCGCCGTTGTAGGGGGGCTCGGCGGTGTCCGCCGCCCCCTCCGGCCGCAGGGATAAAACACCTGAGTTTGCAGAGTTCCTCTGCTGAGCCGAGCCCTTCCTGTCTTGCCACTGCTTGTCAAATGTGTATAATGCCAGGGCAAGGCGCAGTTCAAAACTAAGGTGTTTGCAGGCCAAGCTGCTGCCTGTGTAGTTTTGGGGGGTTAAAATGTGGTTTAATTCAGTGTTTCCATATGATCACATGGGTGCAAAGGCGCATGAGCCCTTCTTTCCCAACGATTAATTCTCTACAGCTTCCAGTCAGCAAGTCCCTTTGTTTTATGTTTTTCTAGCTGCATCACATGAGAAATATCTGACTGAGAGCACATTAAAGAGCTCTTTATCAACCCCACACGCCCTATTCATAGGGGCACCAGAAATATTTCACTGTTTCTTTTTCTCCCTTAAGCAGATCAGCAAAGCCCTCCCCTTGAAGGAGAAAACATAAAGTGTGGCCGTACCTAAAAAGATGATCCTAAAAAAACTTGTGCCTCTGTTTCTCTGTCCAGGAGGTCACAGTCTGCCCCCAGCAGCAATCAGCACTGGCCTGGTTGCTCTTCAGCCCTGCGTAGGGATGGTCTGTGGGGCTGCCCTCGTTTGCTTCATTTAGCGCTTGGAATTTTATAGCAGGAGATTTCAGGGAGCTTTTTGTCCAAGGCTGTTACAATCCTCCAAATATATCCAAGAAACTGTGGCTGTTTAATTTCAGGAGATATAAATAATACCCGGAAATGGGACTATTGACACAAATTCAAACACTGAGATGCTCCCTTGGCTTTCAAATGGAAACAGACAAACCACCATCCTTCAAAATAGCATTAAAAGCTTCTTATGGTGACACTGATTATATGAGTAGGGTCAAGTCCAAAATATCTGAGGTTTTATGCTGGAGTACAGGCAGTGCTTCCTAAGGGTTTTGCTGAGTTTATTCCACTGCAAATCTACAGTCCCTCAGGGAAAGGTCATTACTGAATCCCAAAGTGAGCATCTTTCTCCTAACTGAAGGAAATCTGCTCGGTCATAAGGTTTTTCAGCATGCAGACGGCACTCATGACTGAGTGCCAGCCATGAACAGGCATCACATATTGGTGTCACACTCGTGTGTTGTGTTGATTTTAAAAGAGTAATCACATGTGTTAGCTGCATCATGAAGCCTCAGATCCAACTGAACAGGCCTTACGGAGGAATATGATGTATCCTCCTTCCTAAAGCAGTTAGATACAAAATAGAGATTCAGGCTCCTCCAGCCTGTAGACCATTGGTCTCACTGCTGGAAGGAGGTCCCCACTGTGAGGAGGATAGCTGCTAGGATAGCTGCTCCCTGAGCTGTGGATGTTCGTGCCGTAAACGTGTCCTGTGGTGTTACACAGACCTGAGGTCATCCTGTGATTCCAGGATCTTGGTAGTCTTCCAGTCTATGATCAAAACGATGCACATGGCTGCTATTTAGGGTCGGTAGAAATGAGCTAAACATGAGGCCTGAATCAAACAGACATGGACAAGGTGTTGGGAGGGGAATGGAAATTTAAATCCAACCAAGTCTGCAGTCAGCAAGTAATCACAGTGAGGCATCCTGAGCAATGCAATGCCAGCAAAACCTTGCCTTGCTCCAGAGTCCTGGGAACAGCAACACCTCTTCCCTTGTGTGTTGGTCTGCTAGTTGAGGTAGTGTGGCATCAGTTACAAAACTAAGGAGAGTAACTTCAGTACTCCACCTTCAATGCTACAAAAACTTTCTCTCATCCGCAGCAAGTGAAAAGCAGCCTTGTGGCTGCCCTGCTCTTCCCAGAATTGTGCTCCTTTCATTCAGGACAGTGTGTGGAACATGCATCCCTACTGAGTCTAAAAACAGTACTGGCCTAGAAGGAGAGGCTTTATTTTTTCCAGGTAGAGCCAATAGTAAACTCTTTTGATGCAATAGTAAACTCTTTTGATGATACTAATCCCTGAATCAGAAATGGTTTAGTTGGAAGGAGCTGAACATTGATGAAAATCAACTATCTCTTTAGGAGATAAATAGACCAGCCCCCAAAGCAACTTGCACACCACCCCGGGCTCAGTGAAGGGAGCAGAGCTCTCCTTCACGTGGGTAAGAAAACCATGGATAAAGACTGCTCTCTCCTGGCTGAAGTCAGGGGTAATGCCACAGTTTGGTTAGCGAAGTGAAATCAGCCTTGGGGAAAAGGAAAATACGAGCATCTTTTACAAATGTGCATGGCAGACAAAACAAGATGTTCCCCATAACGCTACAGATGGATCTATGTCATTTTCTTGGGCCCTCTACTGGGAGACATCGTAGGAAGGACGTGGCCAAGGAATATAAATTTCACATTGGCATCCCAGCATGCTTTTCCCGTTGTATTTTGAGGAGATTTGTGACTCTGTCTCCTATAAAACAGAGTCTTACTGTATACACTAGGGGGCACAGGCCTTCTATGCACAGAGTCTCCTGTGCAGCTGGAAGAGCCACTTGGCACGCGCACCCTGAGCCCGTGACACTGTGCGAGCGCCCTCGGAGGCCTCTCGTTGTCATCAGCCTCCTGCAAAAAACGTCAGTTGCCCCTGAAGCCCTCTGTAGAGAACTCATCCCCAAAATGCCCCTTGTTGCAGCGCTCCTGACCCTGCCGGAGCATTTGTTTGGGCCGGGCCCTGCCTGGCGGGTTCCTCGCGCTCCCGAGGCGCTCGGTTGCAGCCCGCTCAGCTGCGCCAGCCCAGCTACACCAGCCCGGCTCCGGCGTGGCTGTCAATCCTGCAGCGCCCGGGGTGGGAAATGGGAGCGAAGGCAGCAGAAATACATTTTTCCCTTTCTGATGGGGCGAGAGGAAAAGCATGCTATTTTGGGCTTTGTTTAAAAAAATAAAAGCACACTCAAGGCTTTATTGCCTGCTATTTCTGAACTTCACCCACTTCCTCATGCTATGGCCGCAGCTTTCTACTGGATTCATTGTCCTACGCCTGCAGGCTTCTCTACGCGGAGGCTCCTAGAGTAGTCTACCTAATTTGCTTTTAATGTAGATTAATTAAACTTGGTTTTAACCCCTTCCCCTTCAGCAGCAGTGGCCATTCCCAAAATAGTCTTCATTGGCATTTAGTTTATTGAACCTTGCATTAGCACTGTCGAATCAGGCCTTTAATTAGGTTTTGAAGCAACTTAGTTAAACTGGTTCAGGCCAGTTTGACTTTCAATTATGTGGTAGTCAAAGAGTTTATTTCATTTCAAGATAAACCAAATAAGAGAGTTCACATAGGGATTTTCTACTGATCAAACAAAGCAGTTTGAAATCAAAACTACAGTTAAACCACTGCAGCTTTTCAGAACCTTAGGGCTCCTTTTTTTTCCTCTTCTACAATGAAACTGTAAGTAAATTGCAATAAAAAAAAATTAAAAAGAGAGCAATTTCTTTTATAAATCAAGAAGGCTCAAGTATTGGTCTCAGATTAAGGAAATAACAGTAACTAGTGCCTTACATTTCCCATCTTCTTCATAACTTCGCTCTTCTCTCCCTTGTGTGAAAAACATCAATTGCTTGAAGAAGATCCTCTGAAGTTAGCTTATTTTTAAGTTTTGCCAGGTCTTACACTGTGAATCATGCTGATCATCCGTAGCTTGTTGTGAGCACAGTGACGGGGCCTTTTTCTGTAGCACGACCCTATTTCACCGGTGTCACGCTGGTGCCGCCGTGACGTGCCCGTAGATCTCGCTGCTGTTCCCATGTGTAGCAGCAGTTTGTGCTTCCAACGCAGCAGGACTTTGCAGGCACTAGACACTACTCTTGGGCAGGGGGTCACCGTGAGACACAGTCCTGGCAACTCTTGCAGACGGGCCGGCGCTGCTGCATTAACTGCGTTTCAGCCTGGCTGAAACTTGACTCCCAAAAGGCCTTACAGAGCCTGGAGATCATCCCAGGGACGTAAAGAGAGAGGCATGTAGACCTGACACTGCCACCAGGAGTTAGTCTGGCAGAATGTCATTGCGGAACAGGGAATTAGAGAGGGGAGGACATTGCAAATAAACAAAAATGACAGCGTTTCATTTGGATACAAAGCATAGGTTCTCTACAGATGTCTGCGGTATCTGTGGATATACCCATCTGAGGAAACTGTGTTAGAAATGATAAGATCCTGAGAAAAGAAGGAGGTGAAAAGAGCAGGAAAAAACCCCAACCTGCACATTGCGCTGTGACAAAGTAGATGGGAGCACCTGAGCAAGCCAAACGCTGTGTCAGAGTGTGGATCCGTGCTGAGTTCATTGACACCAGCTGTCTGCACATAAGGTCTGTGCAAACACAGGCAGCCTGCTTAGGCTCTGCCTGGTTCAGTCAGGAACTCTCCTGTGCCTGAAGCCCTTGGTGAGGGAGCTGGCCACATTGCCCAGCAGACACCAAGCAATTCAGCTGAAGCATGTGTGCTGTCGTGGAAGGCAGCAGAAAAGGCAGCAAGACGGAGAGCGGGTGTCCTGCTGTCAGAACGGCTGCAATAGCCATGTCCAAAACGAAAGTTTACAGCTCTGTGTGGCAGAAAAAGAAGCAGTATCTTCATCTTCTTTATCATGCAGGATGAATTTAGTCATATGAACTTCAGGAAAAAGCAAGTGCACCTCCATAAATACTTCCATGGTATTTGTGAATGCCTTACAGCTTTGAATGTGAATATAAAAGCTGTGATCAACAATATCAAGATCAGAGATGTTATTTAAAACAAAGAAAGATACCCTTACTGTAACTGAGAAAAGGAAACAGTAATGCTGGTGACTTTCTGTATGAGCAAGATTAGCATTTAACAGACCAATATTTTCCCATGCACTCATTTCAAATGCTGAGTTTGAGATACTTTGGGCCTCGCTTTTGTACCTGCTGAGCAAACGGGACTCCACACTTCATGAGAATCATGAGGTTCATGAAGACATGGGTCAATCCAGACCAGTTTCATTTGGGGCTGCAGAAACACAGGCACCCAAAATCACTGAGCTGTTTGGAAAATGTTGGTCTTTACCTCTCCCTGTCTTAATTTTTCTATCAGCCTCAGGGGCAGGATGATATTTACCCTGAGAGAGAAGTGCTTTGGTGCCTAAGGTCGGGGCTGGGAGTGCTGCGTGTCATTAGTGAGGGTGAGCAATGCCCACTGCACTGCACACAGCGCCAGCAGCCCAGTCAGAGCCAAGGCCTTGCCCTAGACTTTGCAAAGATGAACTTGCTTCTACTGTAGAGGACAAGGAACCTCTGCTTCTAGTCCCAATGCCGAGTTAATGCAACGATCTGAAGCGTTGCCTGCACACACGAAGGGAGAAAGCAGGTCGGCTTTTCTGGAGGTGAGCAGAGCTTTAACCACCAGAAGCAGAGCAGCTTTGCGGCAGAAGGAAGTGGGAGGCTTGCACAGCAGAGAGAAGGGTTGCGGCTTGGGCACTGATTTAGCATGCTGGTTGTCCAGGCAGGCTTCCCAGCTCCTGCACGGACTTCCAAAATACAACACAGACTTAGGAACCTTTCCAAAGCCTGACCGCTTCCTAGACAGTAAGTGCTTTGACAGAGAGACTCCTGCTTGTTACATATATGTGTGTGTGTCACATATGGAATAAGCTTCTGGTTCTTTGGTTTCTGGAATAATTTTTCAGTTGAGCGGCTGAGCTAAATAAATCAGGGCTGAGTTGGAGTCTGTTTGAACGGCTCCACAGCAGAATTATCTGGGGTTTGTTTGTGTGCACAAAAAAGGCTAAAAAATGTTGCTCACAGTTGCGGAAAGTATTTTATTCAAGCTGAAGTGGAACCTTTCCTTCTTAACATGCTTACTGTTAAAACAATAATGAAGAAGTTGTGACAGACTATGATCCGTCTTGCCTTATAATTCTATCTTGCTCCAAAGCCAATGCGTTTCCAACGCGCTGACATAGTTCCTTTTGGTGCTGAAAACATGTAGTTTAATAAAATTTACGTATATATACATAATATACATAATATTTAAAGAGATACACTGAATGCTCTACCTAGATGTTAGGCAGGCAGGGAGGCAGTGCTAGTGGCGGGTTCTTCCCTGCGAGCCCCCGGAGGACTGACCGATGCCGGTGCCACACATCCGCTGCTCGCCGTGTGCGGGGCCGCGGTGTCGTGAACAGGGTGTCCTTTCCGCTGTGTCATAAAAGGACACATTCACAAAGGGGACATTGAAGTACAGTGTGCAACCTGGGGCGGATCTGTACCTTTGCCAGCTGAAGTCCTGCAGCTGTCCCCACATTTACTGTACCGTGGGGCAGCAGAAAAACACTTTTTTTTTTCTTTCCAGCCCTCTGGGGAAGTGGGAGAATTGGCTCACTGAGGCCTCTGAATTATCTGAGCAGCCCTGGCTGCTGCCGCAGCAGGGGCTTTAGCTACGCACTGCTCTTCTCACCTCTCATGAGGAGCCTCCCCAGGGCTTTCTATCCTGCTGTGTCCTGGGTAGCATTCCCAGCTCCAGGCCCCTTCCTCTTATCATCTGCGCCCCTGCTTGGTGGCTTCTGGGCTCGGCAAAGAATTTCAGCCTGTGGGGCCGGGGATGCAGTGCGCGGGGCCCTTTCTCTCTGCTGTCCTGGGAAGCCTCTTCTTGGTTCCTTTGGCCTTAGCTCAAGGTTCTCCAGGCGTGTGGGGAAACGGCGTTCTTGAAAGGAAGCAGAAATCACTGTTTCGGCTATAAAGTGGCAGGTGCTCTGTGATCACCGTGGCCTGGCTTGTGTAATGGAGTGTCCAGGTGCCTTGGGGGGTCTCAGATTTCAAAAGTCTCCGTGGCTCTTCCAAAGGAAAAAACTGCATGTAAAACGCTAACTAAGTACATTTTGCAAATTTAATAAACCAGAGATATGCAAACCCCACTTTCTCTGATTTGGTTCCCATGCCTTTATTTAACATTTAAAATTTAGAAACCAAACCAACGAAATCAATAATGTTCTGCAAAGCATTTAAACTAAGCACTCTAAATGATTTAAATGAAACCCTCTCTGCAGGAGGACCAAACTTTTCAGCCGGAGAAAGGGGCTTCTGTCACCCTCAGTTTCTTGCTGGTGTGGCCAGGAGTGACGGATTCACCACTGCAAAGTGCTCAGGGATCCTCACGTCATTGCTGCAGAGAGTTCTTCATGAACCATCCATATTTTTAAGTCATCAGCTTGTTGAAAGGAGAGGCCGTCTGATCTCCTTGCCTTAAATGCGGATGGAAAAAATAAGTCTAACCAGTGGAAACTAATTTGAATTCACTAGATTATTTAGTAGCTTGTATGTAAATCCTTGCTCTCCATTTTTGAATAGTACAAGTGAAAAAGAAAATGGGAAAACAAAAAGTACTTCCTTGGAGGCTGTTTGGTTGGATTTGGAGCCAACTTCTGAGGAAGGGAATTTCGTCAGTTGCTCCCCAGGGACAGCTCTTTCTGGATGAGTTTTGCAGCGTGATACCTGCTCCACAGCCTGTTGCAATCAGTAGGTGTTTCCCTTTGCACAGAAGTGGGTCACAAATGAGGACTATAATTTATATTTCCTTTAACATTCATCAGCCACTTGAGGATTTTTCAAGGCTTATCTAAATGCCAGAAAAAAGGCCAAAATTTATTTCAGGTATGATGTAATCCATTTTAATGAAGTAATCCTGAGGACCGATCTGGTTTGTTATTCTCAAGTTATTATGCTTATTTCCAATGTAATCAAAATCAATTAAAGGCTTTCAAACCCCACTGATACTCTGAATTGCTGCCATAATTTAATTGCATTTACTCATGAAAAAGCTTCCATAATTGTTAATGCTTAAACTTATTAGTGGAAAATATTTGACTGCAATCTCATTCTTCCGTGATGGTTTGGAGGACCGAGTGCTGTAATAGCTGTTCTAATTCAGTTTGCCTGCAGCGCAGCTCGTGTCGGTGAGGCAGAATCAACCCAAACTCTTCTGCATTTGTGTTGTCAGTGTGTTGCATACAGTCTGAAATGTTTGAAAACCAAAATGAAAAATAAACCACAGAGCTATTCCAAAACTAATCCCTCCAGAGTACCTTGTCAAAGACATCTTTCTCTTTTCTTTGTGGAGAACAGGTTAGACCAGATGTCAGCTGATCCCTTGCTGGAGATAGGACTTGACAAAAAACACAGGTTTTTGGAGGAGGCTGGGCCCTGCCTCCCCCTTTTACGAGCTGCTTCATCTGGCAAGTGCCTCGGGCTCACCCTGGCCTTTGGATAAAGCCTCTGAGACTCATCCAGGCTTTGAGAACGCAGCGTTGAGAGAGAAGAAGGTGAGAGTTGCAAATCACGTTTTTAATGGAAAATGAAGCGCAACCCTGACTCCAGACAGGCTCCCATTTCTGGTAAACTTGAGAGACATCATCTGTTAACAGCTGCCAGGCGGATCTCGCCAGCAGTTAAATGGCCTGCACCCTGCCTGGGAAAACCATCATCCCTCTCTTTCTGAGGCAGCCAAAAGCTGAGGCACATGTTTTTCATGTAAATGTAAAGGAAATGCGTGATCCTCGTGACAGCTTGCATTTGAAGGACTCCATCCTCCTTCCAGATGTCTTCTGCCCAAAACTGAAATCCTTGTGTGTGACCACTCAGTTGCTGATGCAGGCCCAGTGCTGCTTCTCCTGCGAGGGACAGGGGAGGCATTGCTGCCTTGCCTGGGGCGGGAGGACTCCCTGCTACCAGCAGTGTGTTTATTCCTTGAGACACTGCAGGTGCTGCTGAGATTCTTGCCATATGGAAGTTCATTTTTCCACCAGACAGCGGGTAAACTGAGACGCTATGGGAAAAGAGAGGCAGTGAGCGTTAACGTTACCTCTCCGTGCAGGGCCTCAGGCTGGCCAATGGCCAGCATGGCCAGCATGGCCGTTGTTTAGCTAAAAGGTGAGAAATGTCATGTTTGATGGCAATCTAATGTCAGAGCCCATGACATCACCTGTTTGCAGCTGCTGATTAGTCATGTGAAGGGAATTAGTTTGAACATGGACAAGCGTGAATCTTAACTGCTGGGACAAATAACTGCCTTCGTGGAGGAAGCTGGAGGGAGGAATATGTCAAGTGTTTGGTCAGATCAGATCCTTTTTCTTGAAGCAGCCCCTATCTGCAGTTCTCTGTGTCGATGTCGAATCCATTACTGAATCCTTAGGGCCTGATTCCACTCTTACATGATCCAGTGTTTTGGCTGGAGCAGCACTGCTGCAGGCTGATTACCCACAAGTAGAAGTTGGCTGCAGCTGGAGGAGGAGATGCGGGGAGGATGGCATGGCGTGGGCTAAAGCTGAGAGCACTTAGGAGTTTCACTGAGGCTGGGCAGTGGAAGGGCCCCTGGCACCGGCTGCCAGGGCTTTGGGGAGCTGTGCAAGATGCTCAGCTCTCCAGCTAACCGGGCGGGTTTGGGCTCTGTCCATCTCCTGATTTTCAAAAATATCCCCAAACCTCGCAGGCCCCATGTATGGTGGTGACTTACCCACCAGGCAGACTTCCCCAGGAGAAGGAGAGAGAAGGGCCCTTCATGTCAGGCATTGGGTAGAATAAGATACCTCTTAAAAACCCTGCGGGCAAGACCACTGTTTAGACAGCAGATTTGGTGGCTGGGTTTTGCTGAATGTTAGGGTTCGTCCCCTAGTCTCCAGTGGTCTAAGAGGGTGGAGGAAGTCCTGCTGGCAAATGCAAAATGGGCATTGAATCGAAGCAGACTAGAATTTCACCAGTTATTTTATTGTCCCTTCTTGTGTCTCCAGCAGCTTCAACATGGTAGAGTTAAACTTGTGATTTTAACTCATAAACTTCTGATTTTAACTCAGAAATCTGAGCAGAGATTTCTGAATAGGACAGTCCTGAGTAAGTCTGCTTTATGGCTCTTCACTGGCACACGACTTTCTTGATTCCTAAGTCAGCCTCCAACACAATTTCAGTCTCTCTTGGAGGTTTCAAGCATGAATATGCTTGTGAAACCTTCCTGCGAAAAGCAAGGCCCTCATGCAAGGTTTGTACCTACACAGATTCCAAATTTCCATTTGCCTAACTTGAAATACAATTCCACCAGCTATAATAAATCACAGTCTGCTCCCCTCTTCCTTCACATCTCTCTCTGAAACAATAAAAATGGTAGATGATTCCCCAAGGGCCACTGCTGCTGATGACGCAAATAGCACCTCACTTACTGGATCCTGTAATTCTTGTCCAGCCCCATCCATCAGCTTCACGGAGGAGAAGGGAGGTCAAGTAAGCTGGCTTTTAATGACAGATGAGTCTGTAAAAAAGAAAAAGAAGATGTTTCATTGCTCTAACATTTTGTTCCTTTTCAGAAATGTCAAAAATGTGAAACAAGGAAATAGAGTTGTTGGTTTTTTATTATAAAATACACTTGCAATCCCATGCAAAAATGACCCTGAGGAGAGCTAAAGAAATTTGGTCATACATTGAGTGAAGTGAATATCCTTGCCAAGAAAAGTTGGGTGTTTCCAGGATACTGTCTGCCTCTGCCATCATGCCAGAGCTCCTCTCATACCTTTTATCAATATTTCTCCCTCTCCCTGACTCTGGAGATGGGATGATGGTGGCAGCTGCCTGGAGCTCTTGCACTGTCCCAGTTCTCCTATTCAGCAGAAAAAGCCGCAGTAAAGACCCTGGCAGAAGTGAAACAGTTCTTTGTATGGAGACACCCTCGTGATGTTCACCCTTGGGCTCTGCCCAGGGATGCCCTTCCTGCTCCTCATCACCCTCAGCCTGCAGGCCCAGAGAACCCACTCCTTAGGGATGCTAATGACCTTAATGTGACACAGGGCACAGCAAGGACTTCTCTGCATGGATCAGTCCAGAAAGGAGGAGCGAAAAGGATCAAAGAAGCAGTGGAAAGAAGCCACAGTGGCTCTACTGAAAACTGCAAGCACCGCACCTCTTCCCCCTCACTTTTGTAGCTCATTAAGCTACTTAGGCAATTAGGTGAATTTCCCTGGGAAAAACAAGCCCTGAGAGTGGCCATCACTAATTCTGTGGCATTGATCCCCATCCAGGAGGGAGCAGGGGCAGGTACTTACTAGGAACTCATTAGAGCTCCCCCTTGCTCATGGGCCTTGCAAACAGATGCCTAATGTTTCCTCCAGATGTAATGGCTTTCTAGATACCTCGCTTCAAGCAGCAAAACACTGTGAGCCAGACCACGAAAGCTCTTTCTGCCTTCCCTCTGGAAAAAAGGAAATGGGCAGCCCGCTCCTGGGAGCAGGAAAGAGTGGTGTGGAGAAAAAGGCCGTGCTTGTGAAGAGCCGCAGACCTCATGGAGAAGGAGGGTCGCTGCCACGCTTGAAATACATCCTCTTGCTCAGGCACCTAAATATGCACTTAAATGCCTACTTAAATTGGCAGATGGGACCCAGGCAGCTGGGACTGTGCAGCCTGGAGAAGAGAAGGAAGAGGGAGGGCTGCGGCTGGTACCAGCTGGGCATGGAAAAGCCATCTGGATAGCGCTCCGCATGGCAGGTATGCGAGTACATACAGGTGTGCTGCGAGCTTGATCCATGTGTGGGTTTCAGTCTGTCTGGGGAAAGGTATTCTTGCCCCAGACAATGCAATTTTACATGCAAGGGCTGGTCTTTTCCAGTGACCACTATAGTACAGCTGCTTTTTCAGCGTTGGGGTCCGCTGATCTCTGTGATTTGTTGCGTGGCAATGAACAGTACCATGTATGGAGACGAATACAGATGATACGTTGTTGTCCGGCAACGTCACCGGAGAGTATTCTCATAGCTCCGTTGCTTTAGTTATTCAAAATTGTGGAGAATCAACTTAGATCTGCAAGTTTATTAAGATCTGCTGTACTTGTTCAAAGTTAGGCATGTTCCCTTTCACAAACTTAAGGACAGAGAAAGGTAAACATCTGTCCCTTTTCTGGGTACTTTATTAGAAATATTTTGGTAAATCCTTAAGACAAATTATTATGGCTTTCAGATGGATGCAAAAACAGATACTTGGAAAGAGTCAATATGCTTTATTTTAAGCTAAATGCCCGCAGCCCAATATGGGCTTTAAAATTACTAATCGTGTCTTGTGCAGTGCCCTCTCTTATCCCAGTTTTTCAAAACACAGAGATCACTCGTTATAGAGTGAAAAGTTTGACAGCCTTTCTTGCAATTTCACGGTCATCTCGTCCCTAAAAGGTGCGGCGGAGCCTCGCAGCCCCGGAGCACCGACAATACCCCGTGTGTTCTGCACACCCCAAAGCGTGTGTGACATACTGCGCGCCTTAAAAAAAATAGCTCATCTTCTTCCTGCCATGGCCCTAGCTATCTCAAACAAATGCAAGGCTGCCCAATTATGGTTATGTGGTCACAGTCTAGTGGAATAACTGTGACCCACTAGCAGGAAAAAGCTCTTCAGACAATGAAGCAGTATTTGAACCCACATCGTTTTATGCCCACAGACTTAGGTACAATTTCTAATAGCCTCAGAGTCCAATAGGGAGAGATTTGCCATTTTAATTAATTTTTTACTGAACTTCAGGAAGATATAACAATATATGTTTAATGTGTTCCTAGTGCGTCTTCTTAGGTCAGTGCAAGAAAAAAAAAAGGAAATATTGATGCTGAATCATGGGTTACTCCCCAAACGGGCACATGTACTGTGTCCTCGATAGTCGCAAGTAGGAAGCATGAGCCGGCTTGGTGCTGCAAGACCGAGCCATGAGGCATGAGGGTGACAGCCCCGATGCGGTGCTGGCCTCTGCTCCGGCACCAGCAAAAAGCAGGAATAGCAGCATGGAAACCAGTGAGCATTCGCAGAGCTAAAGCCCCTGCACACTCGCGTCAGACCTTCGTATCGTCATCCTGAGGGCTTTACTGGCTGAGGGAAAAGTAAGGGTAGCACTGGCCAGTGTGCATTGCATCAGGATGAATGGCAACGAACACCTTGTGCTCGAGACAAGGTTCACAAACTGCCTCGTGTCTATAATTCTTTGTTGGCTTGCTTAGCTACGCACAATATTTTCCATACATGCATTTTAAAGCTCTTGAGCTCCGTAATGCTTCTCCAATGTCTTGCTGCAAAACGCAGAGCATGTAATCTGGCCTGGCTTGCTTGGCTCAGCTCTATGGCTTTGCGGGACCGCTGCCATGGATGTGTGGCATGGATACATCCCTTGCTGCAGCACAGGGTGAGGAGCGGGAGCAATGTGCGGAGGAGGCTCCGGGAGGACGAAACTGGTTCCTCCACAGCCTGGGTTGCTCGGCCGGGCCAGGCAGACATGGGTGCAGTGTGTAGCACACCCTGCCTTTCGATAGGGGCCTCTGCAGAGCCCCGTGTGCTTCTCCCTGCATGGGAACTGGTGCAAAACACACTGACCCGTCACCCCTTGGTGCTGCCATGGTGCTTGTCTCTGTGCGATGGGATGGAGCAGAGCAAATCATCACTGCAGCCAACTCTGACCTAGCTGAGAGCTCAGGAAGCCAAGGGCAGCCAAGGGCCTGCCCTGCGCTGGGCCCAGCATCGACGGGCTCTCCTTCCGTGCGTTCTCAGCACACGCCGCAGGCTCGTGTTTCCTCCCAAGTCTGCTGTGGTTCTTCTACGTGTAAAATGTTAGTCACATTAATTCTCCATCACACTAGCATAAGCATGAATTAAGGATGCTGACTATAGAGTTGTTCTGGCTTCTCTATTTTACATGGCTGTAAGTTTCAACCTACTGGTGACAAAATGCCATAAAATATTAATTTCTACTGCAAGCGTGCTGACAGTCCCTCTAATGCCAAATGGATGAATGGCAACAGCTTGGAGAATTCACCTTTAAAAGAGAGTGGCAGGGTGTAATATTTTTAAAAATCCCAGAGTAAAGGAGGAACACAAGGAGGAGGATGCCTTGGGAGTGTAGTTGTTTTTATGATTAGATTTTAATGATTTTTTCCACATTTTCGTTTTCAGTTTGATTGATACTAAGCAGGCTGTGGTCTATTCTGTGCTATTCTGTGCTTGTCATGCAGCCCACACCACATTAACTGAGTGCCTCCAAGTACCTAAGAGCACAGTGTGTCTGATTTCTGTGGTGCTACTGCTCGCCCCGCTCCATGGAAGTGGGAATTTATGCAGCGCAGCATCTCGCTTTGGCAGGATTTGCTTGCTTGTCGCTTCGCCTTGGGTGGGGGAAGGGGTTCATTAAAGCAGGATACATGTGTCTCTGTGTTGCTCCTAAGGAAAATAGGTCAGAGAAACAGGCCGTGCACCTGCAGCAGTGGAAAGTGCTGAGACTTGCAGCACACCCCAGTCCCGGTGCAACTGTTCCCAAGCCACGGCCCCTTGCAAAGGTGCAGTGAGCGTCCCTGGGCGCCTGGAGAAGGTCACAGTCACTGTCTTCATGCTGGGAAGCCCTTAAGTTTTACAGCTGGGATACTTCTTTCCCCAGAATTGTGTAGTCGTGTTTTGGTGGGAGATTTTTGCCCACCTGGGACAGCTCCATGCACTTCTGTACATGTTTGTCCTGCGGTGCATTCCTGGAGGCCAAGGCGACGAGCCTGCTCGTTTTGACGAGCTCTCTTGCATGGGTTTGGGCATGGGCAAGCTACACGGGCGGTTGGCCTTAGTCAGAAGTTTGCTGGATCCCCTGTTTGTGAATCATGGCCTTATCCCAGCCTGCTTCAGTATCTCAAGCAATGATTTTCTTTGGAAACGAGAGGCATAAATTCCTGTGAAGGACACGATCTTTATTGGTGAGTTAAGCAGAAGCAAGATGGTTTGGGACGGAGACTCGCCCTTGCACGTGGTGAGCCTGTGTGGAGATGGCAAGCGAGTGCAGCAGGACCATCTCTGAGCATTTTGCCCAGCAGCCATTGCATGGGGTTGTGTCTGAAGATGTCCTTGAGAGGCACCTGAGAGGGAAACCTGCCTGCTTTTTCCCTCCTGCCCTGTTCCTTGCCTGGGCTGGCAGCCTGTTTCAGGGTGTGCTTTGCACTTTGCCTGTCCTCAGACACTCGGTTCCCACCTGCTTGGAAACAGGCATGCTGCAGGTTGCCTGCTCCTTCCTCTCCGCACAGCATGGACTGCTGCCCGCCTCCAGCTTGCAGGCAGCTATTTCTCTCCTGCCCCTACCAATTCGCAGAAGCAATATATCCCCACATTTTGTTTTTCTCTTTCCACTTTTATTAGCCACTTCATGAAGAAGAGCCTGATGTTTCATGTGACATGCACAGAACAGATCTAGCTCTAGACATCCTGTATTTCAGTAATGTGGTGAAACCCTGCTGGATTTTAAGACCTTGCCTGTGCTAGCGAGCTCTGTATGAGTACACATGCCGCAGTGAATTTGCGCCTGCTTTTCCCTATTCCATAGAGATCAGCACGAATATCAGATGGTGCTTGAATTTGTGTGGCTCTAAGCACCCGCTGTGGTTATGCTGTTGTAAATAACCTCTGTCTAAACAGCCCTTCAAAATGGTCAAAACACGCACACACAGCCAGGCCGCAGCGCTTGGATGCACAGGCGTGTGCTTTGCCGTCAACCAGCTCTTCTAGCAAGGAAGATGTGTGTTGGTCCGCCTGTATTCCTGAAGGTATTATTTCCGTGAAGCACTCCTATTTTTAGGAATGGGAGCTGCACGCAACCAAAATCTGCAGCTCTTGGCCCTCACGGGTAAGCTGCTGCCATGAATAGGAGCATTATGCTCTGGGGGTCCCTCCTGCGAGGAGAGCTGCTCACGTAACTTCGCTCTGTGAAAGACCAGCTCTTAGCTGAGCACACGCATGGAGGGAACAGATCTGGGCGGAAAGAGTCTAAAAATCCCTTTTCCTGCCCTGAATTCGAAATAACATTTCTCTTACTGGAAAAACAAACATAAGCTCCTTTTGGGTGTCTCTCGCTGTCTGCCCGCGGGATTGGCAATCCGCACCTTCTTCTGCAGATCCAGAGACCTTCCTGCCCCTGTTTACACTCCAGAGGTTATGCCTTAATTACAGAAAGCTGATCCGCTGCAACACCGATTTCCCCCCAGAGGGGAAATTCCTAGCTGTGAAACCTGGCGGAGACAAATTGCAGATCTTCCTAAAATATTTCTACTTTTTTTCCCTCAGCCAGTCCAAACTGACCCCCAGGCGGCCAGTGGGGCTTGACGTTGACCCCACTCTGGGAGCGAATGGCAGTCCTGCCTGCCGGAGCACTGACACCGAGGCAACTATTTTCAATGAGGTATCTTGATAGAGAAATCATGCCGTGTCACGGCTGAGAGCCTGCTCCCGCTGCCAGGTGGGCCTGTGCCTGGATGCGGAAAGTGCTGGCTGCGGCCTTTCCTGCGCCAGGGAGGACGGCCTCCATCCCGCGCGCTGCCGAAAGCCACGCAGAGCCGGGGAGACCTCTCTGTCCTCACGCATCCCTCAGCGCTTCCTGCCCATGGGTCGCCCGTGCCTGGAAGGGAGGGCTTTGCCCTCCCGTAAGGCTGATGCGGGTGACTGGTGTGAGGGAAAGCAGGACAGGATCGGGACGGAGATGCATGGGGAGGGAAGGGGACGCAAGGCAACACGGCTCTGCTTCCAGAGGGGACCTCGGTGATCCTTAGGCCCTCGGACTTATGGACAGAGGGACTGTCCTCCTCCTTGGCCCCGGTGAAGCCCAGGACACCCCAGGGAGCCGGAGAGCGAAACACAGGCTGCAGGGCCAGACACTGGGAGGGTTTCTCTCCCGCTTGCCCCTCCGAGCAGGTAGGTTTCACTGGGGGGCCAGGCCCGCTGCAGGGCCGCGCTGCGGAGCGCACAGGGTTGCAGCGGTGAGATGCGTGCTGCACGCCGAGGCAAGCAGTGGAAAATGGATCGTGTATCTTTAACCCGCAGAGGCCAAGATGTTTTTTTTTTTTCATCACTAACAATGGAAACTTTTTTTTTTTTGCAGTGTTTCCCTCCAGCGGCCCTGCCAAGCGGCATCAGAGTGCAAGCGAGCAAGCGAGCAAGCGAGCAGAAAAAAAAAAAAAAGAAACTTGTTCCGCTGAGTTCAACCCCAGACAGGCTCACAACTTCCTTCCTGCTTTCCTACCCCCTCCCTCCGCTCTCCTCCTCCGCTCTCCTCTTCTCCTGCCGCCGCTCCTGCTCCCTGCGCCTCCAGCTGCAGGGGACCTGGCCACAGCGCCCGGCGTCCACACAACGCCCGGAGGTACAGGGAGTGAGAGCAGGAGCACGGGGCTTCCCCGGCTGCCCCCCCGCACTGAAGGCGAGAGCGGAGCTGCTTAAATACGGGCACAGCGCGGGGCTGCTGGCTGAGGCTGCAGCGCGCCCGCCGACATGCTTGCTGCAGCTTTCTGCGGCCGCCGGCGCTGCCGGGCACTGTGGGACAGCGCGCCCTGAGCGTCCTGAGCGCGGAGCCTGCGCGCAGGTAAGCGGAGGCGGCCACGGGCCCCGCGGGCTCCCCCACCCCAGGCCACACTCCCCACGCCAGTGTGGGCAGTGTGGGAGCTGGCAGAACCTCCCAGCCCGGGGTGATGGGGAGCGCTCGGCTTGCGTGCCCACCGGGGGTGGATGGAGGTGTCTGGCTGCCCCATGGGGATGCAGGCAGGATGGAGGGGCCTTGCAGCCGGGCTGCTGAGCGGTAGCGCTGGTGGCATCGTCCATGTGGGCACATGTATGCTGCGCCCACGCGCAAGCCCACACGCAAACTCACGTTGGCAGCGGCTCCCAGAGCCCTGCCAGGGTCTCCATGCCCCAATGTGAGAGCAGGGTAGCGGCTCCAGTGGTGCACGGTGCAGCAGGGCACTGAGGGAGGCGTGCTAGGACAGGGAGGCTTGCAAAGAGCCTGCTGCAAGAGCAGGGTCCCCCCACGTGTGCTCACCACGGCAGGGCAAACGGCCAAGCATGGTGGTGTAGGGCATCTGAGCTGGAGGAAGCACTGGGCACACATGGGGCAGGGACAGGGGAAGCCCAGGCTGCTGCGGATGTGGAGGGGGGAAAGCAGGGGAAACAGCGTGAGCAGGGAGCCCTTGCGCTTCCGCGCAGAGAAATCCCTGCTCGGGACCAGACCTTGGCCGGTCGGAGGTGACGAGCCGGAAGGTGGCAAATCTGAGCTGTTTGGAGCTTTTTTCCTTCCTCCAGAAAAGAAAAAAAAAAAAAAGTAGAATTGGCGTTGGAGCCAAAGCCTGAGAGCTTCCAACTTACGGCCGGCAACGAGTGGCCAAAGCTGTGGGAAAGAAACAGGGGGAAGACCTGCTGGGGGGCTCGGTCCCCCCCCAGCCCCCGTGGCTGCATGGAAAGGGAGCAGGTGGGGCACCTCTGCCCCAAATCCCCCTGGCTCTTGGTGGCTGTGTATGGTGGCCCTCGGGAGCACAGCTGGGGGCAGAGGGGCGCAGGGCCACTCTCATCACTACTCTTTCTACCCACAGCCACCCCGGTTTATGGAGCAACCCCACAGCCCCCTGGTGATGCTGCAGGTGCTGTTGCGGATCGAGCCACGCCAGCCCCGCGGGTCCTGAGCGCCGAGGCAGTGGCAGCGGCGGCCCCCCTGTACGCCCCGGCCGCCTACTATGGCCGTGTACTGCTATGCGCTCAACAGCTTGGTGATGATGAGCGGCAGCAGCGAGGCGACGAGCGGCGGGAGCAACACGCCGCCTCCCTCGGGGCAACCGCTGCTTGGGGGCCCCGAGACGCCCGGCGGCCGCCTGCCGCTCCCCGTGTTCAGCGCGGCGCCTGCACCGCCCCGCTCACCCCGCCACGGCCCTGCTTTCCTCTTCCCGCCGCCCGAGGAGGGGCTGCCAGGCCCCGCGGCGCCACGCCGCCTGCAGCGCGAGCTGCACCACGTGCAGGTCAACCAGAAAGTGGGGCTCTTCGAGGCGCACATCCAGGCGCACGGCTCCACCGCACAGCCCCCGTTGCCACGGTCACGGCCCTCCAGCCCCACGGCGCCCGCCAGCCCCACGGCACCCGCCAGCCCCACGGCGCCTGCTGCCGCAGCACTCGGCCCCAGCCCACAGCCGTGGGTCTACGGGCAGAGCGAGGCCGACAGTGATGGCAAAAGGGGCCTTCCTGGGAGCTCGGAGGAGATGCAGAGTGTGGGGCAGGTGCTGGGCGGCAGCCACTTGCAGCCCCCAGGGCCCGGCCCACGGCAGGACGAGGTGGTGGTGGCCCCCGCGGGACTAGAGGGCCGAAGCCCAGTGGGCGGTGGAAGCATCCCGGCTGTCATCGTGACGGACCTGGGGGGCCCGGAGGAGGAGGCGGGCGCCGTGCCCCCCATCAGCCTGCCTGTCCGCAAGCTCTCCTCGTCCTCAGCCTCTTCCACTGGCTTCTCCTCATCCTGGGAGGAGTCCGAGGAGGACATCTCCAGTGACCCTGAGCGCACGCTGGACCAGGCGCCCGCCTTCCTGCAGACCCTGGATCAGCAGAAGCCCCGAGTGGTGAGTCCCGGGTGCTGGGCAGGGGTTCAGGACTGACCGCACATGCCAAGGCAGGAGGGCAGAGCCGCGTGCTCAGAGGTGTGCTCACTTTCCCTCGCACGGCAAGGAGCTCCGGCTCCTCCCAGCGCCAGGAGCTTTCCCAGGGTTTGCATGAGCCTGGGGGTGAATATACTCCCTCTTCAGAGTCGAAACTGTGTGGGCTAACTACCTGTCAGGATTTATACCCATGTCCATCCCTGCAGTCCCTGTGTGCCTTCCACAGGGAGTCAGGAGTCTCTGACACTTTTTTGCTCGTGAGGCCCCCTACATGCTAAGCAAGTGTGTTTTGCACGAGGTGTTTATATCAAGCTCATTTGTTTCTGGATCTTTGTGTTGGGGCTACCTGGGAGGCAAGGGAGAGTGCTGTGCTGCTCTTGGAGCAGAAGGGGCCCTTCGGGAGGGAGGGCTTCACGGCATGCTCCGAGGATGCGCGCGTGCTGGACTCGCTACGTCGCTTGGGGGTTCACGCACATCTCAGCGCTTTCCACAGAGTGGGCTTTGTTCGGAGCTGTCACACTGCGTATCCACAGCGCTTTGGCTGCCCGAACTCAGGGCCACACGACTGTCATGAGCTTCTCAGACCAGCATGTGGCCTTCTCAGCCTCACCAGGTGGTGCGTTAAATCCATGCGAAACTGGCACTGAAGCCTCATGTACGCAAACCCTGAAAACTCTAGAGCAGCCTGGTGTCTCCTCAGTGCTGAAGTACGGCAGTGGCCCGTTGGTTCTCAGTGATGCGGTTCATCATATCTAACTTTCCATAGACACATGATAGTGAAACTCGTTAGGCTCAATGACATGAAGAAGACCAGTGCGGCAAACATCTAAGTAGAGCGAAGGAATCAAAGTCATGATGAAGAACTGCCATGGTGTGGTTTGTAAAGCACTCGCTAGTCTGAGGTAAACATCCTCGCTTTTCTCCCCGTTTCTGCCTGTTCCAAGAAGTCGGGCTGGGTTCTTCTCAGGGCGGAGAAGTAGCTGAGTAAAAACAGTTTGTGAAGTTATGAACTGCAATTTAGTAATCTTCGTATTATAGTAATCTCTATCACCTATTCTCCATACCAACAACTATGATAGACCTGGTGGCCTTCAGTGCGCAGGGCCTGGCCCATGACTTGGTCGTGAGTCAATCATACTGTACCAGTGTGAGATCAGAGCAGGTCTGAGATCAGAGTAACTCTGCTGGGTTCAGAGACTCTACTCCAGGCTGAATGAGAGCATGATCTGCTCCAAAATGTGTCTGTGGAGCCCAAGGAGGTTCATGTGATTTTTCTTTTTCAGTGTTGGAGTAGTCTCAGCTGGACTAATTCATGGTGATGCTTTCCACTGTGCTCCAAATGTCCCATGGCAGGGTTGATCGCTGGCTTTGGCAGCAGGATTGTGCGCAAATGCCCAGTAGCTGAAAGCTGATTCATATAAATAACACCCAAATAACTTTGTATACGGGTTGGCAAATTCTTCCAAATCCCTAGTCTCAGGTTGCAGCCTCATCAGTCTTCGTTCACTTGCTAATTCATTTTAGCCCCACACACTTCCCAGAAAGGAGCAGTGTAAGGGCAGAGTGTGCAAGAGGCTCCCTGCCACTCACACTCGTGTGTCGGGGTGAGGACAGCCCTTTTGCGGTGCTGGGCCAGGAGGAGCCAGTGCTGCTGTGCCAAGGCTGCAGCCATGCGCTGGGGAAGGCCGGCGGCACCTGGGAGGGTGCTGAGAGCACGCAGCGGGAAGGCTGTCCTCGCTGCAGACGCGCTCCGTGCTGCACATCCCGCCATGCGTGTTTACAGCGCCGATAAACAGCGGGGCGGCTTCTGCCCTTCCTTTCTGGAGGCCGCCCGGCATGGCAGGTCTGGCAGGGATGTCCGGCCGTCTCTCGCAGCTACTCTTGGTGTTGGCGGGACCTCTGCCTGGGCCCTGCCGCCTTGGCAGGTCAGGTAGGGAGCTGACTCTGTGCTCCAGCCTCCAGATTGGGTGGTAATCTCAAGAAAACGGTGTTGCGAAAGGAAGGGAGGCGGCCTGGCCTCCTCCTGTGACACTGCACCCTGGAGCCGCCCCGGGGCTGCGCTGCTGGCGCCGATTCCAACCTTGTTTACCGAAAGTGTTTGGGGGTGCATCGCAGCTGCCCCGGGGCTCCGCCCTGGCTATAAATGCAGACTTGCGAAGTCTTGCAAACAATTCATCGGCGTGGCTTTGCGTAGCCACTTAGGGCCTGCGCAAAGTCTGGCACCACTGCGGCTTGCCCTGGCCATGGGCTGCTCTGGCAAAGCCGCGCACTTGCTTATGGACAGGCGCGAGGTTTTGGAGGCACTTGAGCAACAACACTTGTTGGGCTGTGTGGGAGGGATGGCTCGGCCCAGCGGTGCTTTTGGATGGGACTGCAGCTGCTTGAAGTGAGAGGTGCTCAGCAGCTACCTGCACCCTCAAAGCCAGAGGTGCTCAAGGGCTGCGCACTGCAGCCAGCAGTGGCTGCTGAACTAAATCCCCTAAATGGTCAGTTCCTGTGTGACAAAGCCAGAGGAGCAAGGGGAAATGCAAGTATTTACTACCGCAGGAAAACAAGTGTTGAGGGGAGGAAGGGCTCATCACCGCCTTCCCTCGGCCGCTGTACACACAAGGGCATGCAGTGGGGCAGCTGCTCACTGGGGAGCTCCCAGAGCCACTTGCCAGGATGGGGAGGCTGCTGCCAACATGGGCCCAAGGACAGGAGCTTCTGGCAGGTGTGAGTGGGATGCTACTGACCACTGGCATGTGTTATTTTGGACTTGCAGGGGCTGTAGCGTGTTTCCAAGACATGCCAAGTTTAGCTAGCGATGCGTGCAGGCCCGTGAGCGTATGTATGTCTCTGTGCTCTTCTCTCTGGCTGTATTTTACTCCTTCCTCCCACCATGTTCATGTCATGAGCCTGTAGCCCATGGGTGGTGTCACCAGTTTGGTACCAATCCAGCATGGAGGGGCCCTGCGCAGTTGCGCACAGGCACGACAGTTATCCTAGTGACATGTATCTCTAGGCAAGGTCCACATGGCTGAGAGAAGATCTGCTTCATATATCTGTTTGTATATCTGTCGTATTTTGCATCTTTTGTTTTTTACAACAATTTTACACAGAAAACATTACTTGAAAATAAAAAGTGGGGAAATAACAGCCCACAGCATCTCTGCAGTGCCAGAAGAGAGCCCAGAGGACACTTCAGGCTTGTTGCTCATCGGGCAACAAGGATTCCTCCCTGCCTTGGAGCTGGGACTCGCAGGTGTTTGGGAGCTTTGCTGGTTGGATCCTCGGGGTGCTCAGCTGGACATCCGCAGAAATAAGTTCCCAGATCAGTGGAAACTTTGCAGCTTCATCTACACCTTTTTCAGGCCTTGAAGAAGAAAAAAAAAAGAATCAAATCATAGTCAGCACCTGCCTCATGTTTTCCATATTATTTCTATCATGTGTTAGGACAGATTTGCATGTGAAGAAAACACTAGCACAGCACCGAGCAGTGAGTTCAAGCCAATGATGGGGTAATGTTTTTGTTGCATGTAAATCTGTTGTAAGTCACCGGGGAAGTAGTGGCACCTATGTGTGAAGTTACAGCTCGCTCCGGCTGAGCTTCGTCTGGAGGGGCTGTTAGGGGTTGTTTGTGTTTATGGCGGTCAGTAAATTTGTGATGTTATTTTTACCTGCTTTTATGCAATGAAGCCCAGCCAAACTTTCTAGGAAAGGGACGTTAGTGTTTAACAGACAGCAAAAACCTAATATTAGCATTTTCAAAAGCTGCCAGTAACTTAGCAGCCTAATCCCTCTTTTCAAAAGTGACCTTTAGGGGAATGTGGACTCTGGGGGTGAGTCCCCTCCTGTGGTACCTCCTGATCTCTCCTGATCATGATGGGGCCTTGAGGACTAGCCTAGGGTAGGCTGGACACAGAGCAAGCTCTTCCTAAATTATCCACAAATATTTTCTATAAGATTTTTCAAAATTCCATTCCTGCTCCTACACACACGGAGCCAGGTCGCACTCAGCACAGTGGCTCTGAGTAATTCAGGAAGCTGCTTCAGTCTGGCCCTTTCTGCCCTGTAGTTGCTCCTGGGTGAGCAATGTCAATGTCTAGAGCAGCGGCATGCTGCTAAGACTCAGGTTATTTTCAATGTTATCATGCTTTTCAGCGATGAAAGGAAAGAATTGTGTGTGTGTGTGTTTTTTTTATACTAATGGGGCCTTTTCACTAATGACATGGAAAAGAAGACAGTCTAGTAAAAGGAATTCAATTCTTTCTTTCAGATCTAAGATTTATTGCTAGCCAAAAAAAAATATGAATTGCTTCTGGAAGGAGAACTAGCGCGTAAAACAACAAGGGCTTCTTAGCACCTCAAACTCCATGTAAGTAGTACAGTGTATTATCTGATCAGCTACGACACAACAGGAACTGCACTAACATTCAGCACCGCTGCGGTTCTTAAGTAATAGTAAAGCATCCTTCATCCCCTAGAAAGACATATATGGGCTCGGGGGTGACACGCGGCCATTTCAAAGAGTTTGGTTCAACATGCAGCATCGGGCTGTCTCTTTGCTGTTTGCTTCACACACTTGATTTGTAGAGATGTTGGTGCCTGCAGCTCCTGTGCCGTAGAGCTCGCTGCATTTGTCCAGGTTTTGCCTAGGGTTTCCTCCCTGGCTGCTGGTGCTTTCACTTGGCTCTAAGTCCGGTACTTGGTGCTTTGGCAAGTCAGGCTCTGTGTGTGGCACAGAGAGTCCCATTTTGCTGGCTACGCTCTTACAAAACTCCCTTCAACCTGAATGGCTTGGCCTCAACCACCAGCAAACACTAACGCTAGGAATTAGCAGTGCAGTGTCTCAGTGGGAGCGTGAAACGGGTGCATGGGGCTCTGCAGAGGGCCAGGACCTGGCGGTGCTGGGGGCAGCTAGCGCAGGACTCAGCAGCAGCAGCACCTACCTTCAGCATCACCTCCTCCTCCTCCTCCTCCTCCTCCCCCGACACTTCCTGTCCCTTTGCCCTTGCTTGGGCAATTCATCTACAGCAAGATACAATCAAAGAACCCTCTTCCTCTGCTAAACAATTCGCTCCTTTTGTTAGGGTCAGATAAAATGCTGATAAAAGCTGTTGTAGCTCCACCGAAGCCAGCGGGTGTGCTCCAGATTGGGTCCTTGGGCCTTTTTCTTTCCGCCTTGCCCTGTCCTGCACATACCCAGTTGCGCCTTGCGGCGGGGCCCACGCGAGGCCGGGTTAATGAAACAGAGAACCTCACAGCTCTTGCCTGTGCATGCGCAATCACTTCAGCACCTTTGCGGACAGGGCTTGTACAAATGGGAACAGACACAGGGTGACTGCTTGGAAACTGCGTTTTAGGGCCGAGAGGGATTGCTTGCTGTTGTTGTGCCTCGCTAAGCAGCCTTGCCTGCAGCTTGTCGGGAGCCATGTGGCGTGTTCTCCGGAGGCGTAAGGATAGCTTTTATCCCATTGAGCTAAACGCATCCAAAACATTCCCACTAAGGGCGGAACTGAATTACAGTGGTGGAGGGACCCCACGTACACCCGAGCAGAGCCGACCCCAGGGCGCTCCGTGCAGAGGGCAGGCAGGAGGAGGGGGAGGTGAGCGGGCTCCTCGCCACGGGGGCAGAGCAAGTGCCCGGCCAGCGGCCTTGAGCCCTGCGACGTCACCAGGGCTGTCCTCAAGCTGCGGTCGGCAAGAACCAGCAACGTGCCCAAACATAACCGCGGCGCTATTACAGGCAATGTGCATTTAATGCTCTGCAGGGACAGGAAAAGAAAGAAAGGCAGAAAAAAGAAAAAGCCAGGTTTGCTTTTTTGGCAGCCCGTGGATCAGAGAGTCCAATCTGCAATCTCTCTTGGTATGTTTTATGTGGGTGGGTTTTGTTAAGTTAAGGCAAAGTTATTGCACCCCTAGGCTACTCACATTAAATGCTTCTCCAATTTTAGCAACATTCTTTCCAGGCTCAGCTACATTTGTTTTTATCTTCTCTATGGCAATTGATGATCCAAGTCTAAAACGTATAACTCCGCAGGATCTCCTGTTATATACTTCTTCCACAGCTGTAGCTGAATCAGGGCTGTATAATCCAACGACATGTTGTAATGCCTAATGCTTTCTTTAATACATTCCAGATTTAAGGAGTCAGCAGAGTTTACATATCCTAAGTAATAAATTTAAACAATAATAAGGACAAATCCTGAATCACGATTGTGTCTTGAAAGCGTCTCCCACCCCCTATCTTTTCTGGTCTGGCTAACGTCTATTTGTAGGAAACTCAGCAGGACAGATAAAAGATGATGAGACAAACAACTTAATCCTCTCATAATGTCAAGTGGAAAATCCAACAGCATATTGGCTAGGAGCTCAAATAAGCACCACAAAGTAGCCCTTGCTGAGGGCTACAGAACTAGCTTAAAACAGTGAGCTCAGGATATAATTAGAGAGGAGCCTGAATAGGTCCCCACAGGTTCAAACATTTCTTTGAACTCTGAAACTGAGCCCAATATTTTTTCTTTTTCCATACTCATATAACATCAGCTTATAACATTAGGGGCTGGTTCATGGTCACCACGCAAGGTGACCTTTGGTCACTTGGGTGCTAGCACTGAGCAGCTGTGAGGAACCACACATTGGTATTTTGGGCTTTTATATCCATAAAAGCTGTTGCAACAGCGTGACAGCTGCGAGGACTTGCTGCCCATGGGCCTGTGCTGAGTCCCACCACCTCGTCCTCCCCTGGCCGGGGAGCAGGCTGGGCTAGGCCTGTGACCAGGGCAAACTGGGGCTGCTGTGGGCAGATGTGCCTTGGAAGCAAGGCACAGGGAGCAAAGGAGAGAGGTTTTAGACCTGTGCCTCATCCACAAGCATTTGGAAAGGCCGCAGGACACAGGTGAAGCCCGGTGTTTGGAAAACCCCAGGCAGGTGCATTGCCTCGGTGGGTGTTGCGTTGCCACCTTTGCGCGCAGAGCGCCCAAGTTTCGGGCTCTGGGGAAGCTGTGCTGCCATGGAGGGATCAGCTGAAAGCTCCTATGTTTGAGACAAGCTGGTGAAAAACTGCTCTATCATGAACTAGGCTGTCTGTCGAAGCCCATGCCCCCTGGCTTTGGTGGGTCCTTCCCGCACAGGCAGTCGCAGGCTGTGACAAGACAAGAGATAGATAGATGCAAGTCTGCCGCTTGATAAAAGTGTCAGGGTGGGAGCGAGACACTCACAAATGGGAGCAGCAGCATCTCCACTCACGCCGTGGAGGCAGGAGGGTCGTCCCATGGATTGCTGGGCCATGCAGCACACCTCGAGGCACTCACCTTTCCATCAGCACCAAATTTTCCTTGAGCTTGCATGGAAGCATCTCCAAGCTTCGTGATCCACTTGCCCTCTGCTTTGGGGGCCTGTTTTTGGGGGCTGTCATTGCACACAAACCTTCAGCTGGATGGAAGAGTGTGAGAGCTGCCTGGCCTTGGAAGAACAGGGGTATTCTTGCCAAATAGTGAATTTTCCAACAAAAGTCAAGAGGGAGTCAGAATGATTCACGATTTCAAACACGTTTTCTGAATCGTTCTGGCCTAAAAAAATACAGAGGTGGGGGAAGAGGGAAGGATGTTAAAAATAGTGATGTGTGTCATTCTGACACTTTCAAAATGAACCGTTTCATTTGGGGAATGGTTTGTTTATGTTTTGCAAGCACCTGAAATGTAGATTTGATTCAGAGTGGCATTTTTCACTTAAAAGTTGACCTCAGCACTAAAGCCCATTGAAGGGAGAAAAGAGGAAAGGTTTTTCAGAAGTTACATAAGCAGAATGAAACCTGGCCTTTTGCTTTGGCACTGAATGAAGCGTTGGAGAATTTTCCTTCAAAAGCCCCATGATTTCGACTGTGTTCAGCCTGACCTGAATGTTTCCTCTCCCTGCACTGGGTTTTGTTTGAATTTCTGATGTAAAAATATCCCATCTCCTTCCAGCTCCTGTGCTGGCCAACCTTTAAGTCTCATGCCATGGAGCAAGCAGTTTAATCTGAGGTCAACCACACTCTGCTGTGATTCAGACTGAAACCTGTGGTATTGAGTGAATACGAGCCCTAGGTTTTGTAGATAACTGGCAGCTTCTCCAGAAGACACAGTGTTGAACCCCATTTAAAAAAAGAACCCAGACTCCTGAGGCCCTGAAATCTCTCTGGAAACCTGGAGCGCAGCCTAGCGCAGAGGGCATGGCTAGAGCTGTCTGCTGTAGGAGCAAGGGACTCAGCCTGGGGACTTCGGGGAGAGGAGCAGGCCCTGTGGTGGCTTGCTGCTCAGCACGGCCAGGCCGGCGTCACCCCTGGGTCCTGAGGGGTGCCTTAAAATGGCTTTCCTGGTGGAGCCCTTGGACGGATAGATTTGCTAGTTCCTGTGGACTCAGTGACCCAAGTCTTGCAGTGTCTGCATGAGCCACAAGGCCTGCACGGCGCTTTTTTTTTTGAAAATGGGATCTCAGAGTCACAGCCGGGGGCTGCGCGCACGGCGAAGCAGCCAGGCAAGCAAGCCACATCGCGCTCCTGCTGCTCCCTGTGAGCCCGGCACCAGCGCCCAGGCAAATCCCAGAGCACTCTGGGCATCCAGGGCGGCGCGGACCACACGCATGGAGGGCCCTGTCACTTTCCTCTTGGGTTTTCTCTGAACCTGGTCACTTCTTCTGCAAAGAAAGGGGACTTGGAGGTCTTCGACCCTAACAGATGGGAAAACGGCTGTGAATATTAATCGGTAAACGGGAGCACAGTTCTCAGTGCAGATTGTCGGATTTTAGCAAACTCAACAGTTCTCCAGGTGAACAATTGCACTGGGACAACGGTATATGGAAGATTGTACGTGTCTTTCTACACAGAATATTGGGCTCTGACAATGCTTGGAAAATACTGGGTTGTTCAGGCACCCCAAACTCCCTTGCAGGCAAACAGCGTACAGGTACCAAGGTGTTTCCAAACCCTGTGCCCTCCAGCTGCCCTAAAGGCAAAGGGTCCAGGCTGCCTTTTGAAGTAAATCACTCTTCTCCTCCCCATTCACAGGATACACCTCCATGGCTTCCTTTTAGCAGGGCCTTGGAGCTACTACAAGTTTAAAGAGAATATTCCCCGAAGAAGAGTCATTGATGTTGGGTGCCTCCTGTTCCCAGGCCACCTCTCAGGTGCTCCAGGCTAACTCCAGGGAAACTGCAGAGCAGCTGCCCTTGGAAAATGAGCTCCAGCTACTTATGGGCTGAATGCAGAATTAGAACATTTCCAGGGTACAAGCCGAGTGAGGAAAGCAGCATTAGTGGCTCTTACCAGGAAGCACAGGCTTGCACAATGGCTGCGTTTTCCACGCGCTGTGCAATTAAGCAACTTGCTTGGGAATTCAATTGCAAGGGGTTTGAGCTGCAGGGCCAGCTGTAATGTAAGGTGCATTACAACACGCGAGACGAGTGTTGCTGCATTGTGGCAGGGCTCATGGAACACGTCGGCGACTGGAGAAACAAGCCCTGGCCCAAGCAGTGCTGGCAACGGGTTGGCGCTGAACTTCTCCAAAGCAGCGCAGCTAATTGGGGGAAATAATTTCTCCAGAGATAAAATAGTTCTGAAAATACCTCCTAATACCTTTAAACCCCTAAGATACATTTATTTTCATGTTGGATAATGAAAAGCTACAGATTTCAGCACTGATCTTGAAAATATCCTGCAGTTTTTGGAAGGGAGGGAGACTCCAGGTGTACGCACAGTGGCCGACTCCACAGCCACAGGTCCCAGCTGATCCCACTGCAAAAAGCTTGTTTGTCTACACGTTCCCTTGCTGTCTTCTGCTACCGTATGGCCAAGGCAGAGCTCATAGCCTCTTAAAACTATGTTTTTCCCTCATTTTTTCTGCTCTGGGTTGAGTATGCCACTGGCAGTGCTGCAAGGGTCTGCCTGCACTGCCATGCCTGGCTGGCATCTCCGGGAACAGGGCAGGTCGGATCAGCGGGAGTGAAGTTATAAATACGTTTGGGAACAAAAATAGGAACCGTCCTCCAGAGCTATTTCTGATGACCTCAAAATAAAGCCAGAATTCACTTTTTTTTCTCTGCTTCTTGACACGACTGCTGAGCTCTCCAGCAGAACAGGAAGTTGTCTGAGGAGCTGTTTGAGTAACCAGAGTTGTCAGATCAATGGAAAAAAAAAAAAAAGGTTTGGGTACGTTTTGTGAAAGTGCAGCTGACGATTTTGAAATTGCTGCAATTTCTCTTCTTAGATCAGGGCTGCTTTTCATGCCAGGGGACTCATGGCCTCCACTGTTACGTCTGCCCTCAAAAAGGGCATTTCTCTGTGATGCCCTATGCTTGGCAACACCCACAAAGCCATTTAGAGGAAAAACAAACGTGGGTTTATTGGTAGCTGGGCCTGGGGGCGTCAGGATGAGGCAGGGCAGCAAGAGAAAGGAGGCATCATATTGCTGCCAAGGAGGAGGAGGATGCTCAGGCCTTTGCCTCCAGCCAGGGCTGGCCCTGCATTTTGGTGACGCTTGCGGCGTCTGTTACGTTTTGCAAGCTGACGAGGGAACTCAGTGAGCGGCAGATCCATTTTTCAGGGAAGTGGGGCTGGGCTGAAAGTATCCGCAGCAGAGATAATTCAGAGGAAGTGCAAATTTTAGAAAAGCGGGTGGAATGCATCTAAGAATCTACCTGTTTTTTCCTGTTTTCCTTTCTCCTTGTATTTACACTTAGGTTTTGCCTCTTTGCTGTCTCACCATGTCTCCATTTCCTTGATTGTCTTTCCCACAGAGGCATGGAAAAACTCTTAGATCCCAGCATGGCTGTATGCAGAACTCAGCTCCTCTCTTACCCTATTCTGGTGGGGAGACGGTGCTGGGAGAAGAGAGGTAGGGAAGGGAGGAGGAAGGAAGAGCCGTTGGGAGCGAGATGGGGAGGCTGTGGGGAGCGAGGGAGAGCTGCGAACCAGGGCCAGTGTGGGGAGATAAGGCGGGCAGGAAGGAAGGGAGCAAAGCGGGAAGGCAGATGGAAAAGGGAAGTGAGTAGGAGGCCAGGAAGGCCAGGGAGAATACACGGGAAGCTGCTCGGCCATCTGGGAATGTGCTCTGGCCCCACGCAGAGCACTCAGGTGCCGTGCACTCCCGGCGCAGCATGGCCGGGGGTCAGAGGCACCAGCACACTCGCGGAGCCAGCATGGCCGTGTGCAGCGTGGGGCGGTGAGCATGGCGCGCATGAGGGGCAGTGTGGCGTGGGGCGCGGGATGCGGCCTGCGAGCGGCGTGGCGCGTGCGGGTGGGAGGAGCCAGCGGGGAGCTGAGGGCAAAAGCTCCTCACAGAGCCGGAAAGCAGGGAGCAAAGCCAGCTGTGGGGCTGCAGGCAGGCACTGGGTAAGAGTCGTGTAAGGCTGGCTGGAAAGGCAGGAGAGGAGCGCGAGGAGAGCAGGGACAGCAGGTGCAGCCAGAAGAGCCAGTGGGACTCGCTCCACGCTGAGGAGAGGCCCCTGGGTCCTGCTGGCACTAACGCACGCATCACTCGCGCACCTGGGCCAGTCTGGCAGCAGCAAGGTGCCAAGCTGAACTCGCGGCAGCAGACAGTCTGGAAAAGTCCCTTTTTTATTATTTTGGTGTGTGAAATTAACTTTCTGGGAGCTGCCTCCCTCCCCTCTCAGCTTTCCTTGGGCTCCGTGAGGAGCTGGAGCGGGCAGGAACGCCCAGGGGCTGTGTCACTGTGGCGGTGTGCTGGCAGGCGCATGTTAGAGCGTGGAGGCTGCCCTCCCCGTGCTGCCACACGCGCACTCGCCATCAAAACACGTTGTATCGCTGGAGCTGGGTGTCATCCCACTAAACTGATTTATGTGCATTTAGAGGGGATTAGCAAAAACCCAGTAAACCAGTTTCTGATCGTGGCAGGAGTTTCCAGACAGCCTGTTTGAAACCTTCCTTCTGGCAGCCCTGCGCTGCAACTGGAGAGGTGCTGGTAACATGGCTGGGCAGGCGATGTGCAGAATTTATGTGTGGGATTATCAAGCCTGCAAGCTCATGGGCTTGGAGTGGAATATTTAAGATTATTGCGAAAACTCTTCCATTCCTTCATTTCTACTTACCCTGTCCAGCAAAGCAAGACAAACAGCTCGCGTGATGAATTTGGAAGGAAGCGCCCCCGGGCCTGGAGAAGCCGCAATCCTCTCCTTGGGCGCAGACCCTCTAGGCAGGCGCTGCTGACACCTCAGGGCTCTGCCTCAGGCACTCTCAGGGCCAGCCTGAGCGCAAGGGCGACCATCAGGCTCCCCTCACAGCACGAGGCAGGGCTGGGCTGGAGGACAGTGTGCCATGGCACCGGCTCCGCTGTGCCTGTGGCCTGCGCCCCGCAAGCTGGCAGAGCCAAAAGGCCGGATAAGAGCGTTGCCCTGGTTTTCTGTTAAATCTGCCCCTGAGGGTATGGGCTGAGACTTTTAGGTGCACTGGACCCAACCTCACAAGCTATGGACCTGAGCTGGGAGAGGAGGTGCAAGCCCCTGGAGACACTGTGCAGGACTTGCAGCGGCACAAGCGCCATCACTGCGGCATTGCCAGGCGTCTTGCACTGCCATGCCCTCCCCGGTGCAGATGCCCTTGGCTTCCTTCACAGCAGCAAACGTTCTTGCGTTCAGGCTGGGGAGGACCCAGCCGCCGACCCCAGCGCTGGCGTGAAGGGCAAGCGGCAGCGCCTCGTTCGCAGGGCTCCTCCCTCTTCCTGCAGCCCGGGCTCGAGCAGTCGTGTGGCTCATGATGCTCCGTCACAGCAGAGAGTGAGAGAAACGCGGAAAAACAAGGTGACGTGGCGCCTGTTTCAAAGCACGCAGCTGAGCTCCATGCCTGCACGGAGGGGAGTGGGTATTTTTAAACCATGCTTTTTAAGCAACAAGAAGTAGACCCCAAACATTATTTATGCATCCTTAATTGTGATTGTATCTGTGGGGGAGCTTCAGTGGAAATAGTTATGAGGACTGTCCCAATGGGGTCTGCGGTGACCACACTCAGCACCTTGGCAGACCAAGAGCTTGGATTTTTTAATGCAGGTTCTGAGGAACATCAGTAGGCTTTTTAAGATCTTAGCCCCTCATATGCTTTTGTGAGCGAACTGTGCCAATGACGTCGTGGACCTGTAAATACCAGTTTCAGATCCACCTATCCCAGGGTGGTCTACTTGCATGACCTGAAAAAAAAGTGGGATTTTCAGGTCAGAGCCTGATGCTAGAGGTAGGTGTTCATGCATGAGACATTTTGAGGGTTTGCTCGATGCAGCGGCACCAGACTAGGGAGCTGATAAGCTGGAAGTACCGAGTGGTAGAGTCACCTGGCAGCTCCTGCTGTAGCATCGAGGAGTCCCGGGGACCAACACACATCACTGTTTATCCTAGGCAAGAGAAGGCGTTGCTGGGACCACATCTGTATTTTGAGATCCATATGTGCACTGCTGTTCCTCACCACTTTTCTCTTGATTTGGATAGTCAACAAGCTCCTCTGGACGATGCTACGCCGGATGCATTCAGCTCCTTGCAGCGATTAGTCCTATAATCCATAGCTTGGCTAGCAGAGGATCCTTGCCTCCCCTCATTTTCCAAGCATCATGTTCCAAAATAGATATCAAAGGAGCCCAGAAGTGAGGCTGGGTCCAACAGCAGATGTTGTAGTGTTGTGTGGCAGCAGAGATGTGCATCACTTCACATTGAGGGGAGTCCTTGTCCTCTCATGCAAGAGGTTCAGCAATATGTTTCCTCCTTCTGCTGGCGGCTTGCCAAGACAAGCAGGTTAGGTTAGCACTCATAAAAGCAGCTCTGTGCAGCCCTCAAACTGGGGCATACGGGTTTCCTCTCCAGATTTGCATTTCACTTGCAGCCCGTTTTGACTGACCTGAGGTTCAGCCATGTGCAGGCGGAAGAAGCCTCACACTTCAGCAAGGTTAACTGTAAGTAAGTGCCACGAGGAGGAGCTGGAAAGCATGAGCACACACATAAACACAGACAACCCCAAGCCCCAGCCTCGCCTCATGTCACAGGAGTGCGCCCCAGAACCAGGAGGACGAGCTCATTTGAGAAGGAGGGAACTGTGGGTAGCCCACGGCCTTTGTGCCTTGGTGCAGGGTGTAGATGGACACAGGATGTCCAGACTGTCAGTTTTCCTTCCATCCTTACTGGGAAGCAAAGCCATCACTGGAGTTTTGGTGAAGGTAGTTTTTTGCTTTGTTTTGTTTTGTCTGAATAAGGACAGTAAAAAAATAAAATGGGATTTTAGGCTTTAGTCCAGTTGCTTTTGCTTTTAGTTTCACAAACCTGACGAGCATCCTCAGTTTCTCTAATTCTGATGTCAGAAGTGAAACAAGCTGTTTAAGGGGAGAGCAAGAAGATCTTTAGGCCCGCAGCATCTCTGTGGCTCTCACCACCAAAACAGAGCACAAAACCCCCCTTGTGAGGACAGACGAGCCAGGCCAGAGCGTGTGCATGCCCTCATTGCCAAGCCCCGAGTGAGGCAGCTGAGATCTCTGTGGCTTCATCCCCTGGAGGAAGCTGGATACCAAACCCGCAGCCCGTGGCAAACCCTCGGCTCTTGGCACCCTCTGCTTTCACCCTTGTCCCTATGGCACCCAGCTTCCTCCTTCTGCGAAGACGCAGAAACCTTCTCGAATCCATGCATCAGATCCGTAGCCTCACCGGCAGCGTGCTGGTTCCCTGGGCTGCCTCCCGAGGGCTCTCTGCAGCCTCCTCATGAAGGCCCTGTCCTTCAGCTGAAGTGGTTTGTCATCTCCCGCCAGGCCCTTCTACCTGGAGCTGCCAGAGGCAGCTGCGTTCCTGGGATGCAGAAGGTTTCTTTGCTTCTGGAATCCCTAAGGTTTTGTGAGGGGTTTTGTGTTTATGCTATAGGATGTGGCAGTGGATCATCTTTTTTATTGCACAGGATGTAGCATAAGCAGGCCCTGATTCCTGTTTACCTTAAACACTATCATGGCATTGCTACGCATGCTTTCCTCATTACCCCTCCCCTCTGCCACGGGCCTTCCAGGGCTTTAAGTGCTCCATCTGTACAGCCCGCACAAATCAAACACATCATGCAATCAATATGTCCAGGAGAAGTGAGGTAGAAGCCTTTCCAGTGGAAAATGGATGGGTGTCATTTGTTTGCCCAGGTGTCGTGTGCAGGCCGGGGCAGCTCAGGCCGCACCATGACCGCGGTGCCGGGGAGGCCGTCCTGCTCTGCCGCGCTCTGCGTGCGTGAGGCAGCCACGAAGCTACAAGCCAGCCGCCCACCCGGCCGCCCTCGACGTGGGCCTGCCAATAGTTCTGCTTGCAGGAGACTCGCTGACTTTACCCACGGCCCTTCGGAGCTCTGTTTGAGGCAGGTGGGGGTGAAGATCATGTATCAATTTGGGCTGTGCTCCAGCCCCACACATGCTGCCCTCGGGGTCTCAGACCTCCGGGCCAGACAGTGCTGCAGATTAATGTCCCCGTGGGAAAGACAGGGGCTTTGGCGAGCCTATCTAGTGCCTGGATAGCCCAGGAGCTACCAGGATATTAGATATGCAGGAGCCAAGGATAGAAGCCCAGGTTAGACCTCCTTCTTCCTTGCTCCTCAGCTCTCGGGCTCACGCCCTGGTCTCTGTAACACACACGGCTCTCGGTCGGACACCTCCCACCAGCCTTTACCATGACTTCTCAACTCCTTATTTTTTCCCTTATTTATGATCTTTCTCCTTGTCCGTCAGAAAACAAGACAATGTAGAAAACAATATGCAATTCAGTTTGCAGTGGGGCATCCAATGTACAGGAACTGGCTACTTTGTACGGTACATGCTGTGAAATAACAGACCTGCCTTGGCACGGGCTGGACAAACAGAGGTGACTAAGCAATCCCGTTGATTTATGGCATTAGCCTTGCACAGAAGATCCGGGAAGCCTCTGGGAGAACTGCTGATAGCTTAAGGAATTGCCACCTGAGAGCTATAAAGCCTGCTGGGCACAGCAGGGACCTGCTTTCCGAGCCCGGAGCACGAAACATGAGGCAGGGCAGGAGGTAGCTGCGGGCACCAGCTCTTGCGGAGCGCCCCGTGGCCGGGGCTGCTGCCAGCTGCTGAGGGACACACTGCTGCGAGCCGGGGTGCCATGCAAGGGGCCCCGAGGAGAGGCGGCAATCATGGCGGGCTGCAGCGGCTGTGGGAGCTCCTCTCGCAGGTAGGCAGCTCTGCAGGCAGGATGGGAAGGGACGGGAGCTTGAGGATGCCGAGATGCTGCGGGAGAAGGGGGACACGGGGGTGAATGGAGCACCTGGCAGGCGACAGGCTGCGGCAGGCGCAGCGCACATTCTCACGGGCAAGGGAACTAAGCCCCTTGCCTCATTTGACCTAATCTCACTGTAAAAAAAAGCCATCCATCACAAAAGGCATCACATATCCCTATTTGACCGTCTCCTGCTAGGCTTTGGCACTGGTTTTATTTTTGCTTGTCCCGCTTGTGCCCCCATAGAGATGTGCACGCAGACCTGCCACCCTTCAGAGGTTTTACTGGCTGCAGAGCGATTTTTGCTATCAGTGACACTGCCACGGAGCGAGTGGTGACGGGATTTGGGGTTAAGCAGGGATAAATGATGTGGCAAGGGTGAATAGAGTGAAAAAGGAAGGGAATTTGGCTGCCGGGACCAATGTGTCCTGGTGTGCAGGGCAGACAGTACCAGAGATGCCAGCGGAGGAGCATGGCAGGCGCTCTGCCTGTTGATCCTGGCAGCGGTGGTTCATAAGCACCTCCCGATCACCTGTGGGGTGGGGGAAGGAGGCTTTACAACCCCTGCCTAGTGCCTTGTGGAGTCCATGTGCCGCACTGTCCCTGCCCCGGATGGGCTGTGAGTCTGGGATTCATTAGGTACCTGGCTGTTCGCAGCCCAGAGTGGGAAATCAGCTGACGCTTGGTGGCCAGAAGCAGCCGCTTGAAGGCGCTGCCTGTGTAGCTGCTCACACAGCTTCGGAGTTCCTGCTGGGGGGGCAAGTCTGCATTGCTTAACAAAAAGCAAACACAGCCTAAGACTGAAAGAACATAACCGAACTTGGACTGAGGTGACTTGGGGGACCAGACTTTTTACTAGCTGCTGCTTTTTTGAAGAAATGTCACTCAGGCAAAGCACTAGTATCAAGCCTGAGTTCTTTAGAGGCTGGGGCCCTCTGCCTTTCCTGTTCCTCGTGTATTGAAAAGAGCTTAATTTAGTATGGCTGTGCTATCAGTTGGAGATGTGGTTGTGCCAAATGGCTCTTTGCCGTGTTGCTCCTGCAACATTTCCCCTGGAGCCCATCACAATAGCAGATGTTCCCTCTCAGTGCTGAAAAGAAGAGCCCAAAGTTCAAAGGAAGCTTTGCATCAGGCTGGAATAATGAAGCCAAAATTCGACATTTCCTAGGCCGGGCTCCGTGCCTGCTAGCACATCTCGTGCAGATGCATGCGATGAGGATGTGCAGCGCCCCTCTTGCCACGCAGAGGCCGTGCTAACGGAGGTGCTCTGGGCCTGCAAGAGAGTCATGAAAAAGAGCCCGTGCCTTGAGGTTCGAGTCCTCAACACGCGTGCTCCCAGTGCTGACAGCCGTGGGATGGCACAGGCTGGGGTTCCCTTGCTTCACTGCAGCCGTCTGGCTCCTGGGAAACTCTCTGTGAATGAATCAGCGGCAGCGACCTTATTTTTGGTAAGCAGGGAGAGGAGGTGCTCGCTGATTTTCCACAGAGCTGCCTGCTTAAGCCACAGAGTAAATAATAGGAACAGATATTTCAAGAGAGCCTTTCCCTGGGGGGTTGTTCCCATTGAGTCAGCCGCTCTGACATCGGCAAACGAGAAGCGCGGCCGCCGTCAGGGCTGAGCAGAAGCCCAAGGCAAGTGGGGCTGATTCCTCCTGTCGCCTCAGCTGCGTCGTTGCTATGAGCCTCCACTTCGCGCGCGCTCCACAAGCAGCGCAAACGTGAGTACGAACCTCTCGCCCTGCCTTGTGTGTGCAAAGTGGCATTGGACGTGCCGGCGTGGCACCGCATCCCGTGCCTCCTCAACACGTCTTGCACAGGGTGTGGCTGCACTGGCTGCTCCCTCAGTGGCCCCGGGGCTGCCCACCCACCCGACGGGAGCCCGCGGTTCGCAAGGCTGCTGCCCTGCTCCTGGCGCTGATCTCACTTCTGCAATCGTGTTTCAGCTCAACTCCAAAGAGGGAGCTTTGCCCCTGCCTCAGGAGTGCTCACCTCCCGCACGCTCCTAACTCAGGGTTTGGTGCATATGTGTAGCTGGGTGTACCTGTGGTGCTGGTTAGTGGTCACTCAGGCAAGTCATGGTGCGAGGAGTGGGGACGGTGGCAGGCGCAGTCCCTGCCGCGCTGGGGCTCTGCCCGTGTGTGGGCGGTGCTGGGCACTGGGCACCAGATGCACACAGGTGAGGAGAGCTGGGTGCCGAGCACAGAAAGCTGCACAGACCCTTGCATGCCGTGACACGAGCGCTGGCTGGTCTGGCAGGGATTAAAGCTGGGAATGCTCGCCACGAAGGAGCTGATTTTCTAGCCCTGAGCTCTGCAGCTGCCTATTCCCTAGGTACAGAGAGCACTGGCTGAGCGGGCTGGCTGCTCCAGTAGCAGCTGCCCAAATGGGGTGGCAGGGCCAGGCCATGCCGGATGAAACACATTCCTGCTCAACACGGGGAAAGTAACCATCTATCCCAGGATGTGGGTGCCCGGCAGGAACGGGCTGCGCGCCTGCGGATCGCGGCACCACTGGTAGCTCTCAGCTCCAGCTCTGCAGACCTGACAGCTTGTTTCCTTCAGAAACTATGGGCACAGAGAGACTTCCTGACTCGCCTGCTGCTGCCTCCAGCCAAGCAGCCACGGCTTGTTGCAACACGAGGGCTTGCAAGAGGAGTCCAGTGCAGGGATCCAACTGCGGCAGTGGCTCCCCACTCCATGGGAAATGTGATTATTCACAGAGCTCCAGCCAAGGCTTCCCCGTCTGTGAAGCCCACCAGGGAGGCAGGGGAAGAAGACGGACTGCAGTGCCACAGGAGTTAACTGAAAACATTTTCCAGGATTCCTTAAAGCAAGCAAAGCACTGTTGGCCGGGCAGTGCCAGCAGCAGGGCAGAGCCAGCGAGGCACCCGCAAGCCAGCGGCTGAGCCAGTGGCCTGCGCTGTGTCCTGCGTCCTCCCAGCTGCCTCCCCTTGGCCTCCGCCTGTCCTCGCTTGAGAGGGGGCAGGGACGCGCTGCGCTCGCGGCCATCATGGAGGGCTTAGGATAAACTGCTTCCCAGAATTTGGAAACGAGGAAAGATCAGTGCACGGCAAGGAAGCCTGGCTTCAAGGACCAGGGATTTTGGTTGATCGCTGCTGTGTCTCTAAGCAGTGCTGGAAAATACTTAAGTCTAATAATACCTTTCTTTTTTCCCCCCCTTTTTCCCTCATTTTGAATTCTTTTCTCTGGCATTTTGGCTGACCCTCGAGCAGATTTATTGCTCTAGTAGCTGAAAACGACTGTCAGTAAATCCCTGTTTCGCTGCCTCCAGGGCAGACAGCGCATGGCTTGCCGGCACAACGGAGCTCAGCGGGCTGGAGGGCCAGGCTGTCCAGAGGCCTCCCCAGCAATGTGTTCGCCACAACGAGTACAGTGGGCGCGGGACACACTTCCACCAGGAGCCAGGCTGGGCCCACGTGTGCAAGGACAGGATCCTGTCAGCGTGGCTCCGTCTGCCCATCGGGTTTCCCAGGGCAGGGCCAGCTCCCATGTCAGGTTTCTCTTGGGCATCTGCCACCAGGAGCCATGGACGCATTGGATGCACACGCTGGACGCAGGCTGCCTCCATGTGACTCCCTGGGCTAAGCTTTGTTGCGGGAGGGGGAAAAGCAAAGTCTTTGTTTACCCGTCTCAGTGGAAAAGTTTAGCTGCGGGCCACCTTGCCAAGGCAGGCGCGCGGGTGCCAAAGCGATAGCGCCGCACGCGCCGGCTGCTCGCTGAGCGGGGCCGAGGCCGCCTGGGCTGCACTCGGCGGCCGCAGACGGCCCGTGTGGCACCGGGCACATTCACGAGTTTTGGCTGGGGCATCACCAGGCCCGGCTCTGCCAGGCTTTTTACCTGGGCTGGAAAACGAGAGTGCATTCAGCGCTGCTAATCCCAAATTCCAGCTCTTATTACTCTGTAGCTGAAACACGCCTTAAGCTTCCCCTGGGATTTTGCCCCCATCCTCAGTCATCCTCATACTTCTCTTCCTCTCCTTGGGACTCAGGAGAGGCCCTCCCACCCGTGGCCACTGTTTCCCCGTGCTTTAGGTGACCCTTTGGGTACCTGGGTCTCCCTGCAGCGAAAAGAATTCCCCCCCATAAAATCTAGCTGTGCTCAGGGATGCGCAGCCACTGCCTGGGCATCGCTCCCTGCTCATCTGCCGCGTCACTCCCCGCCAGTAACAGTCACTTCGCAGGTAGGAATCAGGGCATTTTCATCAGTACTTCTAACACACTGGCTATTTTAATGCCTTAGTTCATTAGCAAGACACCGTTTCTGGCACCTATGCTTCTCCGTGCCGGGCCAGAGACTGCAACTATCAAAAACACTTGCAGTTATTTATAAGCTGAAGAAAATAGCTCACCCCGCATCTGCTGGTGCCTGTTCCCAGACACAACCCCACAGAAGAAGGCCAAGCGGTGCTGCCATTCACTGGGTCAAGTAAGGGGCCAAGGTGAAATCTTCAGGGTGATTCAGGAAGGAGGTTAGTTCTGCTGTCACGCTAGTGCCTGGGCACCGAAGCTCACATTCTCAAACCCAGTTTCACCTCTTGTGGGATGCTTAAGCCTGACGTGGGGCTCAAGCTCGCCCTGTCGGTGCTGGGGATCCCGGTCCCAGTGCGGGATGGAGGTGCGCAAGGAGGAGCAGCAGCAGTCAGCTCTGTCGCCATTGGCGGGGTGTTTGGGAAAGGCACCAGCTTTGCATACTCAATCCCATTTGTGATTGAGCACAGAGAGGATTTACCCAAAGCATTTGCATAGCAGATGCGCCGTGCGCTGTGAGTGCTGCCGCGTGCGGGCAGTAAGCCCCGCGACGGCGCCAGTGCTCCAGGCCTGGCACTTGGGGCGCAGTGCCCGGCTTGCCCCATGGCTCCCTCATCGCATTCGGCAAGCTCCATCCGTGTCATGGAAAAATGGAGGGTGCAGCGGCCCGTGCGCCAGCAGCTGGCGCGGCAACCCCCGCCTGCTGCAGCACGGCACGGCACGGCACGGCACAGCATAGCGAGGAAGCGGCGCCCCCGCCGCCCCCGCGGTGCCCGAGGAAACGCTGGGCTGCAGCGTCCGGCCGCGGCACCTCTAGCGCTGCAGCGAAAACCTGGGGTTTCTTCTAGGCTGCCCCAGTGTTTCCTATTTTTAGGGTAAGAAAGGTTGTTGTGCTGCGCGGCCACCACAAGCAAAGACCTATTTCTGCTGCTCTGTGGTGTCGCTGGAGTGACAGGAAGCCTCCGAAACCCGCACAGAACAGCCCCGGGACTGTAGTAGAAGGGACTACAGGGGTTGCTCCATAGTGGTGGGTCCTCTGAGACCCGCCGTGTCTCAAGTCACTCGTGCAGTCCTGGAGCAGCGGTATCCACAGGTACCAGCACCGGCACTGCGTGGTGCCAGGGGCTCTCCCGGCTCCAGAGGCTGCAGCGTCACCCCCATCCAAGGGCTTCTTCTAGATGCATTGGAGCAACATGGTTTTGGCAAGAGTCTCCTCAATTACTCCTTGAGCCTTTGATGTGCTAAAGCAGCCTTGACTGTGGCCTGTGTGTCTGAGGGAGCGGAGGGCAACCAGCTGCATCACTGGCTTAGGCAGTGAGGTTTCCCCTGCCCTTCTGCGAGAAAAAGCCAAGAAAAAGCCCGGCTTTCTCCTTTGTATTTATTTATTTATTTTTCCAGTTGAACAAGCAAACAAAGAACAAAAGACAAAGCAGGTCGGACAGCTGGTGACCGAGTCCTTCCCATGCCGCTGGCGCAGGTGAACAGCAGAAGGGCTGAGGGGAGAAGGTGACTAAGTCTTCCTGCCGGCTGCTCCGTGCTCGCGGCTCTTCCCTGTGCGCTTCCCCCTGGCGCTGCTGCTGCACCCGTGCTCGTGACGGGCTCCCTGTGGCACTTCCCAGTGGAAAGTGGCTTCAGGGCATCCCCTCGTGCCGCGCAGAACCTGTCTGGGAGGGCGTGTTTTAGCCCATAGCTTCTGCGCGCCCAAGGTGCCTCGCACTCATGGAGCTTGTCTGGGAGGCTGCTGCTCGCTGAGGCAGGCATGGAGACCTAAACACTGCGTCTGTGTCGTGCCGCTCGTCTCAGAAACAGCCGCTTTGACATAGTGTTTAGCTCTTTCACTTTAAAAAGAAGAAAAGAGAAGCGATTTGCTTTTCCATCTGTCCGTTCATAAAGGCCGAGTGTGCCTGGTCTCTCTCGCCTCAACATCGCCCTGACCCTCGGCTCCCCGCTGTGCGCCTGGTCGTTGCAGCCGATATTTTTCATCATTAGCACTCAGTCGAAAGCTCCATTTTCCTGTTTCAGATGAGTGTTTCCCCTGCAGCCCCGCAGAGGAACCACGTCCTCCCGCCGGCACTCCGTGGAAAGCTGTAAACAGGAGCCGGGGCAGCACATCCCCGCGCCGGCCCTCAGGACCCTCTCGCGTCCGGCATCGCGCGGGCATTAGCTGCAGGCGTAACGAGTCACTTCATCACACTGGTAAAAGAACAGACTTGAGCTGTCTTGAATTGCACCCAGGAGCAGAGAGGAAGAAATCAGACTCTGAAAACAATTATTAGAAACTTCCATCACTTGGGGTCGAAAAGGACATGTCTTCTGCTCACAGATGGCACGTGGTGGCTAACAGCCAGTCAGACTTCACAGTGACAGAGCTGGCAAGACTGGAGGGTCCTCCCCCCACCAGTAGCTTGGCACTGAGAAGTGCTAAACCCAGCACAGTTTAGCACCGATGGCCGGCCCCAGGGCAGCCTCTGCCTACGATTTGTCCCGCTCAGCCTCTGGGCGGCACCTGAAGCCAGGGAGGCAGAAAGAGTCCTGAACTCAGGAAGACATCAAGCGCGTGTGGATGGAAACACGGCAGTCTCCATGAAGACTGATGACAGAGGTCCCTGACACGGGATCAGATCTTTGCACAATGTGTCGCGTTTCTCAGCTGGCCGCTGGGTCAGCGCCTGCTCGACCCCACTGCCCACAGCCTTGTACACAAGCGCATTGCACAGATGGGTCCTCTGGGCTCCGGGCAGGAATAAGGGCACTCAGGCCTAGTTTTGCCTACCAGCAAGTACTTCTCTAATCTGCAGGATTTTAAAGCTATTTGCTTACGGGGGAAGAAGCACCAAAAGCCATTTCTGAACTATTCCCTTATGCTCTCTAAGCTGAAAATTGCTTAACAAAACTAATTTGTATGTACTTAATGAGTAACAAATGCATTTCCAGAGATCTGGATCAGTTCCCACTCAGGAAAGCAGGCTCAACTTTTCCAATGCTTGCAATTAATAATTCAACCAGCTTTACTGGAAAGTCAGTCACGACTGAGGCGATTTAGGAAGTTTTCAGCTGCTGAAATAAACACGCTTCATTAGGAAGAAATGCTCTGCGCAGGCAGAGGGCTGAGGTTTGGTTTCCTCCGAGCTCATAACTCTGGTTTCGCCTTTGCTCCCACTGAGGCGATTTTGGCTTCTTCCCTCTTTGCCAAATGGGACGGAGGAGTTTGGCTGTGCCTCTCATTTCTGCCATAACGAGCCGCGGGAACGGACCTTGTGTCTATCCTTCTGGGCTCGCGCCATGCGCGAGGTGGGATGCGCTGCATGACGCTGCCGGTGCTCGCATGTGCTCTGGGTGTGCTGGGCTCTGGCAGCTCCCACAGCCGCCGCGTTTCCTTCTATTGTGAGCAGGGAGGACTGGCCGCGCAGCCGCTTCTTGCAGCTCCGCACTCATTGCGCCTCATTCTTCTCGCTGCATCGGGAGCAGGAAGAGGGAGTTTGCGACAATTCCCTGTTTTTTTTCCAATACACTGGAATATTATTTTTGATGAGCCAAGCAGATGTTCCTGGCTTCCATGCGTCCTTTATCCGCACTCCTGTGTCACGCGCGCTGGTCTCTTGTAGACTGCAGGCCAGGCAAGAACTTCGTCCTTGTGACCATCTACCCCAGATCCTTGGTCTTGGCGGGGCTGTGCCCTGGTCCCACTGGAGAAAAGGGTGTTCCTGCCTGAGCCAAATGGAGCGGCCTCTCTCCCATGGGATGCAAAATCCTGGCTGGCTAAGATTCCGCAAGACAGGGCGTAGACACAGTGCACGTAACTAGGGTCCCTCAATGCAACAGAGCCCTTGGGAAGTAGCAGAAATCCTGTCTGGAAGAATTGACCTCCTAAAAAAGTTCCCTCGCCCTTGTGCAGTGCGGAAGCAAATCCGTCAGTGGGGCCGAGGGGCGCTGCAAAACCCAGCGTGCTCCGGAGACAGCAGCGTTGCCACTCCCTGCAGGCGCCCCGCACGGCGGCCAGCTCAGGGACAAGGCTGCCTTCTGTGTGCACCGCCCCGCGGGGCTCTTCCCAGCGCGGGGAACAATCGTCACTCGGGCAACGCGGGCCGCTTGCTGAAGACCAGGAGAAAACTGAGCAGCCTCTTTTCCCTTGGCTGTGCGCGCAGGGGCCTCTGAGCAGGCTGGCACAGCGGGAACCTCACACATGAGCACTCCTGCCGCCTGCTCGCTCAGGAGGAAAAGGGGACTCTCCTGTGGTGAGACTCCAGCAATGAGCAGCTGCTGGCTAAGCCCTGGCGCCGGTGGAAGCGATGGAGCGGTGACTCTACGGGATGGCTCTCGCTGCCGTCTCCTCTCCGTTTTCCTCCGTCCCTCCTGACCCAAGGCTACTTCAGCACCTTCTGAGCATCTTCAGCATCTTCTCTGAAGTTCTCTCGCCCTTCCCTGGCCCAGCTGGATGATTTTGACTCTGTGCACCGGCTAACAAAAAATACTGAAGTGTGAGTCCAGCTCTAGCTATTTCCAGGAACATTTGGTCCTGTAAAACCATAGGAAAACACAATTTCAGCAAATTAAATCAGTTACCGCATATCTCTCTGGTGGCATGCATGGAAAGGGAAAAGCTCCGTGTGCAGGGAATAACACCAGTAAAATTCCACCAAAGTCCACAGTGGGAAAGGGAGGGGACAGGCAGTCTCGGAGAGGCCCGTCTCCCCAAAGCAGACATAAAGGAAAGCCATCTGCTATAGGGAAAACACACAGCGATTGCTGAGCTCATCAGCCACATTTTTTGTGTAATCTAGTTACGCATAATATATCCTCTGACCTTCTGGGTTGGCACCGAGTTCCCACATGTTGTTCTTTCCATACGAAGCTCTATTGACAGATGGGGAAAGCCCAGAGTTTGCTTTCAGCTTCCGATAAGTAAAGTTAAACAAGCAGCAGATAAAACTGTTTTCCCAGCCCTCCTCTCCCAGTGACTTGTGGCTCGTGCTGAGTGCTTAACTCCTCTGGCCCCCGTCCACCTCCTGCTCTAGGCACCACGTGCCAAGATGAGCACAGGAAAGCTGGCAAGTGGCTTCGAAAAGTCACGGGCTGCTCAAACAATGCTTCCAAATTAATATTTAGAGGTGGTTTTGCCGTTGCTCACCTTCGTTCCCACGTGGCAGAGCACGGGTGCAAACAGCCTCCCTCCTCACTAAGCATCGCTAAATAATTTGCTGCTTAACAGCCGATCCATCGGCACTTGCTAGCGCTGAAACAAACTATGAATAAAAGGTGTCAAATGGCTGCAGATGCCACCTGCATGGTCCCTGCTTGTACAGGTTACATGCTCTTGCGGCGGGGTTGAGGGTTCAGTTGGGCTCTGTTGTGCAGAACGTTTGGAAGCGGCTGCTTTCGGCATAGCTGCCAGCTTGCTGGGCACTGCAGGCTGGGGGGAAGCGCGTGTAGCCCTTCGCCTGAAACATCCCTCGGCAGTAGTCGCTGCCAAGCTGCTTTTCTGGCATGCTGAAAAACTGTTTGTCTTGAGGAGCTGCACTTACGTACAGCCGTAGCCATGTTTCTGTGCTCATATTTAAATAGCTCCTTCAAGTAGAAGCCGATGGTTACAGCAGAGCCCGGAGGCACTGCCGTGCAGCCCTCCGCAGGCTGGGTTGGGGCATGTTTCTTTACTGTAAATAGCAGCAGCAGCACTGCCGTGTGTGAGCAGCACAGTGCATAGCCAGGGGCACAGCCAGCCGCTCGCAGAGCTGCTGTTTGCTGCACGTGGCTTGCAGAGAGAAGCTGCGGGTGCCTCGCGCCGCAGCCTTGCGCGGGGACGAGCACGAGCTGAGCACAGGAGCAGGCGCCAACGGGACACCAGGCTCTGAGATGGGCCCCCCCGGCGCGAACCTGGGCTGACACCCCTGCAAATGCAGCCCTGCGCTTTGACGTCCTCCGGGGCTGTAGCTGCAAGCTCCACGCACTGCCTTGGCGTGCTCCCAGTGTGGGCCCTGCACAGTGCCGAGCCGCATGGCGCCGGGGGAGGAGGACTCCCTCTCCTTAATTTAGACATGGTGGGTCACATTCATTGGGAGGCCGACCCGCCTTGGAGGCTTTTTTTCCCCTCCTTTTTAATGAGATCGGTCAGAACTCGATGTTACTATTTTAAAAACAAAAGGAGGAGAACACCCTCCCGCCCCGCCTTGGCCACTGCGTGCTGCCAAAAGGAGAACAAAGAACAGCTAAAGTGCACAAGTCCTGGCACTCGCCTTGGAAATAAAAACATTCATCCTCTTGTCAGGTGGGGAGCTGCCCCCACCTCCCCACTGCCAAAGCAAGCAGGCCAGGCCAGTGAGCGAACCCACGCGGTGCGGGGGCTGGGATGCCCCCCGGCTCCGGTGCTGCATTGCGGGAAGTGTCGGCCTCCCGTGGTTGTCTGCAGGAACAGGCTAACGTCCTGTGCAAATGGGCTACCATCCAGGCTGCCCCCGCAGAGGCGCGCGGGGAGTGGGACGAGGCGGTGCATGTGGCTGGGCTCTCTCCCTCAGCAGCCACCGGCTGGAATGGAGCCAGGACGCCATCCACCTCGGCAGAGCTTTTCGGGATCTCTGCATTTGGAATCAAGGCGCAGGGACTCCAGCTTGGCACAGGGCAGTGGGAAAGAGCAAATTCTCTGTTTGCCTTCCATCCTGCGCTGGCTCTGGTGTCTCCTCCCCTGTCCAAAACATCCATGTGTTCCCTCAAGTGACTCTGTGGAGAGAAAAAGCTTAATGCTTCGCATTCACCTTCATGATTTTTTTTTTTCCTTAGAGCAAATCATGGCGGAAGATCAAGAATATGGTGCACTGGTCCCCATTTGTGATGTCCTTCAAGAAGAAGTACCCTTGGATCCAGCTGGCAGGACATGCAGGTACGGGCCATCGAGAGGTGAAGGGTGACACCCTGGCGCCCTTGCAGCTCACCCATGGGCGTGAGAGCCACCACAGGCAGAGCCATGGAAAGCCCCCTCGTTACGTTAGGCGAAGGTGGTTACAGCCGTGTCCTTGTTTGAGGTGTGCAATTGCTGGCCATAAACCCTTGACATTGTACGTGACTCCAGCAGCACAAGCCTGTTACACCAGGCAAGGCCCCATCAGTGGGGGCTGCTTTGGCTGCAGGTGCAATCTGCAGGTACTTCCGTGGTGGTGGTCTGTCCTTCCTCACTGGGGAAGGCACCATGTCACTGCCCCCCCAGAGCGAGTGCTCGTTGTCCTTGTCCCCTGCAGGCAGTTTCAAGGCAGCGGCCAACGGCAGGATCCTGAAGAAGCACTGCGAGTCGGAGCAGCGCTGCCTGGACCGCCTGATGAATGACGTGCTGAAGCCCTACGTCCCTGCCTACCACGGGGACATTGTAAAGGATGGGGAGCGCTACAACCAGATGGAAGACTTGCTGGCTGAATTTGACTCCCCCTGCGTTATGGACTGCAAAATGGGGGTCAGGTTAGTGTCTTTTGCAGCAGTGTTTGACTGTAAAATCTGATACTCAAAGCAGACATATTTCTTGGGTAAGACTCTCTGAAGCCAATAGCATCTGAACAAACATCAACCCCATCCCCTTAGCCAGCTGCTCCCTGCCAGAAGGATGGGATGCACATTTGTTCTTTCCCTTCCTGACCTGGCTTTGGCATGGGGGCCCTCCCAAAGGAAGCTTTGCCAGGCAGGCCCTGGTGATGGCTAAAGCCTGGAGGGAACCGAACTGCAAGCAAAGGCTGTCTGTCCTAGCTGCAAGCAAACGTTGTCTGTCCTTCACATGAGGAGGAAACCAAGCTTTCCAAGCAGCAAGATAGATAGCTCTTCTAAGCACCCTCTGTTTTATACTGCCCACCCCAAAATCATGGGTTTGCTGAGCTCAGCTCCAGCTCCAGTGCTTTTACCTGTGTTGTTTCTAAGAGGGGACAGTGCCCTGGGGCTCTCTGCTCTGCCATCAAATGCCTTCTCTGCGCAAAGACACCCACTTGCCTTGTGAGTCTGTGGGAGATAGATGAACCCCATCCTGTGTAGTCTGCCCAGTCTCCCTCCCTTGCATGTTCTGTGAGGTGTGGGGGGTAACGACACATTCAGAGACGAGATGGGGTCCCCAGGAACAGGGGACAGCCCCTGCATGGCTGGGCATGGCTAGCAGGAAGTGAAGAGCAGTTCGGATTTGGGGAAAGTAGGTGGCAGGTGGGTATTGTGGACCTCGTTCTGCTGGGACACTGCTCCTGCCTTGCCAGGCTGTTCAGAGAGGACCTGGGCACCCACAGAGCTGAGCCAGGGCAGGTTTGGGAGCTGCAGGAGTTGTTACTGAGTGCATGATGATCGATGTCGGAGGCAGCATTTAGTGGGTGACGATTTTCTGCACTAAGGAGTGAAGCCCTGCACTGTGTCCAGGCACACAAGTGATGGAGCCACTGCAACTTTAAAATCACTTTGTCCTTTGCAGGACCTACTTGGAGGAGGAGCTGATAAAGGCCAGGAAGAAGCCGAGCCTGCGGAAGGACATGTACCAGAAGATGATCGAGGTGGATCCCGACGCCCCAACAGAGGAGGAGAACGTGCTGCGGGCAGTGACCAAGCCCCGCTACATGCAGTGGAGGGAGACCATTAGCTCCACGGCCACGCTGGGCTTCCGGATTGAGGGGATAAAGGTGAGGTTGCTCAGCACCTGCAGTGGCAATACTTCCTGACTGAACCGGGTAACGCAGGCCTGCTCGGAGCAGGCTGCTGGCGACACCGGTGACACCTCAGGACATCCCCCTGGTCCCCCAGGGCTCCTGGGAGGGAGCCTGGCGAAACTGCCACGTCTGCCCAGAATGAGTGGAGCGTGCTGGTGGGTTTCACAGCGCGGCAGGCTGGAGGGGGCAGATGGCACAGAGCAGCGCTGCAGCCCCGCCCTGGTCCCTGCCCTTGCACCCAGGTGCCCGGCCGAGTGCCTCGGTGAAACTGCAGCACCGCCAGGCAGAGGAGGGCAGTCTTAGCCACAATCTTAAATCAGCCCCTGGGTCGCTGTCCCTCGGAGTGAAATGCAACATGCTCTGCTCCAGCTCGAGGGCTCAGACGAGGCGCAGGCTCTCAGCACCGCTGTGCTGTGCTGAGGCATCGACCCAAATCCCAGCTCAGGCGCACGTTGGCCCACACGGTTAGACGGGCATGGTGACTACACTGTGTTTAGACCTCTTCTCAGGATAATTCACCAGCTTCATCCCATGAAGCGGAGCTTATAAACTCCCTGTGAAGTCTGAGCTCTGTTAAACACAACCAACTCTGTTTTCTGCAAGTACCCAGCTGTGGGTTTAACCTCCAGATTTAGCTCATGTTATCTGCACTTGAGCTCCTTCTCTCACTTCAGTCTGAGCATCTTGCTCGACAAGCGGCACTGCAGCAGCTGTGCCCGTGCTGGCCGTGCTTTTACTCAAAACTGTCACTCAGATTTCTGGGGATACCTGCAGGACCCTTTGGACATCAGTTCTTCTCTTGGTCACAGATGTTTTTTCCCCTCCAAGAGTAGGCCATGATTCCACTAGAATACCCACTCATGTGTCTGCAGCCTTGGTCTGCAGACCAAGGGGCTTTCAGACTACAGATCAGCTCAGGCTGTATAAAGCTCAGGCTGTATAAAAAGCAAGTGGGTCAGCCGGGACCCATGCATGCTGTTGCTGCTCCCCGCTTGTTTGCTATCATTGGGATCATTTATATTTATAATCCAGTGCAATGCATCCACCAGCAGGGGAGGATATTCCTCCAGCAGTGTTCCTCAGTCTGTGGCCCAAGGACCTGGTTCAGCGGCCCTTACATCAAAAGCAGGTCATAAGTGAAACACTGGAAATGCAAAATGTGATGAAACGAAATTGTTTTCCCCCACAGGCCGGCACACACTGTGGTAGGAAGTAAAAGCCGCCTGCCGCGTGATGTGGGTCACGGGTGTTCGGGAGAGGGAAGGCAGCGCTTGGACCGCAACACATTGGGTGGTGCTGGCCCCAGGATCAGTCCTCCTGCTGCCTCTAGGAGCCAATGCATCTAATTGCTCTAATTCTCCCTAAATCCCTCAGCTTCTCGATGATTCTCTCCTAATCTAAAGCATGAGCAGTTTGTGCAGCTTCCTGGCTGCTTTTCTGCCGGCTTGCAGGAAGGGCTGTCGGCAAGGCCGGGCCAAGCTGGCTCCCTGCCTCTGCCCTGTTGCAGGGAAAAAGGCCTGACCCAAGGGATGGATTTGGCCCTGGATGTGCAGAAAGGGGGCACAAGGGGGCCCCATCTCCGGGGGCTCCACCCTCGCTCATGGCACTCTCCTCCTCCTTCAGAAAGAGGACGGCACCGTGAACCGGGACTTCAAGAAGACGCGGACAAAGGAGCAAGTCACCGAGGCCTTCCGAGAGTTCACCAAGGGAAACCGCAACATCCTGGTGAGTTGGGGCAGTGGCAAGGGGCTGCCTTGACCCCACCAGCTCTCAGCCCTGCGGGGTCCTCCTCTCTTTGGCCATAGCCTGAGAAATGGCAAATAGAAAGTCCCAGGACTTCCCGGGATGCTGAGGAGGACAGAGGAAAAGTGGGTCCACAAAGAGGCAGGACACGCTACTGGAGGGAGGCCAGGAGGCCACCAATGGCACAGGCCTCCCAATGGCCTGCTGGGGTGGCCATGGAGCACTTGTCCCCAGCATCTCTCCACACGTTATCAGGGACAGGATACAGGGATAGAGGATTTTCTTGTTTACTCTGTCCAGCGCTTTTCTTGCATAGGCTTCTTTCCGCACTGACAGCTTGTTTTTCTTTGCAATTCCAGAACAGTTACCTTAACCGGTTGAAGGGTATCCGGGCTACCTTGGAGACATCCCCATTCTTTAAGTGCCATGAGGTAATACATTTCCTTCCTGCCATGGTATTTAGACAGCTCTGTTTGTAAACGTGAATGGTTTAATCTCAGTTTATCCATGGAGAGAGGAGGGGTTGAAGGCAGCAGCCATAAATTTCTACAACTGCACTTTATTCTTATATCTGCATTTTCATAACTGTGTTTATCTAGTATTTACAGGGAAGTATGGCTGATGACTGATGTAATGTTTGTGCATCTGACATGGACTCAAATCTAATGAAAACCAACATTCATATGGATTGAAACTAATATAGGAGTTACACAGGCTGTTTATGGTTGCAAATGATTGGGGAAAATGCTCATTGCATAAGGGTCTCCTTGAGAGAAATTCCTGTCTGAATGCAAATGTCAGGTATCATTTGGCTGCCGGTTGCTCAGTGCACTCAAACAAGGCTTCAGGTTAGCTATGAACTGCTGATCGTCTTCAAACTGCCTGCATAGAGCTTGCTGGACAAGACTCTTCCTATGGAAAGTTGAAGAAAACAAGATTTTCTACAGTGAAATTTCAGTTTGAATGGGAAAATGAAGAGGAAACACACCCTTCCTGGCCATTTCAAGAGGAATTGTGGCACTCCATTATTTAATTAAACAACTTTATTGATTTAGCATTGACATAGTGTCAATGGTATTGATTTGAATATAATATTGCATCTACTTAACCAAACATGAGACTGCATTTCCTTGGTATGTGTTGTCCTGTGGGAAGAAGAGCCTCATAGGAAAGCTTGACCCCAAGGAAGCAGGAGACGCAGCTTCACCTTCTCAGAGGCATCGCTCTGCCTCTGACGGTGCTGTGGGAGACACCATGAGAGCTGTGGGACCATAACCCAACTGGAAGATGCAGATAAATGTTGAAGAAACTTCAACTTTTTGTCCTGCTTCAAGAAGAAACCTAGAATTTATGCAGAAGTCCCTGCACTCACCCTGGACTCCTCCAGGGCGCTGTGGGAGAATTCACCTGTTGTAGACAGAAGAGTGAAGAATGACAGTAGAAGTCTCTTCCTCTAAAATTACTATGTCCTCTTCTGGCCAACAGGGAGATGTAAGAGCTTATAAAAGAAGAACTAAAAATAAGCATTTCTGGGGAGTAATACAAATCTCTCCACCTTGGATATTCTGCCAGTGCATGATGAGGGAAAGTCCTCAGAAATGTGAATTTGTAAGAACATATCCAGTTCTGGTGGAATCAGAGACAACAATGCGCTTCACCTTTCACCAGCAGTAACAGCACAAGGCACCGAGGTAAGAAGAACTGAGGAGGAAACAGCTCCCAAGTTTTTCTGAGCTCTCCTTGGCCAGTTTGGTGAGGACTCTCCACAAAGAGAGCCAGGCAAGACACGGTGATACCGTGAGAGGAAGGAAACCTCAACCCTGCTTTGACTTTCAGACCCAAACACAAGCCCCCGTTGGCTTCCCGGGCGCTTGCACAGGCCGGTATCTCTTGCAGGATTTTCCCAGAGGCCAAGCAGAGCAAAAGAGCTCTTCAAAGCAGATGCAGCAGAGTAACTCATGAAAAAGAAAACTCATGCGTATGTCTCTGTAGCACATGTCCTCAGAGTTCATTAAAGCCTGGTGGCATCAGAGTGCAAATGAAAGGTGTTTCAAGGCTAAGCTTTGCATGTAACTTGCTTACAGTATAACTGCTTCCTGAGGTGATGCCTGCAAGATTGCTGAGGGTATATTGCACCAATCATTCATAAGGAATCAAGCTGTGGAAAAACCTTAATATGAAGGCAGAGACAATTCATCTCTTTCCCTCCCCAAGGAGCTCAACTTGGTCTCAGGAACTACATCTCTCTCTTTCATGCTCGCATTTTTACAAACCTTTTCTTATGCCAAAAGCTCGGATTTGTATGAGTAAATGAAGCAGTTTAAATGCCGGATTTACATGTGCAAACACAGCTGACAAGCAAAAATCTTAGTTTTGCTCATGCAAAATCTTGGCATAACCTATTGCAAATGCAGTTGTAGATAAGGTCTTTGAGAAGGCTGGCTGAGGAGGGCATGGGTGCACTGAATGGAAAACAGAAACAAGACTAATGAGTCTCCTCTCCCTGCAGGTAATTGGGAGCTCCCTCCTCTTCATCCATGACAAAAAGGAGCAGGCAAAAGTGTGGATGATCGATTTTGGGAAAACCACGCCACTTCCAGAGGGACAAGTTCTCCAGCACAATGTGCCCTGGGTAGAGGGGAACAGAGAGGACGGCTACCTCTGGGGGCTTGACAACCTCATCCAGATCCTAACGGAGCTGTCTCAGAGCGAAGACTTGCATTAAAGCCGGGCGTCCGACTCTGCCGCTACCCTGAACACTGCCCCTCAACTGACTCTTCTGAACTGCACTACAAGACACTTTCCAACCCTTGCCCTCCTGATTTTAAACCTATACTCTCCCTATTTAAGGTGTTTTTGTTGTATTTTTTAGGGTTATTCCTTTTTTTTTCCTTTTTTCCTTTGTTTTTGTAAATACATAGCTAACCCGCCAGAACAAAAGCTGAACTGGAAACCTAGGCACCAGGCCCTCGGCGCGGGTGGATTTGGTTACGTGAGCACCTGCTTCTCCAATCGCAGTTTTGTCTCCCATGCAGCCATGTTTTGGGAGGGCCACCCTGCTTCATCTGGTGGCCCAGGCAGGGCACAGTGGGGCAGGAGCCCTTTGGTTGTCTTCTCCCTTGGAAAGTGGCTGGACCAAGTCCCTCGGAGCCCCTGGAAAGGCAGATGTGGGGCTTTCTCCCTCTGCGCAAGGTGACCCACGAATGCTGTGGAGGTTGGTGACACACAGGGACCTCTGGCCCGCGCAGGGACCACAGCCCTCAGGCAGAGCTGGAGGAGAGGAAGGTGGTTTTTGAGGGGCAACAGGAGACCTAAGGCAGCTGTCCTGGCCGGTGGAGGTGCTGCGGCCATGAGGGACGGGGATGTGCAAGCAGCCAGTTCTCCCTGAGAGCGGCGGCCATTTCTTACTTGCCTGGAGCATGTTCTGCGCAGCTCCCTCATGCCAGAGCCGCTCGCCACAGGCTGGCCCAGGCCGGGCAGTGGGAGCAGAGGCACCAGTGAAGGAGAAGGCTCCGGCCACAGGTTGTTCTGCAGCTGTGCCCCAGCCTCTTTTCCCAGGATTAAAATCTCCTCAGCTGTGGTTTTTGTTTTTTTTGTTTTTTTTTTTTTTGGAATCCATCTCTCACAGGGAGGTGTCTCTTGCTCCTATGATGCTGTTGTTGATGGCTGCACTGTTCTAGCTCCCTGCCAGGCTTCCTAGAGCTGCCCAGGTGCAAGTGCCTTATAGACATGTCTCTGTCACATTAGTGTCATGGGAAAGGTTGGTTTTTTTTTAAGTTATATTTATTTTCCTCCCATTTTAATTGCACAAAACACTAAAACTTAATGCATGGAATCCCTCTTTTTTTAAAAAAAAAAATGTTTTTTTAGTTTTTAAACCACCCCTTCTCCAGCTTTGGAGACAGGGTTTGATATGCATAGATACAAACCAGTTATCGCTGTACTTTAGCTTTGAGTTTCTCTTATATATGTATATTATTTTTTAAGCCTGTTTATAAACCAGCTCCCTTGCTTTGTGGCTTCGAAAGAAGCGGGTTGTTTCACTCAGATGTCTTATGGCTTCCTGGAGGCCGGAGCGCTTGCTGTGAGGTATTTCCCCTGCTCCCACCTCCCCTTCCGGCCATCGGGTAACACAGAGAAAAATCCGAGCTGTTCCGAAACACCAACGCACAGTGCCTGTAAAAACCCTGTAACTTTCCAAATAAAGGCATATGGGAACCGTCCTCCAGCGTGCGCCCTCTGTGTCCACGGCTCGTGGGGTGGGAGCTGCTGGTGGCGGTGCACGGATGCGGGGCCTGGGTCTGCTCACCCCAGCAACAGTGCCATGGAAAATCAAGAGCAGAAAAGGACCTGTGGTCCTAGGAGGCATCTTGGGCAAAAGGGAACTGGATTTGAGCGAAGCCAGGGCCGCCTGGGTGGCTGGAGGGGCAGCCCACGAGCAAGCGGCCTCGCCATGCTTCTCCATCTCTCAATGCCTATCCTGGCATTAAAAAGCAGCCGAGATGTCAAAGCAGGTTTTCTAGGAGAAGATGCTGTTGCTCCTTGCTGAGTGGTAAAGAGGATCAAGGTCCAGGAGGAAAAAATCCTGATTGGTTTTCCACTGAGGAGGATGTCAGGCTGTAGAGTCTGGAGACACCTTCAGTCCCCCTTGGTTGCACTTACAAGCACAAGAGAGCATGAGCCTGTCCAGGGGCTGCTCTAAAGAAATTCAGAGCCCTGACCCCATGCCCAGACCCCAGAAGCCACGCAGCGTCCTGCACTTTGACTGGAGAGCTCCCCTGGGTGCTGCCCACATGTTCAAACTGGCTCCCAAAGCAGCACTGCTTGGGGCAAAGCCACCCTGCTCATGTGGTGCCAGGACAGCTAATTACCTCCTTAATTAGCTGTTTCCTTTAAAAATCTACCTCTTCTCCCTAAGCTGTTGGAGAGAGGGAGTTGGGGGATCTTGTGCAACTGCAGGGCTGAGAGACACTTGAGCCTTCATGCTTGTCCTGTGTGCATGGGGGTTTTGGTGGCTGTGTGAGGTGGAGGACAGCAGGGTGCTGTGGCTGGTGGTCCCAGCCTGGGGTGCAGAGAGCACATTGTGGGCCCTGGGGCTGAGCTCTTCCCTTGCAGGTGTGTTTGGCAGCTCCTGGTTCCTGCCTGGTTGGAAATGGTATGTGTGGTGTCTAGGTGATCTTGTGTGGGGCCTGTCCATTGCCCTAGAGAGAGTGATTGTGAATCTTGGTGTCTGGCCTCCATGAGGAGCTGTGCTTGAGGTGTATTTTTTCTGTGCTAGCTTAAGACAAGCCCAACTCCTACCTCTAGCTCCCCTCTGTGGCCCCTTTACTGAAGCCCTGCATGCTGTGCAGGATTTAAATTGCCACTTCCTAATGGAGCAAGGGGCCAGGAGGTGATTTTGCCCCCTCTGCAGCATGGCTGGGCTTCTAGCCCTTTGCTTGGCCTGGGGTGTCCCTGGAATCAGAGGGCTTCCCTGGCCTGCAGGGTGCTGATCCTGCAGCCCAGAAGGTGGCAACGCTCCCCTGACTGTGTGTCTCTTGCTCAGTGCACATCCTGGTGCTGTGCGTGTGTGCTGTGAGACTGGCTGCCTCCTTGCCAAAAGTGGGAGGACTTGTGTCCCATGAGATGTCCCTGGCACTTGGGAAGGTGCCAGCTGCCAGCACTGAAGTGTAAGGGGCACTCACAGGCATGGGAAATGCCCTTGGGCAAGGGAGGAGATGTTTAGGGGTTAATCTTCTGCCAGGTGTCCCAGTGGTTCATGTGTCTCACACTAGTAGGATTTTTCCTTGGATGCCCTGTCTACCCCCACCCTTAGGTGACTAGCCTCATGCCACAGGGCAATACTGGGTTTGTGGTCTTTTCCCTGGCAGCCTCAGCACGGGGAAGCTGCGCTCCTAGTGTGAGCAGCCAGGGAGCGGAGCAGAGCTGTGGATTCCTGCGCGCTGAGGTGGGAGTGCAGCAGCCTGCAGTGGTGCCGGTGGCTCTGAGGTGGCCTTCCGGCGCAGGCCGGGGGGTGATGGGCAGTGCGCGGGGGCCCTGTGCAGGTGTGGGGGCTCCCACCTGCAGCGCTGCAAACGCACCTTCCCCAGCGCCCAGGTGCTGCTGCCCACACACCCCAGGCAGAGGAGCCGGGGGGAAACGGAGGCACCAAGCAACTCGCTCAGGCGGGCGAGTGAGGGCAGAGCCGGGAAACGAAGGGCATGTGCTTCAGCTTCCAGTGCCCCTGTTAACTGTTAGAATTTGCATCCCCCCAATACCTCGTGTGCTGGTTTTGTTGGCAGAGAGTTGGGGATTTATCCGCCCTTTCCTGTGAGGATGCCCACAAACCAGTTCCTCCTATTGCACAGGGACTTGGGCTCAGATACGGAACATGGCAGGAGGAAGGGGCGCAGCTCTGCAGAACTGAGCCAGAGGGAGGTGCTGCTCGCTGTGGCCTCTCCTCCTTTGCAATGAATCTGCAGCAATCTTGGCTTAAAAATATTTTTAACTACAGCTTTGCCAACACAGTATCTCTTGCTAGTGCTATATTCGGACTTTGTTTATACCCATGACAAAACAGGGGAAGGGTGAGGGGGTAGAAGTCTCTTGCCTGCCTTTGCAGCACAAACATCTGGGTGCCTGCGGCTCCTTTTCCCTGTGAGCTGCCCCATCCTGGCACACAGGCTCCATGCTGGGAGCCCCTGTTTTGGGTCCTGCTGGGCAGCAGGCCAGGACCCTGGGCTGCACTCTGGAGGCTGCCAGGGAATTTTGGCTCCCTCCATTCCCATGGGTTTGTCTTTCCCCCACAAAAGTATAAATAACCCTGCCCGTGACGTTCGTGGTGTTAGGTGAGCGCAGCAGCCCAGCCTTTGGCTGGCTGGCACACGAGCCAGGCTGCGCCCTGGGGTTTGTGACACCCCAGGGCATGAAGTGGTGGGGACCAGCAGCTTGTAGCAGAGGTTTAGGGTGTCCCTGGATGTCTCTGGGTGCTGACCTCCAAGTCCTGGTGGAAGCAGGGTGCTCCTGGCCTTGGTTTGCCGCAGGAAGGTGGTGGAAGCAGTGGGAGACTGTGTGGGGCGTCTCTAACATCCTCGGTATCCTTCCTGTGGGATTTTCCCATTCCCTGTGGTGAGGGCTGTGAAGGTGGCTGACCATAGCGTGCTGGGCAGCAGCTTGACCTCGTGTGAAAATGCAAGCAGCATTTACAAACAGAAGTCAACTCTGATGTGGTTGGCCTTGAACCAAGACCTTTTCTTTAGGAAGGTGCCGTCTGCTGTAGGTCTGCTGGCAGCGAGGTGCCTGTTTGCAGGATAAGCCCTTGGGTGCTCCTGCGGTGACCTCCCAGAGGAGGTGGCCAGGATGGAGCCAAGGCCAAGGTCTGGGCCTGGGAAATACCCCAGGCCGGCGGCAGCTGGGAGCCACATGAGACGTGGCCTCATTGTAGAAAGGGCCTTGGGCAGGTCCTTTTCCTGGGAGAAACCTTTCCTATTTGGGGAAGGAGCAGAAGAGATCTCCTAACTGCCCTTTCTGCTTTGATAGGGGCGATTGGCTGGTGTTAAGGGCTGTAGGAGGAACGCTGGTTTGGTCCCAAGCCCATCACCTGGCCCATGCCACCCCATCATGGACCCCCACCTCACTGCTGGCCCAAGGCTACTGCTTTTGGTCCCTACAGCTCACTTAGTGCTGTGGTTGAGAGTCAGCTGTCCCCTGGGGCACCTCAGCTCTCCTGGCTGCCCTAGGAGCACGTGCTGGTACTGGCAGGACAAGGGGTCCTTTGGCATAGAGCGGTTGAAGGGAGAGGATGGAGCTAATGCTGTATATAGAGAACACGAATTGAGGAGCAAGGGATCTCAGGAGACGCAGCGCGTGAGCAAGCCAGTGCTGCCCTGTGCCCGAAGAGGCCTTGGACACGGCAATGTGGGCCACTGCTGTACCTGGGCTGCTTAGACCCTGAACATCTCAAACCTCTTTGGAGGTGGCACACATCCAAACCTGGATGTCCCCTACAAGGCTTGGAAAGATGTGGGCAAGTTGGGAGGGCAGCCATAAGAGCTGTCTGGAAAGTATCTGGCTGCATCTGATAATGTAGTGAAAAGCCAGATCACAGGGTTTTTTTTGTGTATGTGCTTGCATGCAACTGCAGTGAAGGGGAATTCATAGCACCACAAAGCCAGGCAGTGCTCAGTAAGTGTCATTCACAGTGACAGCTGCTCCACTCTGGAGAGCAAGTGCCACCTCCCGGGCTGCTGGTGTGAGCTAAAACTGCCCGTGGCCAGGGCTGGCCGCACACAGTGCTTCTCCTGCCAGCGCTGCCTCTATAAACTCAGACTGTAACTCTCACACAGCCCCTTATTTAGTGTGTGTGTGTTAGGCTCTCTGGGGCCAGGGCTGCTGCCAGCCACCAACTTCTGCACGCTATAACTCACCCCTGTGGGGGCCGTGTTTAATCCTGCTCATGCTGGGTGCTCAGCTCCTGCTGCTTCCAAGTGCAATGGTTCTTGCTTTTGTGTGAGTCCCTGTGGATGATGGGGACATCCCCTGCTGCCAGTGCCCAGCTGGGCTTCCCCATGGAGAACAAGAGGCAGGAGAAGCTGCAAGGTGCTGGGTCAGGCAGCACGGTGGCGCGATGCCCAAGCTGGCTGGGCTGTGTGAAGGGGAGCATCATCTGTGCTCAGGCAGCCGGAGCGAGGCACTGCTTCCCAAGCCTGGCTACGAGGGGTCCGTCAGGGCTGCCAGGCAGTGCCTTTCCCTCCCGAGAAGTCCCTGCTGGCACTAATGCTGGTGGGGTAGCATTTTTGTTGTCCTTGGAGATCTCAGTCTGGGAGAGTTTTGTCCTCAACCTCAGCCTGCAGAACTAAAATGACAACAGGTTTAAGGTATGGATTCATGTCTCAGTGCAAAGTTGCTTTAGACCTTGGTGTGCAGTATCAGTGCTTGGTGTGTGCAGGTCAGGTGCTCTGGCTACTTCAGTTTAGTTCCTCCCCATGGACACGCAGGCCATGGAAGGGGCTTCACTGGCAGTATCATACAGAGGGGAGGTACTCAGATTTTTGCTCTCTCAGCCAAGAATTGCTGGTGGCAGCACTCTCCTCTCTGAATACTTGGATTTCCAACTGCACAGGAAAGAGTGTGCAGCAGACCGAGGCACCCCCAAGGGGCAGCCAAAGCCGGTCTTGTGTAAATGTTCTGTGGGTAGAGAAGGGGTGACTATGATCCATGCTCTTGTGGAGCGATGTTGGATGGGGAGAGCTCAAGTACTGCCAGGAGGAAAATCCCAGTGTGCAGGTGGGGTGGCAAGGGTGGCTTCCCACCTGCTCCATCACCGCCACATAGGTGCAAGGAGGTGGCACTGAAGCAGAACTCCCTGCTGGCACCTCTGTGAGGAGCTCAATGAGCTCTGTGAGCTCATTGGGTGCTCAGGCTCCCAGTCCTCTGCCTGCCGTCCACAGAGGCACGAGGGTGGGCAGGGAGAGGGGGCTCCTTGGAGCCCTGTGCCCTGTGTGTTCCTTGAGGCTACTACAGAAAGAGACTCTGGGTTTCACTCCAGATGTACAGCAAGAGAATATATTTAACTTAAAAAAAAAGAAAGGAAAAGAAAAGGAGAGAGAAATTCCACAGTATCAAAACACAGCAAGTCACAACCAAGCACTCTGCGGTATGAACAGGCGTACAAATACCCCTGTGTGGCGGCGGGGCACTCCAGCGTGGAAGGCATGCGGAGGCTGCGGCCACAGGGCGGGTGGCTCCACTCCTGCACGGGGAGGAGGCGGCAGGTGGGCCCGGAGCCTCCTGCGCCAGGGTGGAGGGTCCAGCGCCGCCGAGCAGAGTCAGACCCAGGGACAGTGGGGCTCCAGCCGTGGCTGGGACCCTCTCCCTGCTTGCAGGGTGCTCCTGTGGGTAGCACATGTGGAGGGAGGAGGGATGGGAATGCCGAGTTCCAGTTTGGGAAATAACTAGCTGCACTACCTGAAAGCATGTGGGGCAAGTGTATGTGCTGGCTCGAATATATGTGTAGGGGTGTGTAGGCATTCATAGTACCCCGCCCCGAAACATCTAGGAGGCAACGTGTGCTCAACCACCACAGCGAGCGCTGGCAGATGGCAAAGGGAGGGCAGGGGCTGTCTTCTGTAGCACCTTTTCCATGGTAAATACAGGCTTGGCAGCACTGACAGATTCAGAAAGATTTTAACGGGTGCTACCCTGAAATGGTTTAACTGACCCAGAATGAAACTATTTTGGATTTACAACAAATTCCATAAATGCATTCGGTTTTGTTCTTATCTGGCTTTGTTTTCCAACAAATAGTACATCACCCCTTTCAGCCTGGCTAGGTTCAAGTACCAAGAAACGATTTCATTCAAGCCCTTTTAGAGAGACCTTGTTTTCATAAGGAGGAGAGAGCCCCAGAACATACTTTGTTGCTAGCTGATGGTGGTGAAACAATTGTATTTATTCTTCACTGCCTACTATCACTTCTTAGTTGTAAAATTGCACCTAAAACATCTATATTTATAGAGTGAAAGATGATACTGAATTAGCCTGGTGCCATGCACATGAGACCAGATCCAGAGCTGGATGTATGCAGGGATCAATGAAGGACATAGTCGCAGTCTTTTGCCGTTTGCTGCACCAAAACAGTGCACGCAGGCAGCACTCAGCGAGCGAGGGGGCGGTGTGGTGGGAGCGCTGGGGACTCATGATCTCCGTCACTCTGCAGAGCCTGAGCGAGGGGGAACTGTGATCTCCATCTCTCTGCAGAGCCTGGGCGAGGGGGAACCGCGATCTCTGTCGCTCTGTGGAGCCTGGGCATGTGCCGGGGCAGGAGGCCGCAGGACGAGGCCCCTGGACTCCCAAGGCCAGCAAGAGAGAGACGGGGTCCGTGCTGGGTGCCCGCATCCTGGGGGAGGCAGCCTCCCTCTCCAGGAAGAGGCATGAAAGCAGCGGGGGATTAATTTGGCCCTAAAAAAAAAAAAAAAAAAAAAGGAAAAAAAATTTCACTGAAGAAGACTCTATTAGTCCTTTGCATGCAATTTTCCTATGTGGTCCTTCTCCTTGGTGCACAAGTCTCAGGCCTGATGCGTCTTTGTTGCTCTGATTACTGCAGCAAGGTGGCTCTGAGGAACATGCAGCTCTTCTTGCTCCCTGCTAGCCAGCCGCCCTACAAAGTCGTTCCTGTCCTAAAGCACTGAGCAGGAATCTGTCTACTGCTAATTAAAATCAATTAAGTAAACCATGGGGGCAGGCAGAAATATGGCCCTCTGTTCCACGCATCCCTCGAAAAGGTTTCAGCGCTTTCCAAGCAGCAGGTTGGCTGCTTTTTCCCTCTCACCAGTTTGAGGGATAGGTCGAAAATGAAGCACAAAGATTAATTCTTACAGAGGCAAACATAAAAGTACATCACACATCGTGCCTCTGTTTGGCACCATGTGTAGCATTGCTCATTCCAGACTCACTAATGCAATAAACATGGCCAATACTGTTGTAAATTAAACAGCAGTCTTAAGCCTGTGGAGTTCAGCATTTCCATAGGAGCTCTCCATGGCTACACCGATTTTCCGTCTTCACCTGAGCACACAGACAGGCAATGCCAAATGTCTGCTGAAAGTAAGCCAGCAAAACCTTAGTGATGCTGACAAAGTGCTAAATCCTCTGCCTTTTTTCGTTCCCAAGAGACTTTTCAAGGGCTTTAGGTCCCTGTCCTGTCAGGAAAGCTTCCCAGAGGACTCAGGTATCTGATGCAGAGATCCAGTGTCTAACAGTGGACACCTCAGGAGAAAAGGATTTTGGCAATTTAATGTCCTGTGACAGCACCAGCCTATTCAGCCCTTTCAAAGCAGTGGCTTCCTGCTCTGCCTGGCAGCTAAGTGTCTAAAAGCCCTAACATCCACTTTCACAGGCTCCCGAACAAGTTGTTCCTAAGCTCGCTTGGTCACCAGGTGGCTGCTCCTGCTCAGTGGAAGTAACCAGAAATATGTCAACTTGTTGAGCACCATCCTGCATTCCTTGGGGTAATGGCTGGGGCATGAGGAGCTCATGCCCTGGCTTTAATGCAGGTGTCAGATGACTCACGGGTATCATCGCTTCTAGTGTAATATGCCACTGATTAACTGGGAGGTGACATCTACGTGCTCCTCTGCTGCCAAGCTAGGTAGCCACATCTCTGTCCTGCTCCACGTATTGCCGGGATATTCTTGCACAGAATACTGTGTGGCTTCTCTGAAGCCCTTCTGGCACCGACATAGCAAGAAGCACCAACTGGCACCTGTCTTCCAAACAAACCCCCCTTTACTGATGCCTGTGTCTGGTTTGTATCTGTCTCAAAGCTGGAGTTTTTCATCGTTTTTCCTCTGGAATTAACAATGCAAAACTACCCGTCTGTACCATGTTATGAACTTTGCTCCACAGACACCAGAGATGGGTGTTCAGAGAAGCTCGTGCATTTCTGCCTGCGTCTTGTTGAGCCCGTTGGGTTGGATGTGCAATACTGAAAGGGCAGCTCATATCTGCACGTGCATGGAATGAATCTATGCAGACTACAGCAGCCTAGCTGAAGTCTGGGCTCAACAGAGGTATGAACACACAGAGCGAGTTGTCTGGGTTACAAATGTGCACCCTATATGGTCTCTTTTGCCCTTCCTTAGGCTGCTGAGATGGGCTGAAGCGCTGGAGCCAGCAGCCAGTGCTTCCTGCTCCTCTCCACACAGGCTGCAAAACCCTGGCATTGCACCCACGCACTGGAAGCGGGGGAGAAAACAAACATCTTCACCAACTCTGATGTCCTCTTTGGGTCAACTTGCCTGTTCTGACAGGTCCCGTCCCGTCCCCAAGTTATTAGGGACAGAATAAGGGCTGTGAATTACCCTTAGTCCTGAGGAGGGACTTTGGGATGAGATGTCTGGTGTGACCTTTGTGTCTCTTTTCTGCTGTGTGGGCCGCTGGACTGTTTTCATTTATCGGGACTTTGGATTTGACCAAAACCACATGCTGTGAGTGTATAGGGAAGCAAATGTACAGGCTGGGCAGGTGCCCTCGAGAGAGCACATGGGGGCAGTGTGTGGGCTCAGAAACAAGTACTCAGAACGGAGCCACAGCATTGCAGGCACTTACCCAAGGACACGGCCAGGAGACACCACCGCGACGGGCTCCGCATCTGAAGTGCAGCGATGCTGCCAACAAGTCTCTTGCCTGGGGAGAAGTCTTGTCGTTTTTCTACTTCCCCAAACCATGTGTTTTAATGCGGGAAGCATGGAGTGCGCAACGCATAGAGGAGGCCGGGTGTTCGCTCCAAGGGGTTCCAGGAGGCCTGGGCGGGTGGTGGCTCCAGCAGCTCGAGGCAGGAGCAGTCTGAGTCTCAGTAGCATTAAAATGCGGGTTACAGCAAGCAAATTTCTTAAGACATCTGCAACAACAGAGCTTCGCTGGGCATCATAATTACGTGCACAGTGGAGGGGGCTGCAACAGGTCCCTCTGCTACCGCAAAGCAGTCAGGAAGGGGCTCTCTGGTGGAAGAAAAGTGCCACTCGTTGGCTTTTACATACTGTACATGTGTCTATTAATAACTCCTTGTCATTTGATGTTCGCAGCTGCTTTCCTTTAAGGGCAGGCTCGAAAGGAGACTGAATGTCTTGGGCTGCGTCCCGCGGGGAGCAGGGAGCCTGCCTCCCTGGTGCAGGCGCCTCCTTGGCCCGCGGCAGCCCCGGTGCCAGCGCTAGGCCACGGTGCGCACCCCTCGTCGCTGCCGCCGCACGGTGTCAGTGCACATCTCCGTCGGCCGTTCTGCACCTCCGCTCTGCTGCATGGGCACGTGAACCGGCATTGTGTAAAAGCAAAAAAAAACAAAAAGAAAAAAAAGGAAAAAGGGTAATGAAAAGGTCCATGGCCCCGAGCTGCCCCGGGAAATGTCTCGCCACGTGTCTCGGAGCATGCTTGTCCCGGCCGCTACAGCTGCTGCGGGATCCCCTGCTCCTTGTAGCCTGTGAGGAGGAGGGCAAGGGAAGAAGATTAGTGCCGGCACTGGCCCCTGCCAGCTTCCTCTTCCTGGGATGGCCCTGGCGCAGCCACAGACTGGGATGGCCCCCAGGATGCTGGTGCTCCTGCCACCACAGACAGCCATGTCCCCTGGTCCCCCAGGTGCAAGAGACTGAGTTTCCTGCCTCTTCTCACCCCCCCAAAACACCCACCAACCTGTCCTTACCTGTACTGCTTGTAATGGCGAAGCTCTTTCAACTAGAAAAGTTTCAAAAATCCAGGCTTTTATTGCCCTCCTCTGTTTGAATTATGTATGTGGACTGTCAGCTTTATGTTTTGAATTTCAAATATTAGTGCAGGGTCTGCAACTTGAAAGAACACTTAAATCTTTCTCCTGGTGTGAGTAAATTTCTTCTTAGCTCTCATGCAAGACTCCTGTCTCTTAGTGAAGCTGAGCGCAAAATACCAGCAAGTGCCACAACCTCTATCTTTGAGGGACTCTGCTGAACTAAGAAGTGACTCTAGCAAATGAACTTCCCTGTATGCTGCACAAATCCACCCAACATCCAACCTGGAGCTGCTGTTAACCTAGCAGAGGGAGCAGCGGACAGGACTGGCCACACTCACCGATCATGCTGCACTGCACTGCTTTCCTTACCAGGCAGCTGAGCAGAAAGACTCTCATCTCTTCCAAATAGCATTTTCTAGGTGGAAATATGATGATTTCTTACACATTTATGCTCCAGCTATGAGTCAATTCTGAAGGCAAGATGAGCTAGTGGGAAAAGCTTAATGGTTATGGGCTTATGGGTTCATAAGTTTAGCTGGCTTAGGGAAAGGGAACGGGCAAAAATCAAAGTGGATGAGGGAGCTGGGGCCCACTGTGACTTCTCAGCTCAAGTCAGCCGACAAGGCTGCGCTTGCCACAGCTGGCTCTTGAGGCCATACCTAAATTAAAATATAACAGAGATTCTTTCACAGACCTGCACATTGGTGTTGAAGCTGGCTGGAAGCCAGCTGCAGTAGCCGAGCTGCTTTCTCTCTGCGTGACCCAGGTAAGCCAAAAGATGACCTGCTCTACACTGAACTTATAGAAATACTTGAGACATTTATTTTATTAGGTAGGCTATATATGAAAACAGTTATTGCATTTCTCGTATAGGAAGAACTACTGTGAAATAAAGCACATTTCCATCAGTAAGGCTGCAGAGCAGCAGAGTGAAGCAAGGTTTTGTAGGGCGAGGTTTTGCTCACAGCACAGCTCAGCAGGAGCCTTCGCTGGGATGGCCGTGGTAGAGGTGCAGACACAGACACACACACGTACATGTACACAGGCGGACTCGGATGGAGACGGGTGACGAAGGCCAAACGAACCTCAGCTCTGCAGCCGGAGCCGGGCACCGGCTTTCCGTGGGAACTGGCTGCGTAACCAGCCAGCGTCTCGCCACTGGATGTTAGGAGGAGGATTAGGAGAAACAGAAACAAACTTACCTTGTGAAACTTTGATGGTGAACAAAAGGAGGCAAAGGAACATGGAAGAAAGAGAGAGGGAGAAATGTAACTGTAGACGATTTATCCGAAACACATAAAGAACCAGAAAAGAATGAGTAAATTGAGGCTGCAGAGTAAACAGAGAACATCTGCTCTACAATTCAACACTCATGCCAGAGCTAAACATTGACAATGCTTTATTTATTTTAAATGCTTACATTTGAAGTGGATGGTTTCATTCAGGGCACTTGTTTAGAGAGGATGGGGGAATCCTCATCTGCTTTTCAGGAGCTGAGCCAAACAGCCTGGACTAACACCTTGCAGCCCAAGAGACACTCTGACAAGCACTTTCCTTGCTGACATGGCTCTTTCATGGGTCTTATTTAAGGGAAAGTGCCAGGGGAGGGCAGCAAACATGACATTACAGCAAGTGACATGGTGGGTAGCATGTCACAACACGCTGAGTGCTAGGAAAACTCAACACCTGACCATTGCTTGCCAGTCCTGCTGCCAGGTTTGCTGGCATCCCCAGGATGATGCACAACTGCTCCTGCCCCAGGCTGGCTGCAATCCCTGGCTGTCATTAACCACTGGAAAATGTCTTAAGACCCTTATCCCACAGCAGAAAAGTTATTTCAAATACTATCTTTTGGCACAGTTAGAGAACAGCTCTATTGGGATTAAAAAAAGAATAGCAGGTCTCTCTGTGTCCCAAGCCACCCTGCAGACCCATGGCTGCAAGCCCTGGCTGCAGCAGGGTGCTGGTGCTGACGCCTTCACTCTTGCACTGGCACCGGGGCCGCAGACCGAGTTGGAGCTGCCTTCCAGCACCACTCTTGGTTTCTTGGCTACGCTCCTCAGAGGCAAAACAGCTCCTAAGCAAAGAGTTCCTGGGTTCCGTCCTCTGCGCCACCTCCGCATGACATTATTATATTGATTACTGGGCTATTTCTGTCAAGAGAGAGCAAAAAATCTTTTACAACAAGGCTCTGGCCAGTCGGGGCGCTTCTGAAAGGCCAGTTTCTCCACGCTCAGTCTGCACAGGGCTCATTTTAGCTCGCAGAGCTGTGTGCTGAGTGGGCTGGAGCAGGACATGCCTTTCCCAGAGGGCAACTTGCCGGGAAAGCCTCATTTTCCAGTTTGCCTTGGCTGGCTACCAGCGCGCCCGGTTAGCTCCGCTCTGCCTCAGCCCCGCAACGTGCCCTTGCCAGGACTGCAGGGGCGTCACAGGGTGCCGTGCAGCACCCTCAAAGAAGCCGGGGCTTCAGAGCCAGGGCCCGAGGCAGCAGTGTGGGGCGGGTGAGAAAGAACGAGCTCCCTTTTGCCAAAGAATAAAGTGCTTCTTTTCCATCTGCCTTTGCTTTTAGACCGCGGGTGAAACCAAGACCTGCTTCAAAAGCCATATGGCTGGTTAAAGACGATATCTCCTCAGCGTCTAATGGGGCCACCTGGTAATTCATTTAAATCAGCAAAGACATCGTGAAAATGTCCTGTGCAATTGAACTGCCAAAGGCAATTTAGCATGACAGAAAAACGGCATTCAGCTAATTTGCCTTCTGGGATAGCCCCTGCTGAAGGACACCTGAAGGTGTCTCCTGTGACCTGAAGGTCACTCCATCCCCTCATCCACTCCTGGCAGATGTGGGTCCACCTGCTTGTGAGCTCCTCGGTGACAGACAGGCCGCATCCAGCTGGACAAGCTCTTCTTTGACCTTACTGGCAGAAAATAGGTCCTGATTTCCACACAGATCTTCCTCGCTGCTGTTTAAATCTGTCTTTCTGAGGCTGAACCTCAGGTTGCTGCTGCCCTCTGCCCTGCGCACTAGCCTGCTTGTCCTCCACGTCGCCTGCTGGGCCCATCCAAGCTGCCCGCATGAAATAAGGTCTTGAGACTGGACAGACATCTAGCTGCAGCCTTACAAGTGCTGAGGGAGGGTGAAAGTATTCATCTATATTTTACAGGCTCTGCTCCCGCTTGTACCTCCCTCTATGATGTTTCTTTCTCCACAACAACATCGTCTCGTACACTCATGTTCAGCTTGTGATTCACTATAGCCCTCAGATCCTTCTCCGATAAACAAGTTGCTCCTTAGCTTGTATTTATGCAGTTGATCAATCCTTCCTTAATATCTTGGACCTGTGCTGATGCCACAACATTTTATTTGTTTCAGACTATTTCTTTGACTCGCCAGGATGCTGTCTAGGTCCCAGTCCTGTCTCACTGTACCTGTGTCCTTCCAGCTGCCTGCTGCCTGCATGTTGGCTAAGTTTGTTCTCTTGTCCATCACCCAAGCCACAAATGAAGCTCCTGAAGGGACCTTTCAAAACACCTTTCTTTACATCCTCTACATTGGAGAATGAATTACGGACCATGCATTCAGAAGACAGTTCCCAAATGAGTTTTCACCTAGGCGCTGTCTCCCTGGCCAGCTTACAGGAATGCTCTGAAAGACAGTGTCAGAGGCTGAAAGTTGAGATGTTCGTGTAATGAGTTGCCTCTAGTTAAAAAATTAATTTCCCTGCTCTAGAGAGGAATTAGACCAGTTTGACAGGGCTTGTCTTTGACAAATGCAGGTTGACTGTTATTTTCTTTCTTTGTATTCCCTAAATGCATGCAAGTCATTTGTTTGATTACTTGTTCCGGGAATGGAAGCATAGCTGATTGGCCTATAACTCTTCTCATTTCTCCCCTCATTAAAGAGAGGCAGTGTGACATTACCCTCCAAGCGCTCCTAGGGAAACAGGCTCCTGCAGAGCTCTCCTTTTAACGGCTGAGCACTAGGGAGCGTGAGGAAGTGAAAATCGCAACCAGCCTCCCCAACACCTCCCCAGCTCTCTACGGACTGGTATATGGGTGCGTGCTTCAGCACACAGTGCTGTCCTGCACCAGGGGCATCGGCCCTGGCTCCAAGTGCCAAGGAGGAGCAGCCTGGCACTGGCTGCGGATGCCTTCCTGGTCGTCTCTGCACTGCTGGCCACGGCTCTCGCTCCTCCTGCAGCCCCTATCGCCCATCACCACCACGACTGCACAGCATGAACAGGCCATGGTTTGGTCATTCCTGTCTCTCATCTGCCTACCCAAATGCAGCTCCCCATTTGGCAGAGGCACTTAAGGGTTTCTGCCCCTTGCACAGACGCAGTTAATTTGTGCGCAAAGAAGCACAAGCCAAACCAAACATCTGGGACTGAAATGTCTCATTTCTGGTGCTTGAGAAGTTGTTGCATTTTTAAATGACTCAGTTATTCTTCCTAAATGTGAAAACAAAACATGAAAACAAAATGTTTCATGTCAGGCCTGGCAGGGTGTTTGATCCAGCTGGGAGCAATTGATCACTTGTGGGGTTTCTTTTGTTTGAAAAATGAGTTTTTCATTTGTTCTCTTATCAACCAAGAGCTGACTTTTCAACCATTCTTTTTTTCTGCACTGTGAGTAAACTTAAAAATTAGCTATTTGCACGGCTGCAGAGGCAGCAGCGGATTCTCCAAGGCTGCACCTTGCCATGCTCCATGGGGCTGGTTAACGCAGTGCGTTGGCTACTCCACTCCTCTCCAGGCTTAGCAGAGGGTGACATTGCAGGGACCTCACTGTCTCAGTGCCACCCACCCAAACCAAGCCCAACGGCAGGTGCAGAATTCCCCAGATGGGGGAATTACTGAGAGCCTGGTGGGAACCAGCCCTTTGGGCACAGGAGCAGCATGCACATGTGCAGGGGCAAAAGCACAGGTACAGGGTCACAGGCAAACTGCACAACAGAACCCCCAGACATGCTCGCTGCGCTGGGGTTCACCCTCCTCTCTGCCGGGGCCCTAGGCGGGCTCAGATTGGAGCAGACATCCGGGGAGAGGCTTTAGCCAGAGGGTTTGGCAGCTGAAAACGTTCCCTGCTTTTCTGCTGCTTTCTCCAGTTTCACCCATTAATTCTCTAGATGAGTGTCTGCAATTTCCTGAGTGCCTCTCTGCTGCCTTGGCTTGCAGCCACCAATGTCCCCAGCAGTGATGGCCAAGTTGAAGCTCTTCAGAGAAAAAGACAGGAGCTCCTGGTACGTTACTCAAGAGAAGACCTTGATTTGGGACATGCTTCTCCCGTTGGTTTGGAGGGTCTTGGACCTCCTCACACTGGGGCAAATCCCACCTGGAAGCTGATATGGCCTCGAGGGGGCGCTCAGCACCTCGATGGGCCTCTCCTGGCCTGGGAAGTGAGAGGAACCCATTGCTTTTATCCTCTGCTGCATGATGCAGGCAAAACAAGCTGCTGGAGCCAGGGAAATTCAGGCAATTTGGAAGCTCACTGAAATCAAGGCTCACATGGCAAAAATTTGTTTGTCGTTGATATTAATGGAACCAAGGCATGCATATCACTTTGCTGCATCTCAGAGTACACTACGGATACAATAATTTTGTCATTAGCTGAAACATGATGGGGAAACTTACAGAAGCAGAACTAAGTTTTAACTGCCTGAAAAAGTGCTTTTTCAGATTAACTGACTGCAGGAGCAGTTGTTTCAACTTTTCTCAAAGCTTCATTTTGCAGTAGTAAAAGTCTTTAGCAGATGGCGTTATGGGGCTTGGATTTTAGATTGGCAATGCCAAGATCACACAAAGTGAACTAAGTGGGTGACCTAAAAGGTGTATGTTTAAAGAGAGTTTCCTCTCTTCTTCTCCCAGGCTATGGTTTTAGTCCCCTGAAAAAGGGCAGGGGATCTCCTTCTAGGGAGGACTTTCAGACAAGCTGAACTGTCCTGCTTAGTCTAATCAAAGTCAAATCCTGAATGAAGTTGTAGCCAAGAATGTTCTGTGGATGAATGGATCCTGGGCAGGACAGAGGAGGCAGGAGAGCCCAGGGCTTCCCTGCAGGCGGGTGCCGGGATGCACGTGAGCAGAGCAGCTACCACACAGGAAGGCCTGGCTGGAGCTCACGAGGCACTGCCGTCACCAGGGCGAAAAGACAGAGGGCAGCGATCATCATCTGGGCTGCCACTGCTGCGGGGAGAGGTTTCACCCCTTCCTGGTCTTCTAATTCACAAAAGGGGAAATGAAGCTCCCAACCTGAGCAGTGGGATGGGAGATTCCACCCGATGGGTCGCAGGGCATCCGGGTACATGCAGCCCCTGCCTCCTTCCGGCAACCTGTGGCCTTCAACCCTGCTACGTTTTGCAGCGCCTCCAGAGCAGCTCACAGAGGTTTAGCTGCGTCCTAGCAGCATGGACAAGGGAAGTTGGGGCAGGGAAGGCGAGCGCACTGTACTTACTTGCAAGAATGACCATGTCCATCCCCCAAAATATACTCATAATCCAGCCAACCATCACGATTGCTGTAAGGATCTGAATGAGCGCAGCGGCGATGTTCAGCCAGAAGACACAACACATGTGCCTGTCAGGGAGGTCGGTCCGGGCGCCGCACAGCACGGTGAAAGCTGATACAAATGTCCCTATGGAGAGAGCAGCAATAAAACACCCAGTGAAAGCTGTGGCTTTGTGCCAGGTGCCTTCTTTTAGATCCACTTTTCATAGCAACTTCTCCAGCTCCCGCTGCAAAGCTGAAAGCCTGGAAACACTCCACAGGAGGCATGCACAGAGCGCAGGATGCGCCGAGGCCTCTGTGTGCAGACACCCGACACTGAATCTGGAGTCTCAACACTGCAAGGGCCCCCAGCTCCCCGCACTGCATCACAGATGCTGCACGAGGTCTCCTGCCTTGCCTAGTCCCAAGAGTGTGAAGAAATTCTACACTCCTGAATGAAAAATGACTGTAGTAAACTGGCATATATGGGAACAACAGTCAAATCCCAAATCAATAGGAATTAAGTTGTAGCCCAGAAAGTTCCAAGCAACCTTTAGCAACTGTGCCTTACATTCCCAAAAAAAGATAAATACATTTGCTGTTATGGACTACTCAGAGAGGGACCTCACCACCAGCAGGGTCAATCTCATCTTCCTAGACGTCAACCCTGGTGTTCCCCTTTCATGAGACAGAGATGGACACATGGAGGCACAAGCACCTCTAACTCAACCACGCTACTAACTACTGCAGTTACTCTGATATATCAGGTTAGAAACCAGGATAGAAAACCAAGACAGAAAAAGGCTCTTCAGATTTCTGCCCCTACCCAACAGGGTTGGTGGTTGGCACCCGCAACTGTTCATTCACTGTAGAAAGCCGGTGTGGGCCTTTCTGATGCCTCCTGGCCCCCTGTCCAAGATGAGGAGCATATTTACTCCATCGAAGAATTAAAGGAGAAAATCCTAGAGAGAATTAGTAACATTAGAGGCCCTGCTAGGTCCTTGATACGTCTCTATGAAAACAGTCTGTTACTATTCACAAATATTGCTCTAGAAAGAGCACAGGCAAAAAGCAGGGTGCTAATGAGGTGCACCAGCTTCACAGCTTGTCATGGTCAAAGGAATGAGCCTCATTTCTGACAGACACAAAGGCCCTGTTGAACACAGGGCCAGAGCAAGTCCCTCCATCTGGCTGAAGGTGGGGAGGGGGCACTCGAATCAATGGCTTCCCCACAGGGAAGGAGGAGGAAGAGTGGGAAGGGGGAAATATCACCTTGCCAGTGGCTGCAGGGGACAGGCCACCGATCACTGTCCCCACTGCAGCCTCCCCATCAGCGGGTCGCAGCCAGCAAGCAGAAACACCAGGGAGTGCTGTCTACAGCCTATTTTTAGTCTCCCCATCTTCTTGCCGCCTTCAAACCCAGCCTCTTCCTAACACTCCCCCCAACTCCCGGAACACCACGTCTCCTCCCGCCGCTGCCGGGGCCGTTCCAGCCTCCCACAAGCCGCAGCAGTACAGCGGGTGGGCAGCGCTGCGGAGCAGCCCTGGCAGGGCCGCACAGCAATCACAGAGCCTGTCGTTCCTTGGAAATCAATGCCCGTATTTGTCAGGAAAACGAAAATCGTTCCCTCTTGGCTTACCTTTATTCCTCACAATACAGAAAGGTCGTAATGAGCAAAAACCCTTAAGATATAGCTTCAAATCCTTCCAGTGCAGCTTCTAAGGGTTTTACATCAGTGGAGTGAGGTGCAGAATTAGCTAATTAATCCTCTAAACTCCACAGTGACTGAACTAATGTCTAGTCCCATTCAAAAGGTAATAAAGCAAGTAAAAAAGTTAAGTGTTCACGTCTGGCTAGAGAACTGATACTGAGGCTAGGATTATAGTTTGGATTCTTGGCTTCCAGTTACATGCTTAGGCCACTTTCCTCCGTATGGAAGCCAATATAATTAGTTAATGTTTTGTGAGGCTGTTGGCATTTTTTAAAAACAAGAATTGAGATACATCAGAAGATATAAAGTTGGAACATTTTTCTTCCAGTCAACATAACTTTCTTCTAGACCAGAATTACTTTGTCTACATCACACCAAAACTAGAGAAAATGCCCTTCTCCAATCCTGGCTGCACTTTAAAATGTTAAGTAGAAGAAAGAGCCATAAATATATTACTCAAGGTACTCAAGGTGCAGGATTTCCCCTTAAGAATCTAGCTGAGGTACGTGTTTCCAAATACAGAAAAGTTTATGTCCGGGAGCACATACTCAGAGAGAAGGAATCTGGATCTGTCGATACCGTCTGACTGCATCACAGTTGGGACATCAAACCATTTAGCTTCATGATCGGTATTTAAATATTTAGGTACCTATATCATATATATTATAAACTTGATAAACAAATTACAACTGGGATTATGCTTGTTCAGTTATATCAGCTGTCCAAAAAGATATCAGAACATGACCCACAAACTGCTAACACTGGAAGCAAATGCAAACTGAAAGTCCTGAGAGCCCTGCCAACATGCCAAGAGATAAATACTCTCAAAAATACGAAGTGTTTCTTGAATCTTCCTAAGAAAAACATGACTAAAACCCAGTGGAATCTGTATTATTCTAAACCATGAATACATAGCACAATTCTAATTCTCTGTTCAGCTTTGAGTAGGAGCTTATTCCACTGGCAGTCAGCCCTAGCTGACTTATCCCACAGGCAGGTAACACCAGTACTGCTCAAAAACTGCGGTGGTCGGTACGGGTTACAGAATAAGACACAGAGTTAAAAATGAGCAGCTGACAGGTTAAGAGGTAAGAGGAGAAAAGTCTGCAATGTACATGGGGAATATTCACCACAGCAGAAGAAGGCAGAACCTCTGGGTTGCTGGAGTATGGAGTAGTTCAGCTGCTGGAAATGAAGGGGCCATGTTACCCTGGGGACAGTGAAGGGAGATACAGATGAGCTTTTTTGCCCTTCCTCACCTTTCTGTTCTATTCTCTCACTTTTTTTTTTTATGTGAAGTCCTCTCTCCAATATGCTCTGCTGCCTGTGTGCTGGTAACCGTGCAGTTATGGTTGACCCCAGATATAACCTGCTAGTTCCTGGTTTTGCACATTCTGAAATAGTGCAAGAGAAATGGCTTTTTGCTTTTTTGGATGGGAGTCCAACTCTTAGAGGAAAAACGCAATTCAGAGGGGGCTCTCCTGGCTTACTATGGCCGGAGCACCTCAGTGGGGGTGGAGGAAGATGTGAGATAAAGCCCGAGGCCTGTGCTGAGCACCATTTCTTTGCCATGTGTTATTTGATCGCTGTAGTCACTACATTTTGGGATGCCTCCAGCTATGTGTGAGAAGCATTTATCTCCTGCTTTTACAAGAAAGTCTCTCCTGGACGCTGCTGCAGCAATGAAGTGTGGAACCTGGCAAGTGTTGTGCAGAGGACCCGGCTGCTGAGCAAACGCTGTACCTTCCCACAAAGAGCGTGTGGGAGCCCAGTCACACAGACTGAGGTGCAAACCGCGGGATGCAGTGCCAGTGGCCAACCTAGTGCTTCCCAGGGACTTTCAAAGCTCCACAACAGAAAGTTTCTCTGCTGCAAGGAAATCCTGTCTGACAAGCTGCCCTGTTGCAGGTGGAGGAATGGCAGAAACCAAAATTACGATAACAAGGGCAGCATGTACCGCTGCCGGTCACACCTACACAGGCATGAAGAGGAAGCCAGGAAGCTACAGAGGGTCTCCTGTAGTTCCTGGGAGTAAATAAGAGAGCAGGATGGTGATTCTTTGCCTGCTTTCAAAGGGAAGGGTGGAACCATGTTGTGGCCTAGAAGCTGGGTGAGGCTGCAGGAAGCCAAAGCTACAGGAAAGGCCAGGCAAAGAGGGGAGGAAGAGGGTATGGGAACTTGGGGTGTTTCGGGGGGCATCGAAGGATGTAGGAGTGGTGCTGGGAGAAGCAATTAGGGCAGTATTATGGGAATGAGAGATACCTTTGTGGCTTGCTTGTGTCAGAGGAGTACTCTATGTGGGGTATCTCATGTGCTTTTTGAGTTTTGAAGGTAAAATATGTATTAGCTGTTAAACAGTGCTGGCAGTGGGTTATGTGGATATGTGAAAATTTGTGCAGTGTGATGGTAAAACTGTGTGAGCAACCAAAACAAAATACTGGAGAAAGGGTAATAAGGACTGCACTTGATTCCTTGGTATTGTAGTACATGGGTTATCTACTGATTCAGTTTTCTGTGACCTGAATTCCTTGTTAAACTCTAATTTGAGCTATAAAAACCTATTTTTGCAGTTGTGGAAGCCTCTTTTAGACCTTGGTATTAGTTGAAATGCTAAACTATAGTGCTTTGGGTTATGATGAGGGGAAAAAGAGCTACTAAAATGTGCTCAAAATGGTCTACAGCAGCGTCTTTCAACACATACACCATTCCCTCAGCTCAGGCAGGGGAGACCTGCGCTGCAGAGAAGATGCTATTAACAACACAATAAAATGAAACTGCTCAGCATTAGGGCTTGGGTGCCTCTCAGCAGGAGTGTCTGCTTCTCTGCTCCAGCAGACACAAAGTAAAGCCTGGGGCAGCCTCGAGGCCAGGGCCAGTGCCCGCCACCACCTCCACTTTCCACCCTGCTGGAGCTCATTAGGAATTAGGCTGCATCAAAGACAAGTTGCCAGTGCAGGTGCATTACCTAGACCTGCTTAGATAAGCATGCTTTCTTAGTGCAGCTCTCCTAGCAGGAGAGTATAATTCAGGAAGACAGTTGATGTACTGTTTGTGTGCAAACTACAGTAGCTTTTGCAGCTTGCAAGTGCAGAGGCTCATGCCAGGACTGCCAAGCAGCTCTACCATGCCCCAAGCACCCCCAGCTCTTTTTTCTTTTCTTTTTCCTGTGGGCTCCGCCAAGAGTTGTAATTGCAGGCAAAAGGTGCACATAGTAGTGACTCGCACTCTAGTCAGCAGCAAAAGCCTGGGTTTGGTGGGCTGGAGGGCCTCCTCCTGTGGGAGCCGATGTGGCCACATGTGTTCATAAAATGTGTGCCCTTCCATGTGTACATAAAGTGCCACTGCCTTTGCATGGAAAACCAGTTTCTTCATACTTCATATTTTGGAAAAAGTTAAATATTCTGAGGGCAAAAAATGTAACCTTTCACCACAAACTTCCAAATACAGACTGCAGAAAACTTTCACAAACCTCCGGACTAAAAATATGCAACAGAAATCTTAAATTGTTTGAGGGGGACTGCATGAAGAGTTACTGCATGAAGACTTACTTACTCCAGCTTGAACCATACACAGAGCCATCAGTGTTATTTCTATGTTGCAGCTCTGTAGTGCTTTCAACACTTGAAAGCCACTGTCCCTAACCAGTTAGATCTCAGTACAATTTGTCCCCCTGCCAGATGTTTCATAATCATTTTTTCCAATCCACTACTGCATGACAGCCTATGGCTTAATTCTGTTGACTTGGTGCTTAAAATTAAGCATGTCCTTGAAGTACTTCAAGCTTGGAGCACTCTTGCTGAGCTGTGAAGCGCAGCTCCAGCTGTGCAATAGTATCCTTGGTGACAGAGACCTGTGGGCTTCTTCCAGAACCCTCCATGAGTTTTCCTGTTGTTACACCTGCCTGATACCCACACTGATTCCCTTGCCCCTGCCTTAAATAAAGATGTGGTCCTAGAACTACCACAGGTATTTTGTGCCATACTTTCCAACTGTTTGAACAGTTAGAGAGAATGTATGACTTCCTGAAAGTAAAGAAAAAGCTTTATTATGCAGAAGCTTAGAAGCAGGAGATGGAAAACGTTTAGCAGCTTCTCCCCACTTATGTTCCCCCTGCCAGTGATGCAGGGGCACCAGCCCGTGTGCCTGCCCAGCTCCCCAAGTGTGAGGGGACTTTCCCTCTCCCCTAGCAGGAGGTCGTGTCCAAATGACAGAAACAAAGGGCAGGGAACAACTTTTTTCTAAAACCATCTCACATTCAGACTACAATCTTAATTCACAAACACCTCCAGAAATTAGTTTTTGCCTCCTGTTTCCTTCCTGTATATGTAGAAATAATTGCATTCTATGCTACTGAAACAATTTGGATGTGGCTTTTCATCCAAGCCTTGCAAATTGGAAGCTTTGAGAGCAATGCCTCTCGACAGTACCTCTCCTTACTTCAGAGCAGCCATGAAAGTTGGAGGTGAAGAAACTTTTTGGTGTTCTGGCACCTCCAGCTCCTACAGGGCTCTGGAAATAAGAGCTATGTAACTCTGGAAAATAAGAAAAATGCAGTGAGTTCTCCAAAGCTTTCAGAAAGATTCTACTCAATTACACAGTGTTGGATCATGTGTACTAGGGAAAGCTTTCCTGTTGCACACAAAGCAGAAGGCAGACCTGCGTGGTGGGCCAACCTCAACTTTTACCAGGAGGAGCCAAGTGTTACTTCTCAAAACTAGTGCTTTCCTGTGTGAAGCCAGAGCAAAAGCCTCTGCCTCCCTTTGCACGAGTTAGGTAAGTGCTGGTGGTGCCCATGAGAGGCTGCTCTGGTTCAGCAGAAGGAAAGCAGCAGGCCAAAGGTAAAGGACCAACTCTGCTGCTCTCTCCCAGTTTGTGTTCAGCCACATAGGCACAGCTCAAGATGAGGTCTAGGGTGATGTCGTCTCCTCTTCTGTCTCTTTGATTGCAATTTAGCCCTTTGAACCTACCCAAGCACAAGGGCCCTGTTGTGGAGGAATGGATTAACTGCTTCCAAGATGCACTGAGCAGTGCCTCTGCGCTTGTCTGATACCCTGCAGTCCTTAACTGAGAAGACAAATTATATTAATTAGGGACTACCTAGACATAAGACAAAATTAATCTCATTAGGAAGTTAGATGGGGCAATTACACTTTTGCTACAGACTAAGATAGCTGAAAAGGAACTGTAATGAAGTGCACTGGCCTTCAAAATCACAGCAAAATAGAAATTACATTTTAAATAATAGTGTAAAACAAAACTGTGACACAGATGTTCAGAGATTTGAAGTGAACAGTGTAGAGGAGATTAACAAAACCAGACTTTTTTAGTCAGCATTCTAGACTGGAGTGTCTCGAACGGGGACATAGTGGGGAGCTGCCAGAACTGCAGCCCATAGCGCAGAGGTGGAGTGTTGAGTACCATCTGCAAGACCAGAACTTGGTCCTGGCTTTGCTGCAGTCTTGGCAAGTAGTTCTGAATCTGTAGTTCTGTTCTGGTAAATACATGTTAATGCCATTGCTTTTGTTATTTAGATGCTTTTCTGGGATAGGGGCCATCTAAAGAGAAAAGCATCTAAATCCCATTCCTGGGATAGGGGCCATGCACCTAACACTGGGACCCTTGATCTCTGTTGTGCTACTCTACGGCATCTAAAGACCAGTTCTTCCTTTTATAGGACACGTTTCCCAAGAGCATTATCCCTCAGATGGCAGCTAAAGCCACCACAAACCTGCTGTTTTGAGCGTATACATTGTATATGAAATATTTAGGAAACAAGGCTTCATACTGTAATTTTGGCTTCAATTCCTTTCTGATGCCTACTCAGTAGCCACTTTAACTGCAGATGTCTAGAACTTTTCCCAAACTAACATCCAGACAGGTACACTCAATTCTCTATTAGAGCAGGGTGAGATAAGGAAGTCTAGGGTCCCTGGAAACAACCAAGCCATGCACAGGCTGGCGGAAGGGTGGCCATGCGCAGGCGAGGTGCACAGCCCGAGTAAATCTGTGCAGGACCTACAGCTTGGCCCCAAGGGAGATGCAAGGGGAGCATCTAGAACGTGTTCCCTGTTGGCTCCTGCAGTTGAGGGCATTGAGGCACCCCAAGCAGACCAACAAAAGTCAGTTTTTGGCAGACAGAGAAAACCTCTGTGTGACCTTATACTTGCTGCTGCCCCAGTGGAAGCTGTTTGAACAGAGCACCCTGGAGCTACCCGTGGTTTCACAGGCCACGCGAGTATCGGCACCAGCCAAGATAAGGGAGTTCAGCCCTGTGTAAACCCAGCTAGGGCAGTTTTCTAAGAGGAAGATTTGCTGTTAGGTTTGGGAATATGTAGAATAATGAACAGCATCTGCATTAGCAGGCATTTTATTAGCACTCTGTGATACTCTAGTCATTAGCAACCTGCGCTATTTCAGCCCAGGTTTGGCTGATAGAGAAATAGAGGTTGAATAATGGAACACCTAGGAGGAACTTGCAAATCTTTTGAGCCTTTGTTGTTTTACATTATATACTTGATAATGTCTGTTTAATATCTTTCTCTGTCCTCCTTATCTCAGTTCATTAAACAAATAATTCTGTTTTCCCAATGTAGCCATTTGAAGCCATCTCAGTTTCTTTTCTCAAAGCTATGTCTTCTTGCCACTGCACAACTGACAGCAGAATGCTGTCAGTCTTGAATGCAGAGCAATTCATGTTTTTGAATTTATTTTTGAAGAGCTGTTTTGGCTCCTAAACATCAGTTATGGTAATGTTACAGTGCCCTTATACTCATAAGGATGAACTCATCAGGGCAAAAAGCATGTGTGGGATCATGCCATGATACGTGAACTTTAGGTAAATAGGTATCATCTTTCAACACTGCGCCTTTTCATGTCATATCAAAACACTCAGACAACTTCTCAGAGGAGTTCTTTCAAAAGAAAAAGGAATATAGACTTGACTTGGGCAAGATTTCTAGCTCTCTTTCCATTTCTGCAATGACTGGTCTGTCTCTTCTGTCTGAAAGCAAAGCTGAAGGAAGCAACATGCCTTAATTGATCAGGTTGGAAAAACAGGTGGCAACCCTGTTGTGTTCAGGAGCCAGATTATCTCCAAATAGTGGCCTCTGGGCCAGCCACGCTGCATTCTGGTGCATCTAGGCCTTAGCAGATCTCGGTAAGCATGCTTGTGTGGTCCTAACGTTGACTTTTCTAAACATGGCCATCAAATAGACTAATTCTTCTAAATGCCCTCAGCACATCATTATCTCTAGGATTTCTTGCCTTTCCAGTTTGCAAGAAATTGTATCTAATTTACCCTTATTCCCGTTATTCACTTGACAAAATACTTTCCTGTATCAACCACTCAGCTACAGGTAGGCATTATATAAAAATGCATATACACTTGTGTTGTAGATGGCAAAGTAATTCCTAACATCTCAATTTAGCAGGTAATTATTCTGAGTGAAATATGGAAAGTAATACCTTTATTATACAGCAATTCAAGGACACCATTCTACAGGGGTTAGGGAATATTTGTATGGGGTGAGATGTACTGGGGAAAATTATTATATAACAATAACTTAGAAGTTACCATTGTTTTAAGCAGTCTGTGCCTCCTTTCTACACTCCTCATGCTGAGTAGATTATAGCACGGTTAGGGACAATGCTGAAATGGTTTTGTTCTCCTGTGCAAGACTGCTAGAAGCAGTCAAAATGTTAAAAGGGTAAAGCTGAAATGAGATTCAGATTTTTAGTTTTAAGGTTCTTCCATATCTTGCTGAGAATCTACCAGACTGGGGTAGGGAACCCACACTGAAACCGAGTGTTGAGAGTGCAACCCATGTGTGTTTCTGTACCCCTGTAGTGTCTTGTTGACGAACTAGACTTCACTACAGCCCTCTCTCATTCAGCCCCACCATGGTTTGTGCAGCAGGGCAGCACTTCAGGGAGTGCTTGTTCCCCCAGGGAAGGGGAGTTTGCAGTTGGTACTTGCACACGATCCCACCATCCAGGGCTGCCAGGGCTGGGCCAGTGCCTCTGTATTTCAGCAGCGTGTGAACCCCAAAGACCCCTGTCTGCCTTAAGGAGCTTGTGCTGCAGCCCTTGAATGCTCAATGCCCCCGGCTCTTGCTTTGCCTTCCCGGGGCCGGTTCTGTAACTCACGTCTCAAGCACTTCTCGGGCAGCTTGCAGGACTCGCTGCCATCCAGCCCCAGAGGCCTGAACCTCGGCTGCTCCCCTCGGCTGGGGCTTGCAGTTAGCAGTGAAGAAGGCAGAGGAAGACATCTCACGCAGGCAGGCTGAGTCCCAGGGAAGGCTCAGCTCGGGGGCTATCCATCTAGCCTTTATTCGCTCCTCTGTTGTTGTTCTTTTCTATTGCCAAAAATATATCTATATTGGTCCCAAATTCATCTTAGACGAATTCATTGACTGCTTCAGAGTTACACTGGGGATTAATTTGCCTCATCAGGTCAAACCTGATCTTGGCAGTAATTCAGAAGTGCACAGACCAGAAAGACAGTGTCTTTAAGTAATAGTAACAGGCTATGGCAAATAGATTATATGCCTGCTGCTCTGAGTGAGGCCGAATGCAGGCCAGCATGAACTCAAGCAGCGACATGCATCCATGTGAACTGAGCTTATAGAAAACTGTTCCTGTAGGTGTGCATACATTAAATACATGTACAGAGGGCCCACTCCAGCCCTCTCCTAACTCTCTAACCAGTTTGCAGAGCTGTACTGGGGACAGATTCTGCTCAGTGTGGTAGTCAGTGTCACTCTCCCTGCTCTGTAGCTGAACAGGACCATGGTGCTCAGTGAACCTGGCAGGTTCTCTAGGCTCACTTTGTGCCCAGAAATTGTGCAGTTGAGAGACTAGTTGTCTGGCTCTTGTAACCCTGCAGTTTCTTATAGGTGACCATTGTCTGCAACTCATTGCTGTCATGGATTCATTGTATTTGCCTTCAGTCTATGGCACTGCATAGCTGAAACTAAGGCAAGAGCTACACCTTTACCTCAACTGCTGGAAAAGACCTGTTGTATCTCTGTTATCTGACTTGTGTCAGCACCTTTTCCTGCTGCACACAGGCACAGACAGACCCTCTGCAGTTCCCCTCCCTTCACTTTCTCTTCTTCTTGGTAGACTTTCCCATTCGCAAGCCTTTAAGTGCCATCTCCATCTCCCTGACAATGACTCCAACTTCTGCATCTTTAGCTTCTGGCATGTCTTGCCTAGCCTTTCTGGTATCTCTGCTTTAACATCCTCTTGTCTCATACTGAAGATTTCTTACCCATTTAGCTAGCTGCAGCTCTAACAACAGAGATGAAATGACAAAAGGCTGCACTTGCTCCTGTCAAAATCAGTGAATGGTGGCAGAAAGGTAACTTTCACAAATAGGAACTGTGGAAAGCCTGTGCTTTCTCCATGCTTAAAGCACCAGGTACTGTGTGCTGTCTGAAAGTGGACCACTGTCATACTGCTGTATATCCCAATATTCTCCTCCTACTCAGAATTCCTCTTTTATACTAATTCCTACAAGTGTCTGTTTCTACCGTTATTATAGTGTACATTTAAGTATTAAATTGCCTCACATTTCCAGCTATGATAATTCATCTTTCTTTTGTTTTGGTGATAAGAATGTATAATTTTGTATTCTATCATATTTTACAAAAAAAAAAATCTGGTACAATATCATACAAAAGCAACAATCTGACACATTAGAGCTATTCTGTTATCTTTTATTGTGCCTGCAATGAAGAAATAAGCAAGTATTTTTAGCTGACTGTGCCATACAGAATAAGCTGATAGCAGAAGCCTGTAATTGTCATTCAGAGGAACATTTGTTTAACCAGGTGCAGTCATGAAAAAATACCTGAAATTTTACAATTAGTATTTTCTAGTGCAAAATGCCTGTTCTGTGCAGAGATAGAGTTGTCGGTGCAATTAGGACTGCATTGCAGAGCAGCTTCATATTACTGTGCTTCCCTTGGAGGCAAATTAGGTTGGACAACACCCTGAGCCATAGAGCCGTTCATAGTAGATGGCATGACTGTGTCTGGGATACAAGGGTGATTACGACGATGTAAAAAATCTAAGCAGAAGACACTGCTGTAGGATCCCAAGTCACTACATCCTGTATCGCATGAACAAAGGTAGTAGAAAACCGCGATAAAGGACAGCAGGGGCAAAGGGAAACTTAGGGTCAGGAATCAAGCTTCTTCTGTTAACTGTTTCTGAGGATCGTGTTGATCATAGTTATGCAAACAAAAAAAAGAGTACTTGCACTGAGGAGGGTCTTCTGCCCAGTGAAGGCACTGGCTGCTGCTGTCTGGAAGCTGAGCAAAATTGGAATAAGGGGCTGGCCTGCAGTTGGCTTATGCAGTGTAGGTGGAGTAAGCAGCCTAATTAGGGATCCTTCATGAATCATGCAAGCACAGAGCAAGCTTGAGGCTGCAGAGATTCCATAGCAGTTCCTATTCTTTTTCCCTACAAGAAGCCAGAGATAGCCCGTGCTCACTTTTTAGAAATCTCTCGTTTCCCTTTGGAATGTGCTCTATGTTCTTCTCAAACACTGCTAGAAGACCAGTGTTTTGAGGCTGCTTTGGAGATAGGAGAGTGCTCCAAGTGTTGGGCCCCAAGCTGATCTGTTCCTGCAGAGACAGAGCTGCTTAAACTCCCCAGAGGATGAAGCTCTGTCTTTGCCCTTGGGCTCCTGTAGGCCAAGATAAACTGCCATTAGGATTATATGCGGGCTCTTGGCAGAATGTGCAGAACAGGAATGACACGGGGGCCATGACAAAGTGCTTGGCACAAGACCTTCCAGACCTTGCATGCTTCACCCAAGAGGCTGTATGGATGTCAGCAGGACATCCGAGCCTGGGGTGTGTGCTGGTAGCGTTGGTTCACATAGAATCAGCTCTTCTTTTTGTCCCTCTTATAAAGAGAGACTGGATGTGGAGAGGGTTGAGAGTGAGAAAAGGACTGGACAAAGTGAACTAGTATGATCCACTCTCCTCCTCATTAATTGAACTAACACTGATCAAAATAGACATGGGAGGAAGGTCAAAAAAGTTACTAAGATACAGGGATGCAATTGCAATCTTGGGTTGCACACAGTATCATGAGGGAGAAAGGAATATTAAAAGGAGGTGCTGGCACATCTGTTGGCTGTACAAATCAAAGTCTGTCCAGTGCTATGGGAAGGTTTGATATTTTTGCTATCTGAATGACAAATGACACAGCACAGAGCCTGCGCTACACACGTAATCCATGTACAGCATCGCATCTCCAGACTCGGGATTAAGGCAGTGAGAGTCTATAGGGAAAGTGCCTTTTATTTTTCAAGTTGGTAAAGATTAACAGCTGAGCCAAACTACTCAGCAGGGGAGAGAACACGAACATAGTTCTTATCCTTCTCAAACGTCTGGCTCCAAACTATTTATAATGCTTCAGTATTTTTTAACATATGCAAATAACTGCAGATATTCTTCCACTCATTTGGTTTTGAACATGCTGTTGCTTTTCTCCTAACTTACATGCTGACCAGGAGTAGAGCATATTCTAGTTTTCATAGAAGATAATGATACCTCAGGGTGTTTGTGTAAATATGTAGGCTAGTGTTCCCCTGTTGCACATGAGGGAGGCAGAGAAGTTAAAATGCAGATTTTAATAAGA